>NC_092640.1:62103112-62703112 GCF_039555335.1 Amphiura filiformis | reverse complement strand
ATCTTAGCATCAATCCAGTTCTGGATTTAGTGCGTATTTAATCCTGATTAAGTTAATTCATATAAAACTGGTCCAAAAGCGCCGCCGTGTATCTGGTTTCTTTGCGATGATTCAGACCATCCTGAATCTATGTTTGATGATCCTGCTGCCACTCAGAATAAACATATATGCGGCAACCTTGACTTTTCTATTCGCCCTTAGGAAGTGGAGAGTCAAAAAAGGCTTTCACATTTTCCAAAATCAAATGTGAAATCGGAATTTATGAATCTTTATTAGATTTGTTGAATTCATGAAACTTGATCTATCAAAGATAAAATATATATTTTTGGAAAAATAAGGCACTCGTGTTTATAAGCAATATCTAAAATCCATAGTATACGATTTCTGTTATTTGTTTTTCGTATTCTTAATTTCACACAAATTACATTATTAGTAATAAATGTCAGGAAGGTTTTACATCCGCTTTAAGCCGAAATAAAGTCATAAAATGACAAATAAACCGCTAACTATATTGACTTTTTAACCATGGAGCTCTATGGGGATTTATATATAACCTTATTACGATATACAGAATTGCTCTGTTCTATTACAAACACTATTGGGCTGATCCAAAGGTGTGTATTAGTTAGTTAGAACGTATGCATATATTTATAAATAAATTTTGATCAGAGGTAGTTCAACAATACCTGTAATCGGAGGTAGATCAACAGTAACTGTGATGAGTGTGATCAGTGGTATTTCAACAGTACCTGTGATCAGAGGTAGTTCAATAGTAACTGCAATCAGAGGTAGTTCAACAATACATGTAATCAGAGGTAGGTCAACAGTAACTGTGATGAGTGTGATCAAAGGTAGTTCTACAGTACCTGTGATCAGAGGTACTTCAACAATACCTGTAATCAGAGGTAGGTCAACAGTAACTGCATGTGATGAGTGTGATCAGGGGTATTTCAACAATAACTGTAATCAGATGTAGTTCAACAATAACTGTAATCAGATGTAGTTCAACAATGTCCCATAGTTAACAAATTGGAACAAATGTGCAATTGTGTCCCGTTGGGAATTTTTGTCCTGCATGCCACTGATAATTTGGGATGTGGCATTTTCCGGCTCTCGTATATATATTTGGATCGCAAACAGAAAAAACTATATCATACCAGTGTTTGATTTGAACACGGTTGTGTTTTCACAAAATGTCTCAGAAAATCTGGAAAATATGCAAATCTTTCATTGTTTCCTAGCAAATCTTGTGACATTTTTAAAAAATGTCGTAAATTTATAACTTTATTTTGCAGAAATCATTTCTTCGATAAGTTCTCATGATCTATGACGTACATTGACCAAAATAGAGATCCGACAGGCATCATTTTAACAGTGTGCTGTAGACAATGAGGTGACTACAGTATAATGAGAATTTCAAAAAAATAATGTGGCATGATTAGAAAGGTTTTATCTTAATTATGGGGAAAAGAACATCGATAAATTGAAACGAATCAGATATACTATTTCAGTATTATACATACATTTTAAATTTCAATAATTCATGCAATTATTGAGCCAAAGTGGCGGAAACCACACACTCTTGAAGTATTATGTATTTTTTACTAATAATTCATTTAAAATGCTAAAAAGCCCACAGTGCTTTGCCATAACATGTATTTTTCTGCATATTTTTTTTGTAATTTTATGATGTAAATATGCAAATTAACATCACAAGCATATGGGCAAATTCACAGTGAGGGCACTAGGAATATTGTTGCTAAGTTTAATGTGGTACTTCACTCCTTGATAAATTTGTAACTATGTTTGCATTTTTCTCAAAAAATAATAACACACTGGTAATAAAAGTTACGTATATTATAGAGGCAAGGAATCCAGTTACTACACTAGAGTTTCAGTGACTCACAACAAGCAGTACGTTTATGATAAGAAAAGGGGTACCGTTAGAATGTACCTCATTTCTTAATAGGCCCTATATATAATGAACCACTTGTCTTGAATCACTCAAATTTCATGCAGTGGAGTAATCATTGGAGTCCTTGCCCTATAATATATTTTTTGAGAAACCGCAAAATTAGTCAAAAAATTTATCAGGAGGTGTACTACCACCTTAAGGACTAAAACATTAATAATTATTGGTATACGACCATTTTCGTAAACATAGTAAAAGCATCGGCATTGAATTGGACTACTCCAGTCGTGTAGGCATTAGACTATGGATCCATAGATTGTGGGTTCGAACCCCAGGTAAACCATTGTAGAATTCTAATTTCTTTTTATTTTATTAAGTAAGAGGAAATAATAATGGTAATAAACTCGTGTTACATCAAACCTCATAGGCCAATACTTACATGTATGTACTATGTGCTATGTGTTTAATAATCGTATTGCGGCCCATTATGGTTGCAGAAAGAAATTACGCGTCCGGGAAGTCTGTACACCTCCTACAGAAGACGTAGCCTTAATCTTCCACATAGGGAGTGTGAATTACAAATGGGGTTACCTGAATGGGTGACTCCTTTTGAATTCTACAATGTAAAGAGTCCATGAATATATATACGAGGATAAAGCAAAGCAAAGAAACGTGCTGGAAAAAGACCCTTCTGACGAACCATCTTGACATTAAGGCACAATCAGCTGGCGATTCCCCAAATCAGAAAATGGAGATTTTTTGCATCTTTGAAAAAAGAGTACAGGTGTGCCAACATACTACACTTAGCAGGTAGACTGTAACTGATCTATTAATATAAGGGTATAATTTGATATTTTAATCAATGTTGGAGGTGTCTGTCCGCACGGACACTTACAGCAAAGTATTCTAGAATATTTTGCTTATATACTTTTTTATATATCTTTTTTGTAGATGTTTCATATGAAAAGAGTACTTAATGATAATGGTATAGAGGCCTAGACTTATTCTTCCCTTTTGAGCCATTCCTGCTAATTTCGAATATTTTTGACCGAGATCACCAGCACAGTATTATTTATTTGGCTTCATACACTGGTTACAATATCAAATAACAAAATTAGATAAAAGATGGATAAATATATTGCACAAAGTAAAAGTATAAAAGACATATATATATACATGTGAATAAAACGCACCACGGATCCAGCACATGTAGGAGAGATACCAGTGTAGAGGATTGGGATGAACAGGTGCATATCACCTCTAAGACCATCCCACCTCAAGATCAAAAATTTAATTAAGACACCCTACAAATAGCACAGCTGCATACGGAAACCCACGTACAAATGTCAGCTGGCCGAAAATTTAACTCAAAATGAGAATGCAAAAAATTAACCACATTGCTTTTAAAAACAGAAAAAGATGAAGAGGACCTAACACTAAGGGGAAGCTGATTCCAAATTGGCACAATGCGGTTAAAAAACTGGACTTAAAAGCTTCCGTTTTGCAGAAGGGGATCCTAAGGCGCAAGGTGTCACATGTTGATCTTGTGTTGGGACGGTCTTGCCCAATCTCTGACTTGTAAAACTTGACATACTTGTAGACATACAGTATCTTTAACAATGGATTATTCCAGTTAAAATCCATCCCCCTATGAAAGACAAGACAATGACCTTAATCTTCTCAACATGCATGGGGTGATTCCATTTGAAATCTACACCCCCTGTGTGTAAGATTACAGTCATGTCTTCAATATGGGGTGTATAGATTTTGTCTGGAATAACCCAAATGACTCAAAATGCCCGGCGGATAGTTCTTTAAATCACACCAACATTACAGCTATAGTTTTCCACGGAGATTTCAACTGGATTTTAAGGTATGATTTATCATTAACTAGCGGCCATTATTTGTTGCCCTGTATGACCGCAATCTCGCTTTCATGAGATACAATTTGAACAGCTCGTCTCTTGGTGATGGAGTCAATCCTCTTCGCATTTGTATCTTTATTGCTTGACTTTTTTTTGGTGATTGCTTTACAAGATAAGTTTATTTACTACCATGACTACTGAGCTTTACGGGTGTTATGGTCTGGGTTGAACGTGCGTAACTGTGTATCATGGCAAAAACTAATATTTGAGAACATGTTGAAATTGACAAGGGCCAAAATGATGATCTAAAATGGGATTTTACTTATTACAACATATCGAAGATCATTGGATAAACACGCGTCTTTTGTAGAAAGGCATCGCTCAATGTCTTCACATATGCCTTCGTATTCACAATATTTTAATATAGAAAGACAGGTGAGTTATGCATGTACGCGCATTTTGATACACAATTCGCACAATTCGTTCAGCATTATTTTTAAAGAAAACCTCGAATTTAAAAGTAGCACTCAATGGTTATTAAACGCAAGCAGCGTGGCATGTAAAACCTGCTATATGCTCGCTGGATTTAAATATATTCCGTGTGTATAACACTTTTATATCTTATTGACATAGACCTTCAAATATCAAATTATACACAGCGAAGTTAATACAATCAAAATAATGTGTTATTGAAATTTCAATCTAATTTGGCATGAAAAGAATCCAAAATAATGCACTGCATCTGCCATGTCTGTGAAGAATTCCGTATAGAGTTATGCTTATATGCTGTACATCTGCATGCCTAATATGCTGCCCATATTGGCTTCAACATAAAAAGTCCAAGTATTGAGATATTTTCTCAAAATATTAAGAGTTATCTCGTCTCAAAAACCACTGAACCAATACTGGGCTTGTTTGTACTCATTGTTATTAATTTTTCATGCTTATTCCAAATATGGTCATGAAAATGTACAATTCTGAATTTTTTAAAAATTTGTAAGAAAATTTAGAACTTGTCGTCTGCAGTCGACACACGTGTGGGGAGGGTTAATTAACTAGGAAATATCAGTCAGAAGTCGGAAATATTGATTTTCAGACACAGCCAAAGAAAGGAAATAATTTCATTTGTTGCCTATTGTTTTGGAACCACTTAAACTGTTCATATCTTCAGAAATACATGTTCAATTTCAATGGGGTTTTCTGCAAAATGTAGCTTTGCACATGCTTTATAAAATCAGGTATATAAATCAAAATCGAATATGCCCGACTTTAGACTGATTTTGCTTGATCACACCACGTATTGCCTTTTACTTTGGAAGTAGACCAATTAAAAAAATGATTTCCAAATATAAAAAAATAGAGTATATATGTAATGCTATTTACTTGTATGTAGCATTTTAATTTGAGAACAGACTGTTTCAAATAACTCCTGTTTCCTATAAAGTAGTATATACTTTTAAGACGATCTGCTCATTTTTAATAGAAACTTGTCAAATTTGACAAGGGAAACTATTCAGATGAGGATATAACAGATTTCTCTTCAACATGAATCGGATATTCTCATCAAAATGACAAGAAGTTCATCAAATTTGATAAGATTGCCTTGTTAGTTAAAAAAAAAAATAAGTTCTTGTCAAAAATGACCCAACTTATAAATTTGAGTAGTTTATCTTGTCAAAAATTACCAAAAAAGTCAAATTTGAACAGTTTGTCTTATCAGAGGGATTGACCTTTTCGGTAAATCCCATAAGCCTTTGCGAGTACACCTGAGAACTCGTCATTTTACGTCACGCCGACTTGCAATGCGCAGTAACGATGTTCGATACGATGTGCGCATCGGCGCAGAGCGGCGTGACGCAGAATGACGAGTTCTTAGGTGTACTCGCAAAGGCTTATGGGATTTACCGAAAAGGTCAATTGCTTGTTAAAATGAAATGGATAATCTTGTCGTCAAATATTGAATTGTCGGTTCAATGTGATACTATACCTAATCAAAATGTGATACTATACCTAATCAAAATTAACAGTACATCTCATCACTCTCTGCAAAAGCAACCAATTTGTACCTGTTCCAGAATGAAACCTCTTGGAATTTGTATATGGACATACTGTATCAAGCACCAGGATCATCATTGTTGTATTTTTATATCTGCAATACTTCAGGAT
This sequence comes from Amphiura filiformis, assembly GCF_039555335.1. NCBI lineage: Eukaryota > Metazoa > Echinodermata > Ophiuroidea > Amphilepidida > Amphiuridae > Amphiura > Amphiura filiformis. Next base: position 62,697,169 of record NC_092640.1, on the reverse strand, counting down.
TTTAAGTATTTTGTGATTATGTATTTTCAACTTTGTGTGTGTATCTTCAAGTAAGTCTACAAGTTCACCTACATTGTGCATAGAGTGCACAACCTGCAAGGTCAAAATTGATCCATGCCTTAATGTTTGACCTACTGACCTACTATGCAAGGCCCCCATATTTCATCACCAACTTCATGGTCACTTCTGGACTTAATGACATTTCAATTTTCTCTATTCAAGTTAATATGATGGAAACTGCACTTGACTTCAATTAGTGTTATTGTTATGCTTGTGACTCCCACTAGATCTACTGCTCCCAGTATCAAGTATAGTGCTGAATTTTTGCTTGGTCTACAAAACTGTAGTAATGTTATAGGTTGTCCATTATCAGAAGAGACTTGTTTATTTATACAAGCTAACAAACTTCATAATATAACAGTAAATGTAATATTCATCCCAACAAGAAATCCAAGAAGCGTACCAGAAGGGGTACTAAAGCTGGTAAACGCAGAAAATATTCCAAAGCATCATCTTCTAATAACAGTACAAAGTTCTGCTGTATTAATACAAGATCAGTTGGAAGCAAGATAACAGAGTTCGTAGATTTTGTTATTGAAGGAAATTATCATCTTGTGGCAATAACAGAGACTTGGATAAAACCAGAGGACACATCTGTAATTGGGAATATTACCCCACCTGGATATTCTCTTAAACATGCCCCGCGTATTGGTAAAAAACGTGGAGGAGGGTAGCACTTCTGTATAAAACTGGTTTGAATATAGACTTTATGACACTGGACTTGAATTCAAATCATTTGAATTGCTATGTGTAGACATTACAAGTGAGAAATCTTCAATATCTCTTGTCGTTTTGTACCGCCCTCAATGCAAATCAACAGGTTGTTCATTTGGTATCTTCATTGAGGAATTTTCTGATCTAATTGATCACTTTTTATTAAGACCATTGCCTCTTGTCATCACTGGTGATTTTAATATTCATGTAAATGTTCCTGATGATGTGGATGCTAAATTATTCCTCAATGTGTTATCTGCTACTGGACTCGAACAGCACGTTACTTTCCCAACACACATACATGGAAACACATTAGATTTGCTCATCACACGCATATCTGATCCACCAGTCTTCTCCAATCTTCACGGCGTTGATGGACTCTCAGATCATTACGTGGTCAAATGTAATCTCTTTTTAAAGAAGCCATCGGCCATCACCAAGTCAATTACTGCTCGCAAATTAAATGGAATAGACATTGATTCATTATGTGATGATATTGCTACCATTGACCTTTCAACCAATTCCTCAAATTTGTCTAGCAAAACACAAAATATGACTTTGAACTTAGCGCATTACTTAATAAACATGCTCCAGCAAAAACGCGAACTGTAACGATCAGACCCAACACCAGCTGGTATAATGATGAAATCCATGCTGAAAAGCAGAAACGCAGAGAACTGGAGAAAAAGTGGCGGAAATCGCGACTTGTGATCGATCATCAATTGTACAAACAGCAAAAACAAAAGGTGATATCACTACTAAAGAAAGCCAAACTAGATGAGCCAATTATTATAATGACTTATGCGTAGCCCATGCCAATGACCAGAAACAGCTTTTTAGCATTGTAAATAAGTTGCTTCATCATAAGCAGGAGTCCCCTCTCCCAGACTGTGACTCAGATAAAACCTTGCCAACAAGTTCTGTAACTTCTTCACTGAAAAGATTAAGAAAATCAGAAATGGTTTTCAGATTGCCGATGACTTATCATGCAATGAACCTGTAGCACCACTTCATCATCTCACCAACTTTGCACCTGCTTCAGAAGAGGAAATCCAAGACATTTTGTTCAAATCACCAACAAAATCTTGTGAATTAGACCCAGTTCCTACTTCTCTGCTAAAAAAATGTGCCAGTGCTACTGTTCCGCTGATAACAGACATTGTTAACCACTCTTTGAAAACGGGTGTTGTGCCACAGGAATTTAAGACTGCGCATGTCCGCCCGCTCATTAAAAAGCAGAATTTAGATCATAATACACTTAAAAATTACCGGCCTGTTTCAAACCTAAGCTTCCTCAGCAAGACTCTTGAACGTGTAGTTCTCGCAAGATTAAACCCTTTCCTCCAAGAACATGGATTATGTGATGATCACCAGTCAGCATATCGTGCTCACCATAGTACCGAGTCTGCTTTGCTTAAAGTACAAAATGACCTGCTTCAAGCAATGGATAATGGGAAAATCACACTGCTAGTGCTATTAGATTTATCTGCAGCGTTTGACACTGTGGACCATGAATTACTTATCCATCGAATGAAATATCAAATTGGAATTGATGACGTAGCGTTAGAATGGTTTAAATCATATCTGCATGACAGATATCAGCTTGTGTGCATAAATAATGAAAGGTCCGAAAAGTCCGTCTTGACTATGGCGTTCCCCAAGGCTCTGTCATCGGACCTAGCGCTTTCTCAATATACACATTACCACTTGGTGACATTATACAAAGCCATGGTCTTGATTACCATTGCTATGCGGACGATACCCAGATATATATTTCTGTAGACCCTGACCAATGTAGCGTAGATGCTGCTATCAATCGCTTGGAAACATGTATTGATGAGGTAAAATTGTGGATGTCCCATAACTACTTGAAACTGAATGATGACAAAACAGAGTTCATGGTTATTGGTTCAAAATATCAAACTGCAAAAGTCCATGTTCCACATATCAGGGTAGGAAATGCTAATGTTATCCCATCATCAGAGGTTCGAAACCTGGGTGTTATTTTTGACTCATCCCTTTCTATGGAATACCATATTACAACAGTGTGTAGAGCAGCATATGCATCCATTAGAAACATAGGTCGTATTCATAGACATGTAAACAGGGAGACTGCCGAAATGATGGTACATGCCTTCATAACATCCAAGATAGACATTGGCAACTCTCTGTTGCATGGCATCACAAAGACCCAACTGCACAGACTACAGAGAATTCAAAACATTGCTGCCAGACTTATAACATACACAAAACCACGTGAGCACATTACACCTGTTTTACATGACTTGCATTGGCTACCAGTTGAACAAAGAATCACATTTAAAATAGCCTTGTTTGTCTACAAGATCTTGTATATATCAGCTCCAGCATATTTAAATGAACTTGTAGAAATGTATTCACCAACTCGTAACCTCCGTTCTACTACAAAAGGACTTCTTCAAGAAACAGTTGCCAGAAACCAGTGGGGCAGCAGATCATTTCATGTTTCAGCTGCAACCATTTGGAACAATCTGCCATTTTCGGTTCGCTCTGCCAAGAGCTTGTGTAGTTTCAAAACAAATTTGAAAACACATTTGTTCCAAAATGCTTTTAATTGACTCAAGATTTGTATATCATGAACTATACAACACTGATGAACTGTTTTGTTAAAATTGTTATAATATGTTTGTATCTTTGTACATTGGTTGTTTTTGCAAAGCGCCATGAGCGTCTCTCGACGGATACCGGCGCTTTATTAAGTGTACATTATTATTATTATTATTAAAAATAATTGAGTAACGATTCTATGTTTTAAAAAAAATGAATAGTACGAAATTAGAGTGTATCTATTATGTAAATATATGTAATTTATTGCGGATACTGCATCTTTGCTTGGGAATGCACATGTACTGTTGATCTTTAGCAATTTATTTATTTATTTATTTATAACATTTGGCACAAGGCCAGGCAGATCCAATATTGATTACACAATAAATTGAAGGATTGCCCTTACATTAAAATCAGAAACATTACTAAAAAATACATATAATCAATACAGAATAAAATAAAACAAAACATAAATTAGGTGAACTGGTTAGAGGAGGTGGGACTGGATGGCCAATTTGAAGGCCTGGAGGGAAGAAGCATTGACAATAGCTTCAGGGAGATAATTCCAGATGGAGGAGGCAAACGGATAAAATGATCTCTGGGACAATGAAAGCCGGCGGAAAGGAACTTGAACAGCGCGGGAATTGAGGTTTCGTAGACCAGGTCTGGGATGAGGCTGGAAAGGGTTGGGAGAAGAACAAAGATTGGCAAAGATTTTAAATAAGTGACACAGAGAAGCAACATCACGACGCTTACTAAGAAGAGGCAGGTCGGAATCCAACAGAAGGTCCTCATGGGAGAGGTTCCAAGACTGAAGAATGACACGACAGGCGAATCTTTGGGTAGACTCAAGACGGTTGGTAAGGGTTATGTTAAGAGGATGCCAAGTAGTACAACCATACTCCAGAATGGGGCGAACCAAGGCCAAGTACAAAGAACGACGGATGCTGAAGGGGGCTGATTGGAAAGATCTATGAATGAAGCCGATGATTTTGCGAGCTTTTCTGCATATGTTATCAATGTGAAGATTCCAGGAAAGCTTGTCAGACAGCCAGACACCAAGAAATTTCGCAGATGACACACGTTCAATAGGCAGGCTGTTAAGAGTGAGATTGAGATCCGGAAAAGGGTCCTTCTTGGTGGAAATGACCATGACTTTTGTTTTGGAGGAATTGACAGAAAGGTGATTAAGGGAGAACCAAGAATGGATGGAATCAATGTCGGATTGGAAATCAACCAAGTCATCAGGAGCAGAGATAGGCTTGAAGAGAGTAGTATCGTCTGCATAAAGAACAAGAGAACTGTTTAAAGAAAAGGAAGAAAGACACAAGTCATTAACATAGACAAGAAACAACAGAGGCCCCAGGACAGAGCCCTGGGGAACTCCAGAAAGCACAGGAACAGATTGTGAGTCCACACCGCGGATAGCAACCAACTGGGACCTGTTGGACAGGTAAGACCTGAACCAAGAGAGGAGTGGACCGGAAATACCAACAGCTCTGAGTTTATGGAGCAGAGGGCTGTGGGGGACGCGGTCAAAGGCTTTGGATAGGTCAAAAAGAGCCATGGCGATGCTTTTGCGATCCTCAAGGTGATTGTACCATTCATAAAGAGCAGTTGAGAGTGCATCCGTGGTGGAAGACTTGGGTAAGAAACCAAACTGTCTGTTTGTGAGAATATTATTGTTGATGAGATGCTGCAAAACTTGACTATGAATAACCTTTTCCAGAAGCTTACTGCAAATTGGTTGCAAAGAGATAGGTCTGTAGTTAGAGGCAGCGTGAGGATCCCCAGACTTGAAAACAGGGATCACTCGAGACAGCTTCCATGCATCAGGAATACGGCCAGTTATGAGACTCAAGTTGAAAATATCAGAAAGAATAGGCGAGACAGTAACCACAGTGTGTTTCAACATGAGGCTTGTGATTCCATCAATCCCAGCGGCTGAGTTGTTGTTAAGCTTGGAGATTAAGGGGTGGATGTCATCGCTGGAACAACTGCAAAGAGAGATAAAGGAAGAAATGTCATAATGGAGAGATGGAAAGTCAGAAATATTGGAGTCATTGAAGCATTCGGAAAAGAAATTACAAAAAATATTGGCAATCTCAGCCGAAGTGGTACCAGAAGTGCCGTTATGGTGAACACTATCAGGAATTGGAGATTTACCTGACCTGGACTTGCAATAACTCCAAAAACGTTTGCTAGGAGAATCATTGTCAAGGAGATTGCCAAAGAAAGATTGTTTAACATACTTAAGTTCATTACTTAATTTGTTTCTGATAGTTTTGTATTTGGCATAGAGTTCATCATTTTTGTTTTTTCCATTTTTGAAAAGAATATGTTTCTTGCGACACATTTTTCGCAAGTCCCCGTTTAACCAAGGTGGATTTTTTGATTTGCATGAGACAGTCTTTTGAGGGACACATTCCGTGATAACGTCAATGAAAAAAGAATGGAAATGATTCCATGCACTATCAACATCCTCCCCTTTGGTGAGTTGGTAAGTGGACAATAATATAATTGGCCTTTTCCCAGTCGGCTTTGCTGTATTGCCAGATTTTGCGGCGTACAACGTCGGGTTTGGTTAGCTGAATATCAAGACTGCAGTGAATAACAGAATGATAACAAGCACCAACAGGCGGAAGGTGATTGACATTGGTAATCAAATCAGGATCATTACAATATATGTGATCAATGAGAGAGGGAGTAGTGTTGGGTGCGTGGCAATGCATACCAGGCAATCATGGCCGCTGAAGAGCTCAAGGCATACTTATATTACTGGTATAATGGGGTGTCAAATAAAACATTGCATGGAAAATATGCGTGATTTTGTCTCCTTTCTAGCATTTTAGTAATATTGTCCCTCAACCTAAAAATGAAGTATCTGTGGATAAATTACAACACATATACTTCCTTTTTACATGGGAGATAAGTGGTTTTCATATCTGGTTCTTCTAAAGAAAAAATGCAGTACCTTAAGGGTAGTCTTAACCCTGGAATTATGGAAACAATGGGCCTCATAACTGCTAAATTATTGATCTAAAGTATATAAAAAAAAAATTACATTTTTATGATCATATTTGGAATCATCATGAAAAATGCGTTCAATTGAGTACAAATAAGCCTACTATTGGTTCAGAGGTTCTTGAGATAGCTCTTGATATTTTGAGGAAATATCTCAAAACTTGGACTTTTTATGTTGAAGCCTATAGTCAATGAGATGGTGATGAAATGGTGCATAAACACCATTATCTGATTTGACCATTGTAACAAGTATTCAATGCACGAGGCCCCACCCAGAAAACACAAAAACGTTTTAAATTCTATTAGATACGGTATATATTGGCTTTTGGTTTAGGTAAAAACGTTTAAACAATATTAAAATGTCGTGTAATATAAAGGTCATGAAAACGTTTTAGAACGTTTTGTATGAAAATACACTACAACAATATTTTTAAAATGTGTTAAAAATGTTATTGTAAACTATTTTTGAAAACATTTTTTGCCAAATATTTTGTCAGCACTTAAATAACATTATGTTAAAATATTTGCACCCAGCAAACACAAATGTTCGTAAGATGTTTTTTTTTTCAAAACGTTATAATAACATTTAAATGTCGGGTTATACAAAGGTCATGAAAACGTTTTTAAAACGTTATTGCAAATATTTTGGGCAAACATTTTTCGCAAAATATTTTTTCAACCCCAAAATAACATTCTGTTTTTAATATTTTTTCAACCTCAAAAAAATATTCTGCAATGTTTAGAATGTTTTGTATCAAGTTTTCAAAAATGTTTTTGAAATGTTGTTAAAACGTTTTTATATACCCGTTATATAACCCGACATTTAAACGTTTTCTGTAAAACATTTTGTGTTTGCTGGGCAGTAGATTATCAAAAATGTTTTTAATGTTATAAATATATATATTACCCTTAATGTACCCTTTATATAACCCGACATTTAAACGTTTTATGACAACCTTTTATAACCTTTTGCGAATGATGTCGAAAACGTTTGTGTTTGCTGGGTAGTCATTAAACCACTATATCTGTTAAGCATGCGTGTTAAAGTTGACTTACCGGAACCCGGGTGACTTTTGAGCAAATAATTTGTTGATTCGCAATGACGTACTTTCTGTATGTCTAATATGTTATTGAGAGCGTGGAGTATAATTGGAAATTCAACGCGTCTGATTCTGTGATTGTTACATGCACTTTAATATTTTTGCATGTCTGTTTTCAAAATGTGACATTTGTGTGAAAAGGAGATAATTTCTTGAACAATCTGGCAATTCAAACACTTTAAGGGGGTACTACACCCCTGTGGTAAATTTGTGACTAATTTTGCTTTTTTCTCAAAAAATAATAACACATTGGTAACAAAAGTAATGCATATTATTGGGGCAAGGAATCCAATTACTACACTGAAATTTCAGTGACTCAAGACAAGCGGTTCAGTATAATATGATAGGAAATGAGGTACATTCTAGCGGTACCTCTTTTCTTATCATAAGTAACGAACCACTTGTTTTGGGTCATTGAAATTCAAGCGTAGTAACTGGATTCCTTGCCCCTATAATATACATAACTTTTGTTACCATTGTGTTAATAGTTTTTGAGAAAAATGAAAAAATAGGCAAAAATTTATCGAGGGGTGTAGTACCCCCTTAATCTATAGAGTTATATGGAAATTATATATACGCGCGAATGCACATGTTCTTATATAAAAACCAGAGGCATTAACAGACTTTAAAGTAAATATTATAATTACACGTGAAACTTACCACACATTTATCTTTTCTATAATATTACTGATCTTAGATTGAATTTCAAATCCTTTTAAATGACTATGTTTAAAAAAAAAAAAAAAAAGGTACTACTTCACTGTTGGTGGCAGCAGATAGATATATTACATGTGCACGTCTGCTGTTCATTAAAGAATGGCTCCAATGTCTGCGTGCCTGGCCCGAATTTTGGATTATGAATCAAAATGTGTTAAAAATGTTATTGTAAACTATTTTTGAAAACATTTTTGCCAAATATTTTGTCAGCACTTAAATAACATTATGTTAAAATATTTGCACCCAGCAAACACAAATGTTCGTAAGATGTTTTTTTTTTCAAAACGTTATAATAACATTTAAATGTCGGGTTATACAAAGGTCATGAAAACGTTTTTAAAACGTTATTGCAAATATTTTGGGCAAACATTTTTCGCAAAATATTTTTTCAACCCCAAAATAACATTCTGTTTTTAATATTTTTTCAACCTCAAAATAATATTCTGCAATGTTTAGAATGTTTTGTATCAAGTTTTCAAAAATGTTTTTGGAATGTTGTTAAAACGTTTTTATATACCCGTTATATAACCCGACATTTAAACGTTTTCTGTAAAACATTTTGTGTTTGCTGGGCAGTAGATTATCAAAAAATGTTTTTTAATGTTATAAATATATATATTACCCTTAATGTACCCTTTATATAACCCGACATTTAAACGTTTTATGACAACCTTTTATAACCTTTTGCGAATGATGTCGAAAACGTTTGTGTTTGCTGGGTAGTCATTAAACCACTATATCTGTTAAGCATGCGTGTTAAAGTTGACTTACCGGAACCCGGGTGACTTTTGAGCAAATAATTTGTTGATTCGCAATGACGTACTTTCTGTATGTCTAATATGTTATTGAGAGCGTGGAGTATAATTGGAAATTCAACGCGTCTGATTCTGTGATTGTTACATGCACTTTAATATTTTTGCATGTCTGTTTTCAAATGTGACATTTGTGTGAAAAGGAGATAATTTCTTGAACAATCTGGCAATTCAAACACTTTAAGGGGGTACTACACCCCTGTGGTAAATTTGTGACTAATTTTGCTTTTTTCTCAAAAAATAATAACACATTGGTAACAAAAGTAATGCATATTATTGGGGCAAGGAATCCAATTACTACACTGAAATTTCAGTGACTCAAGACAAGCGGTTCAGTATAATATGATAGGAAATGAGGTACATTCTAGCGGTACCTCTTTTCTTATCATAAGTAACGAACCACTTGTTTTGGGTCATTGAAATTCAAGCGTAGTAACTGGATTCCTTGCCCTATAATATACATAACTTTGTTACCATTGTGTTAATAGTTTTGAGAAAATGAAAAAAATAGGCAAAAATTTATCGAGGGTGTAGTACCCCTATAATCTATAGAGTTATATGGAAATTATATATACGCGCGAATGCACATGTTCTTATATAAAAACCAGAGGCATTAACAGACTTTAAAGTAAATATTATAATTACACGTGAAACTTACCACACATTTATCTTTTCTATAATATTACTGATCTTAGATTGAATTTCAAATCCTTTTAAATGACTATGTTTAAAAAAAAAAAAAAAAAAAAAAAAGGTACTACTTCACTGTTGGTGGCAGCAGATAGATATATTACATGTGCACGTCTGCTGTTCATTAAAGAATGGCTCCAATGTCTGCGTGCCTGGCCCGAATTTTGGATTATGAATCTCTCCGCGTTCCCCCGTCAGTCCCTCCCTCCCTCCGATCCTCCCTCCCTCCCTCATCCTATACCTATAACTATATAACCCATAAGTGAATCAAAATGACTTTAAAAAAAATTAAAATTATCTGTTCAGTTCAGTTCAGATTTTATTTTAATCAACCAAATTAATACAATACAAAAATGAAAATAACGTTTATACCAAGAGGCAGCACATGCCGCCATATTTTAAATGCACGATATACATTGTGCTAATATCATAATTCGAAATTGTATTTTTTAAACTTAAAAATGTACATTTTTAAGTACCGTAACTCGGGTAACTAAAGTCATTTGTGACGTAATTATAAGCTGGGCGTTAAGCAGGTCGTTAACTACCCAAAATGGCATATAGGGAGCAAGTATCCAATTCCGCCCGCAACTTGTGGTCCATGACCACAATGCTATTTAGTGTCTTGATGGCTCTTCTATAATGGCGTTCCATTAGTTCAGTGGAAGTCAGCGGCCTCAGCCCTATCGGGCTTGCGGCCTTCATGTTATAGCATTGTGGTCCTGGACCACAAGTTGTTGACGACATTAGATATTTGCGGTTTTAGAGATCTTCAACCACCAAAGGTTGTGGGCGAAATTAGATATTTGCGGATTGACATCTTCAACGTCATTTGTATCGTAATACAAGTAAGTAACCTATAATAATACGCTCATTTAAAGGCCCATTCCGTGATTTACTGATATAAAGGATCGTAAAAATCATCAAAATTTAGATTTTTGGCGCCTTTGTTGGTGTCATAGATGTGCTAACATAGCCTGATAGTGGTTAAGCCGTAAGCCGTGTATGAAAGACAAAATATGACATTTTACATGAAATTGTAATTTCTCCAGAAAAATTACCTACATGTATTTGAATGGGGCTTCAGCTTTGTTTGTCAATACTGCTCTTTTCCTCCTTTTTGGTCAACTTTTTCATTTTAAAAATACCTAACGACAATTTTGATAACATATCCTTCACTTTTAGGCAATTTATAAACAACTGTATATTTTTTTTTATTATTTCTTTCGCTGGTATCACTGAATGGGCCTCAAAGGAATGTTTTGCCATTTACCATATTCCAAGTCATGAATCCACAATCTTGCTAATAGTGAGGAGAATTTAATTAATTTTGTCCAGCAGGTATATACTATAAAATAATAGTCTTTGATACAATAGCATGTTTGGTTAAATATACAAAGTGAGGGAAGCACATTGTCAATTTCATGTTGCTAGATGCATGTCTTTACATCCTTTGATATTAGCTAAGTGGGGCCTGCCTGGGGCGGATGGGGAAAGGGTAGTGTATGACAGCCCAGACAGCTTAGTATACGGGGCATGAAATCGTTCAAAATTGCTGCGGCACACATCATTTAGACCCGTTTTTAAGACCAAAATTCACTTTGCTTAAAAATGGTGTAAAATTGCACAAATTTTCGCGCACACGTCAGTGTTCAAATGCTCAGCGAGACGACTTTATATTCTCCAGTCCTTATCAAATTAATTACCGGTACGTATATATTCCATATATAGCACCAAAATTGCACACACCGGTTAATCTCTACCCTATACCCTCTGACAAGTAACTCTTAATTAAGTAAATTAATAAATATTCAACTATAATCTTTTTTCCCGACAAGTGTCGCATTTTCATAGTTTTCAAATTGTCCATCAAATAACAAATTATGATAAAATCACGTGTATCTCTCTAGTGTTCCACCTCCTTCTTCCTGTCCCAAATTTATTTGTCTTGTCTGTCCGATATTTATTTGTCTCGTCACAATGTCCGATTCCCGTAGTACATTTTGTCCTAACGGCTTCTTCAACGCCATATACATTCGTCTATCTGGTACCGATTTAAACTCCAATTTTTCATATAATTCATCCGAGCGCCTCGCCACCGATGCTGCGATATACTGTCCACGTTGTTGTTGTTGCCGTTTTGAAATTTGGCAATAATATTTCCAAAACAGTACTATAACACAGAGTAGAAAAATAACTGCAAATACACCGCTGATGATAGTTCCTCCAATCCAATAATACACTGTGGATGTTTTTGCTACGCAAAGTTGGCGGCAATTTGAAGCAGACGGTTTGGTGTCAACCATATTTTGTACCGTCTGATGTTCTTCATAATAATCAATTGATTTTTCAGTTATTTTATCGCGTACTTTATCATCATAATATCCAGAAGGGTTTGGAACAAGTTCAATAGGTCCAACATGACATGATTTGACAGGATTCGAACCCGCAACACTTTTAGCAGTACACCTTAACAACAATCCATTGTATCTGTTTTGAATTCTTAAAGTCACCGTAGATATTATTCTATTCTTATATAAACTCCTCACTGATCGCAATTCATTCCCGTTGCTTAAACTCCAACTTAATTCAACTTCGGGATAACCCACTTCGGAGCTGCAATTCAGAGTCAATTCCGTCCCTACTTCAACAGGACCGTCAATCCTTGTCGATACACAAATTGGATTTTCAGACGGAGCATAATAAACATTAATAAACTCTTCTCCTTCGGCGATGGTATTACTCAAATCAGCTGTCATGATTTTGCAAGAGTACGACCCTGCATCTTTCGGCGTAACTTCAATAATAGATAAGAAGTACACAATAGACCCATCATCTAATTGTCTCTGTGCGACAAAGATCCGCTCTTCTTCAGATGATACCACTACATGCTGGTCCATAAACAACCTCTCAATGTTTCCTTGGACTTCACGTAAGATGAGCACGCTGTGTTTTGAGCTTTCTATATTCCAAATTTGACAATGTAGACTCAAGATACCACCTTCTTCGACGACTTCAACTGGAGATGTAGTTCTTATCTCTATTGCACCATTACATCTTCTCAACATCAGTATGATCTCAATAAAGACAATTATGATGATTAGGTTAAGATTCCACATTATTACTCTCAATTAAGTGATTCGAATTGAATTAAACACAGCTTAGACTGACGATTCTTATTTTATCATCCTAAGCCGCACACTGATACAAGAAGATATGATGAGATACATAGGTGGGATCGTAAAGTGACTTTGTAACCAAATCGCATTTGGTTGTCTGACCATAGAAATCGGTTGTCGGTTTAATAGTATGGCGTTGAAATGTAATGTTTGCTCACTATTCTGTCCTACACCGCATCAGCAAGACATCAGGTGACATTAAGGCGTAGTTTCCGTGATATCTAATCCTCATTCACACACCTCGTGAAATAGCCTACAGACCGTCGCTTTTGTAAACCTCTGTCACACGATCCACGTTTAATCCCCTTTCGTTACTTTTCCCTAGAACGAATCAAAAGATAAGGTCGACAGCTGCAATTGGAGAAGAAAACCATTATTCAAACCATGGTGAATCTTACACACACAAATTGTGTAACAATATATCTTCACAGCTCAACTTTTTTTTCTACTTCTTATACGTACGAGAGGTAATTATCAATGGTTTAAGTCTGTTACCGTGTCCATTTTATAAAAAAAAAAAAAGTGGAGAGATTCTATTTACAAGTAGCCACACGATTTTGGAAACACTAATTAACTAGCAACCACTGCAGAATTTCCCCGTGGCTATGGCGAGTGAGCTTCTCTAATTGAAGTTAGTAATCGAAACTATAGGTTACTGTTTTTTTATCACCGACTTGGAGACGGTTATTACGACTCAACTTTATTAACTGATACGACTCGACACTTGACATGTCACGATACGTGCGAGTAAAAGAAGATAATTGAATGTTTTCATTGAAAACCTCCCTCGTATCTTGGTACATTAAAGAGTAGATTCGAATGATGAGTATAATGACCAAACCATCTCCACGCCAGTGTCGACTGCAGACGACAAGTTTCAATTTTTTTTTTAGAAATTCAAAAATTTCAGAATTGTACATTTTCATGACCATATTTGGAATCAGCATGAAAAATGCATTAAAATGAGTACAAACAAGCCCAGTATTGGTTCAGTGGTGTTTGAGGTAGATCTTGATATTTTGATAAAATATCTCAAAACTTGAGCTTATGGTTAGCACGCAGAGTATTAATAAGTTAAAATGAAACTAAAAGCTCCTTATGTGAAGGAGAACATATACAATTTACATATCAATTGAGTAGATTATGCACATTAATTATTGGTATTAAGAACACTTTGTGCGAGCTTTTTATGTTTATTATTGCAGTGTTAATGCAATTAGTAGCTCTTTACGACGTACTCGACACGGCTTAAAACCTTCAAATTATTCACTGAACCATAATGAAACAAATTGCATTTATCAAAGCAAGAAACTATAACCTTTCGCTATAAGGATGATATTGTAATATCTTAAAAGATGTTTATGAGTTCCACCATTATATTTTTATCATTTTCTAATTTGAAAATCACACACAAAAATAGCCAGCTTGCATGGGGAAGGGAAAACACCCGAAAACTACAAATGTTTCAATATATTTAAGGGATCTAAAATGAGCGTTTATTGCGTTTCGACAGTATTTTTGTGGCACATGAGAGCACCTCAGACCTATCGAATTGTATTCTGAATACGAAGCATGTCTTTCTGATATCAAATATTTTTCATTTTTGAAAATCACAATATAATACAAATTTTATGACAAATTATAAAAATTTGATATTTTTCAAATTTTGATATATAACAGTCCTCGAAGTAAATTATATAAATCTAATGATATATTCTTAAAGTGTATGTAGCAGGGAGGAAAAAGCCGACGGTCAATTGAAAATTTTGACCTTTCATATTGAAGATATGGATTTTTTTCCCAAAAAGACCTAATTTTTTTTTGGTGTTTTGGGGAAAAAAATCCATATCTTCAATACGAAAGGTCAAAATTTTCAATTGATCGTCGGCTTTTCAACCCACCTACATACACTTTAAGTATAAATCATCAGATTTATAAAGTTTACTTCAAGTACTGTTAAATATCAAAATATCAATTTTAATGATTTGCCATAAAATGTGTATTAAATTGCGAATTTCAAAAATTCAAAATTATTTGATATCAGAATGACATTCTTCGTATTCAGAATGCAATTCGATATGTCTGATGTGCTCTTATGTCCCAAAATAAATACTGTCCAAACGTTCATACCCCAGCCCTTAAGAGATTAGGACATTTTATTTGATGACTTAAACAGGAAAAAACCCTAGCTTGCGGGTTACCTTGAATGCATGTCAACAGTATTTTCGTCAATCTTAGCTTTGCAAATGTGCATGAAACTTCGACAATCTTTAATGAAGATGGTAGTTACTTGCTATCTACTGGCGATAGCAATTTAGCTGCTATCTACTGAAGATAGCAATTTAGTTGCTATTTACTGAAGATAGCAATTTAATTGTTATCTACTGAAGATATTAATGCTCTGCGTGCTAGCCAAACGCTTTAACATAAAAAGTCCAAATTTTGAGATATTTTCTCAAAATATCAAGAGCTATCTAAAGAACCACTGAACCAATACTAGGCTTGTTTGTACTCATTTCAATGCATTTTTCATGCTGATTCCAAATATGGTAATGAAAATTTACATTTCTGAAATTTTTGAATTTTTAAAAAAATTTGGAAACATGTCGTCTGCAGTCGACACCCGCGTGAAGAGAGTTAACAGTATCAGATAAGACCGATATTACTGATGTATCAACGGTATATTTGTCAATCTTAGCTGAGCTGTAAGTTTGCAAATGTGCATGAAATGAGATGGTAGTTACAGTTTGCTATCTACTGAAGATAGCAATTTAATTGCTTTCTACTGAAGATAGCAATCAAGCAGTGGTAATGCAATAAATAGCTCCTTACGATGTACTCAACACGGCTTAAAACCATCAAATTATTCACTGAACCATGTGGAACAAAATTGCTTTTATCAAAGCAAGAAACTATAACCTTTGGCTACAAGGATATATTAAGAAGTATAACTTTCACCATTATATTTGTTATCATTTTCTAATTTGAAAATCACACAAAAAATAGCCAGCTTGCATGATGAAGGGAAAACACCCAAAAACTACAAATGTTTCAATATATTTAAGAGATTAGAAAATTTTATTTGATGACTTAAACGAAAAAAAAAAACCTAGCTTGCGGGTTACCTTGACTGCCTGTCAACAGTATTTTCGTCAATCTTAGCTGTGAGTTTGCAAATGTACATGAAACTTCGACAATCTTTAATGAAGATGGTAGTTACTTGCTATCTACTCAAGACAGCAATTTAGTTGCTATCTACTGAAGATAGCAATTTAATTGCTATCTCCTGAAGATAGCAATTAAGCAGTGGTAATGCAATAAGTAGCTCCTTACGATGTACTCAACATGGCTTAAAACCATCAAATTATTCACTGAACCATATGGAACTAATTGCTTTTATCAAAGCAAGAAACTATAACCTTTGGCTACAAGGATATATTAAGAAGTATAACTTTCACCATTATATTTGTTATCATTTTCTAATTTGAAAATCACACAAAAAATAGCCAGCTTGCATGATGAAGGGAAAACACCCAAAAACTACAAATGTTTCAATATATTTAAGAGATTAGAAAATTTTATTTGATGACTTAAACGAAAAAAAAAACCTAGCTTGCGGGTTACCTTGACTGCCTGTCAACAGTATTTTCGTCAATCTTAGCTGTGAGTTTGCAAATGTACATGAAACTTCGACAATCTTTAATGAAGATGGTAGTTACTTGCTATCTACTCAAGACAGCAATTTAGTTGCTATCTACTGAAGATAGCAATTTAATTGCTATCTCCTGAAGATAGCAATTAAGCAGTGGTAAATGCAATAAGTAGCTCCTTACGATGTACTCAACATGTCTTAAAACCATCAAATTATTCACTGAACCATATGGAACTAATTGCTTTTATCAAAGCAAGAAACTATAACCTTTGGCTACAACAAGGATATGTTAAGAAGTAGGACTTTCACCATTGTATTTTTATCATTTTCTAATTTAAAAATCACACAAAATATAACCAACTTACATAGGAGAGGAAAACACCCGAAAACTACAAATGTTTCAACATATTAAAGAGATAGGACATTTTATTTGAAGTCTTAAACGGGAAAAACCTAGCTTGCGGGTTACCTTAACTGTCTGTCAACAGTATTTTCGTCAATCTTAGAGGTGAGTTTGCAACCATGCAACTGTGAAATTTCGACAGTTTCTTAATACGCTCTGCCCCTGTCATTATGATAAAGATAATGATCATATTATATAGATCAAAAATCCTGATAATAGTTGACCTGACTCACCGCCCGTCATTTGCCATTTTACTAACTTTTCATGGAGCAGTGTGAAGACAGCTTATTCATGTATATTATATCAGTTCTTTTGGGAAATAAAAAATGATACTATAATTAAAGGGCCATTTCGTGATCCGTAACCTCATCTCGCACTACTCTAAAAAGGTTAAGTTTTTATGCCATCAGAAACCTATGACTACATGATGTTTGTGTGCATCGGTCGTTTGACAAAGGCATCGTAATTTGTATTTTCTGTCTGATAACACACAGTGGCAGGGGATGGTCGCGATGGGTCATTGTAATACGTGAAATTATGCGTAACTCGTAAATTCAATGTCCGAATCAACTAAAAAGCATTTTGCCTGGATTTCTATTGAATCGACCATAAAAGATGATGATGGATTCGAGAAGTGTCCTTTAATGCTCTGCGTGCTAGCCATGCGCTTCAACGGAAAAAGTTGAAGTTTTGAAATATTTTCTCAAAATGTCAAGGGCTATCTTAAAAACTACTGGGCCAATACTAGGCTTGTTTGTACTCATTTTAATGCATTTTCATGCTTATTCCAAATATGGTCATGAAAATTTACATTACTGAAATTTTTGATTAAAAAAAATTGAAACTTGTCGTCTGCAGTCGACTCCCGCGTGAAGAGAGTTAAAACATATGGCTCCTGACATGTTGGTTAAAAATGTGACTAGTTACAATCTCATCGTCTTCAACAGCAGTGTTTTGTGTCGACAATTACACACTCGTGTGAAAACCAATTTTCCGAAAAAGATGGTCCATATCAATGACTCATAGCGAGGGGTTAGTGCAATAAGTACCCATTCGCAATATAGCTGCCATATTTTAGATGTGTGCAAAAATTGTCAAATTTTTACAAGGCAGCTATTGCAGATAAGACCTATACTTGCCCTAAACTATATTCCTTCTTTTTATTTTGATAAGGTAAAATGTCGATAAAGCTATTATTTGATTCATAGTTGTATTCTGAAAATAGCATTATTTGTCATCTATATAAAAAAGCGCTCTACTTGCTGTTTGCCGAAGATAGCAATAATTTGCAATCTACCGAATATAGTACTTTCCTTGCTCTATGTAATGAAAGTGGCAGATGCTTCATTTTCTCACTTTATTATTTGCTGATATGACTTTTCTTGCTATCTACTGAAGATAATATTTGTTGCTATCTATTGAATATAATAATTTAGTATATTCCTCGTTCTCTATATAATGAAAATGGGAGGTTTTTCGCTTTATAATATTATTATTGGCTTAATAAAGCTTTTACTTGCTATCTACTGTAGATAACAATTATATTCTATGTACTGAAAATAGTAATTTAGTACATTTATTGTTCTTTACAATGAAGATGAGAGTTGTTTACTATCTATAAGAGTAATTTGCTGGATTTAAATTCAACTTGCTATCTACTGAAGATAGCAATTTATTTGCTATCTACTGAAGATAGAAATTTATTTGCTATCTACTGAAGATAGGAATTTATTTGCTATCTACTGAAGATAGAAATTTATTTGCTATCTACTGAAGATAGGAATTATTTGCTATCAGCTGAAGATAGTAATTTATTCGCATCTACTGAGAATAGCAATTTATTTGCTATCTGAATTATTAGCTATCTACTGAAGATAGCAACGTATGTACCATCTGTTCCATACAATACTTTCCAGAAGATAACATTTTGTTATTTTCTGAATAAAACACAACCCAAAGGAAACAAATAGATAATGAATCCCTGTTTACCGTACTCATAATGTCAAAAGAAAGCAGAATAATGATTCAAGATACTGGCTTTTATCGCATCTCATTTAATGCTCCACACAGGATTTAACATAAAAAAATCCAAGTTTTGAGATATTTTCTCGAAATACCAAGAGCTATCTTAAGAACCACTGAACCAATACTAGGCTTGTTTGTACTCATTTTAATGCATTTTTCATGCTGATTCAATGACAATGTACACTTTTGAAATTTTTGAATTTTTAAACAAAAATTGAGACTTGTCGTCTGCTGTCGACATGGATGGAGAGTTAAAGCATCTTCATCCAAAGATATGGTGATATGATACACAAAGTAGAGAAAATCTTAGTCGGTCTACTTTTCACTATAATACTAATATTGTGGTGTGATCAATACCCTCTGAATTGCCTTCAGCTCAATGCATACAAATTAGCTCAATGCATACAAATTAACTCCATAGGTTGCGAGTTCGAGCCCCGCTCGTGCCAACGTGTTGTGTCCTTGGGCAAGGCACTTTATCCTCATTGCCTACTGGGGGATGGGGTTGGGTTGGATTGGATGTTTGTATAGTTGTTTGTTTCAATGTTGCAATATTGGCGCTGATTAAGCTGCTGCCTGCAAAATTGCATTGTGTCTGTTTAGGTGTGTTTAATGTACAATTCTAGCAATTTGACCTGCGGGTCACCATTAGAGTTTGAAATAAAACCTTCCTTTTATTAGACCATGTGAATTTTTGAAAGCCCCAGTAAATTGACTGTCATTTTAAAACAAAAAGCTCTAAATCACACAGAAAAATTGTAATGTCAAAGGAAAGTATATAAAATAATGATTCAACATACTGGCTTTTATCGCATCTCATTTTTAAAATGCTCTGCGTGCTAGACACAGATTTAACATTAAAAAAATTCGACATATTTTCTCGAAATACCAAGAGCTATCTTAAGAACCACTGAACCAATACTAGGCTTGTTTGTACTCATTTTAATGCATTTTTCATGCTGATTCCAAATATGGTTATGAAAATGTACAATTCTGAAATTTTTGAATTTTTGATCTTCATCCAAAGATATGGTGATATGATACACAAAGTAGAGAAAATCCTAGTCGGTCTACTTTTCACTATAGTACTAATATTGTGGTGTGATCAATACCCTCTGAATTGCCTTTAGATCAATGCATACAAATTAGACCATGTACATTTTTGAAAGCTCCAGTAAATTGACTGTCATTTTTTTAAACAAAAGCTCTAAATCCCACAGAAAAAAAACTTAGCCGACATCATGCTACATATTACCAATGTTTTCGATATTTCTTTTCTTCTATAGTCAAATAATTATTCAAAATTGCAAGTAAATTTTTGTTTAGATATCTGTTATCTATCGAAGGTAACGATTCAATGCAATCGAATGACGAAATTAATTTACTTGAAGCTGACAGAATGCATTTTAGGACCATCTTTTCCAAATTGAAAGCAATAGCTCCTTTGAAATTACCACAGGTAACGGAACATCGTCTCATGATCCCCGAGCATTTCAGTTAACACTTACAACTTTATAACAAATTTAAGAGTATTATAGCGAAGTTGTATTCAACATTTTATACACATCGTCATGCAGTGTGAACATGAACATCAATTTTCCCTGAGAAAGATCAATTTTAAAGTAACATGAATCACTTGTACTTTTCCTCTTTCTGATTTGGAGTCAGGTGAACTGTTATATTGAAGCTATTATGCCTATTTGATACATTGCTATTATTCTGAAGATATCACTTTACAAGTCATCTGTTGAAGAAAGCGCCAATGCCATCGACTAAAGATAAGGTAACCTGCTGCATCGCTTCATTTACACTTTTAATGAAGATGTCATTTATACTTGCTATCTTCTAAAATTTGTACTTACAATTATTTGATGTAAAAAGAATTTGAGCTATTGTCTATTAAAGATAGCAATTAGTTGTTATCTACTGAAGATAACAATTTAGTTGTTATTTACTGAAGATTTGGATTTTGGATTTGGATTTAGATTGATTTGTTTGTAGGCTTTAATTATTTCATATTGCTTGTAAAAGAAAACGTAAGAGAACGAAAATTGTTTAAAAGGTGTGCCATTCATTTTTTTGCTTATTTTTTTTGTCCTGGATTTCTGGAAAAATGCGGTGAAATCGACGAAAATATCAATTTACTTGCTTTATCAAAATTAACATTTCACAATCTACAGATGAACTTAAGGGGGTACTACATCCCAGCCCAATTTTGTGCCTATTTTTGCATTTTCTCAAAAATTATAGCGCATTGGTGACAAGTAAAATATGTATATTATAGGGGCAAGGACTACAACTACTGCACTGAAAATTTTATTTCAGCACAGACAACAGTTGTGGAGTTACAGTCAAAATGAGGGAATCCAATATTTGATCAATAAATCAATAACTACTTGCCTTGAGTTGCTGAATTTTCAGTGCAGTAGTTGTAGTCCTTGCCTCTATAATATACATATATATATAATTTTTGAGAAAAATCCAAAAATAGGCACAAAATTGGCCAGGGGTGTAGTACCCCCTTAAGGCTGGTCATCACCCTGGAATTATGGAAATTGTTGGATTTTTAAAATACATGCTAAATTGTTGGTCTAAACCCATACTTTTTGTAAAAAAAACCAATAAAATACAATTTCAACCATTTTTTGCAAAGTTAGTTATAATTCAAAGGCAAAACAGAAAAAGAGAAACCACCACAGAATAGGTTCCTAAATCAAATCTAGTTGAAAATTTGTATATATATTTAAAAAAAAAGGCAATTACTGATAAAATTTTCTTTTTGGTTATGTTTTTCATAAACATTGGGGTAAAAAATGTTTTGGAGGGATGATATGCTCCAAAACTGAACATTTTTCATAATTCCAGGGTTATGACCAACATTAATTTACTTAATATCTACTGAAAATGACATGACGTTATTACAAAATGTACGAGTATTACAACGATATTTGCAGTAAAAAACACAATCTATTGAACTACAATTTGCCAAGAATGATTTATATCAGACATTTCCCTCTATTTGAGTTGGGATACATGTTAAACCATATTCTTTCAGAAGTATTGACAAATTATGAAAACTGAACGGTTACCTTTCGTCGTTAAGATTTGATCCCCTATTGCATGTATTGAAATTGGATCTTCTTCAAATGAATGACCTTTGATATAATATTGATCTACAAAGCACATTGGGCTATTCCATTTAAAATCCACACTACCCCTGTGGAAGATTTAGCTAAAGTCTTCCACAGAGGGAGTAAGAGTTTTGAATAGAATACACAATTGGGTATCTTCCATTTGAAATTCTTACTCCAGTTGTGTAAGATAAAGGTAAAGCCATAATACAGGGGGAGTATGGATTTCAAAATGATTAACCCTGACCAATTACATCTAAAAAACATACTCCCCCTATATGGAACACATTTCCAAAATCTTCCACAGGAGTGGTGTGGATTTTAAATGGAATAGCCCATTGATCTGGGAGGGGACACTCAAGAAATATGGGTGGGGATGTGCGGCCACATTGACCCCAATTTTCAACTCCCTCTCGATCTCACCAATGACCCCTATTTTGTTTTACTGAACCCCCTCTCACCCAATGACCCCCTTTTTGTCACCAGAAGACCCCCATTTTAAAGAATTTTTGACAAATTTCTGATGATCTCTCACCGAATTACCCACTTTTTCCATTATTTTTCTTCAAATTTCTAAAAACATTTCATATATTTTATATTTTGGTAAGATTTTTCCCAGCGTCATGGAAAGACCGTCCATTTTCTTGATACACCAATTTTGTTTTGGTGTCTACAATCCCGGAAAAAATGTGTTCGAACACCCACTGTAATTCCCATGTTCTTCTTAGCATAGTGCGCACGCTATATGAGTCACTGGAAACTAAGAATTATAATAGTGTTGTCTCAATGTTCATCTTAAGCATGCCCCCTCCCCTTTCCCCACCAAACAATGTTGGGAGAAGATATGGTAAAGATGAGCATATTGGGCATGCCAACATTGTCCAGGGGTAGAAGGGGGACCTTTTCCAATAAGGCCTTAAAAGTGTTCGAACAAATATTTCTAAGATTGTAGGCTCTCACCGAACGACCCCTGGTTTTGAACTGCTGTCCGCACATCCCTGTCACTTCCAAAGTCGAGTGCCCCTCGTGATATATCTATACATCTTATGGTGCATTTTCATGTTTAAATTGTGTCCATAATCACAGAAAACTGATGGACAACAATCATTTTCATACAGTCTGTATAGTTTTACCCCTTCTCCTAATATTATAAACTAAACTTCATTTCTATCTGATTTCTACGTGTTCTCATTCAGAGAAATCTATAAAACTTAAAAAATTGACTTTATATTTTCTCATCAGTTTTCACAAGATAAAGATTAATGTCTTTCAGATATGTCCAGGTACCTGCACACACCCTCACGCCCGTATTCACAATCACACATATGGAACCGTATGTAATATTGAGCTCTATTCGATTTTATTATATTAAGAAAACTGATGAAAACATACACCATTGAATACACATTCGCATCTTCCTAAATTCTTATCGAAATTGTTGATTCAACCGCGAGTAACTCATATCCGAAATTGAAGGGGTAGCCGGGTGTTGGTCGACCAGGCTTCTGAATTAATGTGGCGTGATCGATAAAGCCCTTTTTCTTGTATATCCGTTATTCAGGCAACTTATAGTGTTTGAAAAAACTGCCCTCAACTCTCTAAATCGACAAAAAACGCAAGGTTGCCAAACCTTCGATTTGGTGGCCCAATTGGGCTACTTTTTGAAGATTTTCCCTGCGACTTTTGACCGTTTCTGTCCCATAGAAGCCAATAGTTAGCAACACAATTGGGCGACTTTTTTAACATTGGCTCCCGCGACTTCCGTTAGTTTCCTTTCCTGTAGAAACCAATATATAAGAGAAAAGTGTGTGCCTTTTCGATTGTATGACCCGCGAGATGGGCTAACATTTTTAGCAACCGTTGAAAGGTATCATTTAGCAGTGCTGACTGCTGATGCATTAATGCATTATGCAGTGTATCCCAATGCGCACATCTTCTGGTTTAAATATATTTTGTGTGTAAAATAACATCAGATATAGTCATTAAAATAGATAACCCAATACTGGTCTTGTTTGTGCGTACTTGAATCCATTTTGTGTTCAATTCAAACATAATATATTTATGACAATGTCAAATTTTAAATTTTGTTCCCATTTTGACAAAATCGGTGCATGAATTTTACGTCTGCGCTGCAAGCCGTCCACAAACGATTAATAAATCGGATTTTTCAACAGAATAAAATGTCTCTTCTTCCTATATATTATGTTGATATTATCTATCGGGAAAAGGAAGTAAAAATGAAGGAAGTTCTGAAGTTAAAAAGCAATGATCGGTTTCGATGTTTCTTGGTTAGTAGAATAAAGAGAGGTAGAAATGAAATTTGAGGATCTTTGTCATAACATAATGTTTGAATTTTTGAAGAATAATATCATGAATATCATCAATCAAATTATTAATGTTGTGCGTGCTAGCCACAAGCTTCAACATAAAAAGTCCAAGTTTTTATATTTTTTCCAAAATATCAAAATCTATTTCAAAGAACTATTTAACCAATACTAAAGCTTGTTTGTACTCATTTTAATGCATTTTTCATGCTGATTCCAAATATGGTCATGACAATTTACAATTCTGAAAGTTTTGAATTTTTGAAATTTTTTTTGAAACTTGCCGTCTGCAGTCGAACCCCGGTTGGAGAGAGGTAATACTTGGAAATGTATTTGCAGTAGTGTACATATTGGAGTCAGTCCGAATGTTTTTCGTAATTGAGGAAGTTGTCAAGGAGGGAATCTATTAAATCAATTTTTGCCCTTAGAGAGTTGTGCAACAGTTCTCGTAAGTAAAAACACAGTACCTGCACGTAGTTAACATATCAGATGCTGTCTTTTGACTTGGTGGCGTTAATGCGTTGGTGGCGGTGGAGGTGGTGGTGGCTCAATCTTGTCACTGTGTGGATCAACAGCACTGCTATCTCTTTGCTTTCTCATGAAGATAACTTAATGATTGGTGGTGGTGGTAATGATGATGGTGATGACGATGATGATGTTGATGATAATGATGATGATGATGATGATGATGATGATGTGATGATGATGATGATGATGATGATGATGATGATGGTGCTGGTGCTGGTGCTGCTGGTGGTGGTGGTGCTGGTGATGGCGATGACGATGTCGATGTCGATGATGATGATGATGTTGATGATGATGGTTGTGGTGGTGGTGGTGGTGGTGGGTGGTGGTGTGTTGTTGTTGTTGGAGGTGGTGGTGGGGTGGGTGGTGGCAGTGACGGTGGCGGTGCAGTGATGATGTGTTGTTGTTGTTGTTAGAGGTGGTGGTGCGGTGGAGATGTTGTTGTTGTTGGTGGTGATGGTGGTGGTATCAGTAGCAGTGTAAGTTGTTTGGTATCCAAACGTAACCATCTAGTGCGTGATGAAGCTTAGGCAAAAAAAAAAATTGTTTGTTTGTCCATAAAGGCTTATGAAATAGTTGGGTCCGGTGGTTGGATTTTTTTTTTTTTTTTTTTTTTACAGATATTGCACTTGAAACTGACAACTGACAAGACTGGTAAATAAGTCCAAACACACAGCACTTCACTGGTTTAACTCTTGAGATGGTTCTGCTGATAGGCCTGGCATTTTCAGGTAATTTTGTACCGGGTACCACGCGCATTTTTCGGGGGGTAACGCCTACCCGAAATTGCAAAAAAAAAAAAAAAAAGTTTATTTTTATTTTTTTAGCAGTGTCCCTTTGATAAGCTAGACCAATCTAGGATCATTCATGGTTGATCTAAAAAAAATTAAGATGTTTTGTATTTTTCCGGCGAAGTCGAATATGAAAATTGATACATTTGCGTCGATTCATGTCATATTATATTAATGATTTCAAAATGCATTCAAATTCAATACATGTTGAAATCATTAATAGACTATGACATGAATACAAATTATCAATTTTCATATTAAAAATACAAAACATCTTAATTTTTTTTTTTTTTTTTTTTTAGGTCAACCATGAATGATCCTAGCATTTTAGGTCTAGGTCCAGGGACACTTACAAAACCGAAAAAACAAAAACTTTAAAAAAAGATTTTAAAAAATCTTTTTTTTTTGTTTTTTTGTTTTTTGAAAAAAAAATTCCAAAAAAAAAAATTCCAAAAAAAAAAAAAAACGGTCGGGACCAGGGTACACGGTCGGTCGGACGTGGACAAACAAACAATTTTTTTTTTGGGCCTTATGCTAACACTGCGTGAACTAACAACGCTGTTATCTACTGAAAATAACTTTACTAATAATTATTTCCAAAGATAGCATGCTTAAAAAAACCTCTGAGCTGGTCGCTTTATTAAGATTTTTCTTATTTTGCTTTTGGTGTGTAGTTTATGTTAGTTTTGAATGCAATCTTATTGGTGCTTTTATTGTCTTATTTTCCTAATGCCCGTGTTATTATATGTTTTTCATAATGCAAAGGCCATTTAGGTTATCCTCGGTATACATGGTATACTCTCGTATAATTCTCGCTTTACCATTTTGTAATTTGTACTTTTATTTATTTTATATTCCCTGTTCCCGTGTCTCATTTATAGTGGGTGTTATCGTTGAGTACCGAATAAAAATTAAGATCAAAAAAATATCTATTGAAAACAGCATGTTGTTTAGGTCAACAACACGGCTATATTTACCGCTATTTACCGTATTGTGAAATAAACATTGTGCTTTGGAAGCGATGAATATCCCGAGGGGCGAATATTCCGAGGTCCACAAGCACAATGTTTAGATATTTCACAATACCCGAAAAAATAACTGATGCATATTCATTAACCTCATTCATAACCGTCACTTTTTACTTCTTTAAAATTCAATTTACGTCACAACCAAATTGAAAAAAAAATCAATTTTTATCTGTATCTTCCGTTTTCCCTGTAAAAAAATCGATTAGCCCATTAGGGAAATACTGTTAGCAACCAAACACACTAGCGAGAAATCATGCGATGTCCAAATACGGCGGTCAGCGCCCGCAAGAATTGTTCGAATGCATAACACCCCAGCAAACACAAAAACGTTTTAAAAACGTTTTAAATAAGTTATATTTTGGCTTTTGGTTTAGGTAAAAACGTTTTAATAACATTAAAATGTCGGGTTATATAAGAGGTCATGATAACGTTTTAAAACGTTTTGTATGAAAACACACTACAACAATATTTTTAAATGTTTTCAAAAAATGTTATTGTAAACTATTTTTGCAAAAATTTTTGCCAAATATTGTGTCAATACTTAAATAACATTATGTTAAAATATTTGAACCCAGCAAACACAGAAGTGTTCTTAAAATGTTTTTTTTCAACACATTTTAATAACATTTAAATGTCGGGTTATATAAAGGTCATGAAAACGTTTTTAAAACGTTATTGAAAATATTTTGGGCAAACATTTTTTGCAAAATATTTTTTCAACTCCCAAAATAACATTCTGTTTAGAATGTTTTGTATCAAGTTTTCAAGAATGTTTTTGGAATGTTATTAAAACGTTTTTATACCCTTTATATAACCCGACATTTAAACGTTTTCTGTAAAACATTTTTGTTTGCTGAGCAGTAGATTATCAAAAATGTTTTTAAGGTTATGAAAACGTTTTATACTCTTAATATACCCTTTATATAACCCGACATTTAAACGTTTTCTGACAACCTATTATAACCTTTTGCGAATGATGTCGAAAACGTTTTGTGTTTGCTGGGACGTCACGTAAGGCGGTCATTGTAAAGCGTAATTCTAGCTACGTCACGAGACGCGGTCATTATACTTTTTCAATAACCTGTTTGTTTGTTTGTTTGTTTGTTTACCCAGGTTGGTCCGTGAAGAACACATGCTAATCCATGGAAAACCATGGACCGTTCCAAGCTCATACAAATGCACAAGCCTGGATAGCCAGTGTAGGCTAATATATGCATGCTGGCCTAGATAGCTTTGATAAACAAAGCAAGAAATGGAAGAAAATAGCTAGGAAAAAGAGAAAAGAGAGAAGGCCACTCCCAAACACAATTGTACAATTTTACTCTTAGCCTTTACTTCGTGAGAAAGGAAACTGGAATTCCAATCTCAGGCCCCGATGCAAAGGCTATTATCTGTGATTTGATTAAACACATCGCGTATATTAATGAGGTTAACTTTGCATCAGTTATTATGTCTAGCATTGTGAAACATCTAAACATTTTGCTTTGGTCCTCGGAATATCCCTCGGTTCCAAAGGCAAAATGTTTAGATTTTTCACAATGCCCTCCAAATAACTAATGCGCAGTTATTAACCTATAAATAGCCTATTGATTAATATACAAATCTTAAACGAACACATAGACTCAAGAAGCAAAAATAATAAAACGGAAAGAAAGGCGAGTTTAATACTTCACATCCAAAACAGAGGGCGTGATTCTAAAAAATTGTGCCTGCTCAGCTCTGTTAATTATTTCTAAACTCTTGTACAAGTCTGTTGAAAAATTCAACGGCACTGATGTACTGCATTCGATAGTTCATAATCATGGCGATACGAATTTCTAAAACTATATATCTTTTAACTTACGATTACAATGACATTTTATTTATCACAAAAATAAAAATGATAATAAGAGGTTAATAACTGCGCATCGGTTATTTGGAGGGCGTTGTGAAAAATCTAATCATTTTGCCTTTGGAACCGATTCCGAGGTCCAAATATGTTTAGATTTTACAAAATGCCCGACATATTACCGATGCAAAATTAACCTCATTCATAACCGTCACTTTGATCTCTTCACTTTGCAAAATAACACAAAATTTTCCTCAAAAGTTTCTAAAAATAAACAATTTTTACATCTTCCCTTTTCGAAAAATCGAACAGGCTAAAAAGGACGACCAATAACAAAAGTGCGTATCACAATCTGTGCAGTTTGGTCGACGCACAATACGGCGCACGCGGTGAATACTGATAATTTACTTTCGAACAATTACGCATTGTGAGACATTAATGACCAGATTTGCGTTTGCGTTTTTACAAGTAATAAAATATGATTGGATCACACGCATGCATCGTGCATATTCATGCTATTCGGCTATAAGCTTTTACATTACGAAGTCATACTGTTTGAAAAGAAGCCAACAGCAATATAGCTCGGCAAATAATGCAAAGCCTGGTTTTACAGTTGTAGACAAAGTTGTTCTCATTTCAGTAACATTGGGTATGTGCTCAGTGGAAAAGAAAAAAACCAAAAAAACATTGGGTTATTCCAGTTGAAATCCATATGAAAGACATGAAATTAATATTCCACACAGGGGTTGTACATTTCAAACGGAGTCACCCATTCAGGTAAACCCCATTTGGAATGCACACTCCCTGTGTGGGAGATTAATTTAATGTATATGACAGGGGGTGTATGGACTTCAAATGTAATAGCCCATTGGGCTATTCCATTTGAAATTTGCCACCCCAGGAAGATTTAAGGTGGATCGGAAGGGAGCATGATCTAGAGGTGTTCCCACTCAAATATTGAGATAAATAAAGCTGACACACACACAGGAGCGTAGCCAGCTTTCTTGGTCGGGGGGGGGCAAAATAAAATTTTTGGGGGCACAGACGAAAAAAATGCAGTTGGATCATACAATACATAGAGACTGTATGTCTTCGAGCTTCCCAAAAAGGGCCTTATTGGGATGATGTGCGCGCGTAGCGCGGAAAAAATGGTATTTTACACTCAGTTTTCGCCCATTATCCGGCTAAAGAAGGGCTTTATTGTTACAATATGCGCGGGTAAAATTTTTGTATTTTACCCTATTTTGGCCCTGAATTTTGCTAGAAAAGGGGCTCCTTGCCCTTTTTCTTTTCCTTTGCCCTCCTGATTTTCTCTTTCATTTTTTGTCAGAGGGCACTTTTTCTTTCATTTTTTTGTCAGGGGGGGCACTATGCCCCTGCCCCTCAATGGCTACGCTACCGCACACACATGCAAAAGAGAAACGGTATGGGTTCTATAAAGGAGTTCTCAAGGTGAAACCTCAACCCGTACCCTTATACCCAACCCGTATCCTTGAACCCCCAACAATACCTTTAAGTCACAACCCATAACCTGAAATCCGAACAGGTAGATCTACCTTTAAACTCTAAAAAAACACCTACATTTAAACCCCACCACGTACCCTTAAACCACATCCCTGAAACTCTTACCGCGAGAAAATAAACTAGAGCTGCTGTATCTCAAGAGCCACGAATATCGCGACGGCTTCTGATTTTGATGAAATCTGCATGGCATTTGACATCAACCATTACAAACACTTAATTACTCTCATGTGACCTTTTCGGTAAATCTCATAAGCCTTATTCTCAGGTCTAACCACAAAAAAAATGATGGGATTTACCGAAAAAGTCAATTAGGTACTTTGTGGTAAACCCAATCGAGCAAACATTTTACACCTAAGATCTTTGACTTCGGATGACCTCGTATTGACTTTGTTCATGTTCCCCTCACAAAGATGATTATTTGCACCAAATCTAGCACCAAAGTTTAAAAATCTTACCTCTAGATGACCTATGACCTTGGATGACCTCAGATTAATTTTTTATACACCATTCACATTGAGGGTAGGAAATAAATCTAATACTGGAACTTATTACTGGTTGACTCATTCATGCCAAGGATCATTTGCTCCACGTTCAAATCAAATTTGTCACATTTTAACATTTGATTCCTGTATGACATTTGACCTGGGATGACCTCTGATTGATTTTTCATGTTTTCCTTACATCAAAATTATTTGCACCAATGTAAACTTTAAGCAAACTTTAACACGTGACCCTTATATGACTTCTGAGCTCTAATGACCGAAGATTTAGATACTACTAAATAATTAGCGAAGTGTGTTGGTGTGGGGTGTGTGTGTATGGGGGTGTCTGTCTGTCTGTCCGACTATACGTTTCGCCGCGATTTGACGCATCGATGCGATATTTCTGATATATAGAGAGGTCAAGGTCAAAGGTCGTGGATTTCAAACCTTTTCCGATCGAGCTCAAACTTGGTGGGCGGTATATTTGATACCAGGGGAATATATTTGCGAAATGAAATTGAGGTCAACCAAGGTCAAATGTCATCAAGGAGGGTTAAAATTTCAAACTCTGTCCGATTGGGCTCAAACTTGGTAGGTGGAATCCTTGATACAAGAGAAATATATGTGCGAAATAAAATGAGGGTCAATTGAGGTCAAAGGTCATCACAGAGTGTTCAAATTTCTAACTTCGTCCGATCAGGCTTTAACTTGATGGGTGGATTCCTACATATGAGGGGAACATGTAAAAATATAATCAAGGTCATCCGAGGTCACGCAAAGCTCATCCAGGGGCTAAATTTTAAACTTCGCCCTGATTGACTTAAACTTAGTGAAACTAATTCTCCATATTACGGGAGCATGAACAAAATCAAACCGAGGTCACTTGAGGTCATAAGTCATATGGAGTCAAATGTTAGAATATGCCCAATCCGGCTTAAAAGTGGTAAAAATGCTAAATATAACGTGAACCAGTTCCTCTCTCAGCTACGGGTGAACTTGTATTTTATAATAGAAGACAGATATAAAAAGAGACTAATTTTCGTCTGACGTCACTCTCAATCAATTCCCTACGATCCTTGATTGGTTAATAGCACGTAAAAGGAAGGTCGATTTATCTGGTGCCGATCGGAAAAAAGGAATAGCAGTAAAATGGAAACGAAAAATGGAAAAATTACGTACATTTACAAGGCAAAAAGCAACTTTTCTAGGCGTTGTTGACATGGTGCCTTCGGAAAAGAAAGTTTTCTACTATAAAGACCTAACTTTTTGATGGTTTGTATGTTTGAAGGTGCAAAATTAACAATAGGACACCGGTTTTACCGCCGCTTTCAGTATCTCATCATCACGACACTTGTAAACAGAGCGTGCTCGAGTTTGATTGACAGATGACGTCAGACGCAAACTAGTCATTTTGATCTGTGTCTTCAATTATAACATGTTACTCTAATTTGAGGATTATTTGTACCAAGTTTAAGCCGAATCAGACAACTTTGACCTTTGACCTTGGATGACCTCAACTTTTTTATGTTTCCCTCATATCAAAGATTGTTTGCAGCAGCAAGTTTAAGCCATCTTTAACATTTGGTCCATTTGACCTTTGACCTCGGATGACCTCAGATTGCTTTTTATAAAGGATTATTTGCGCCAGGTGTAAGTTGTTTGCAACTTATAATTGTGTTTTCTTTTTCATAAAGTTTGGTGATCACAGCATGTGATGTAGAGCAGCAGTAGTATTTTGAAGATTTTCACTCAAATGTCTCTAATAATCACCTACATGACATTTGACCCCAAGCTGTACAAAGATTTTATGGAGCTTGGCCCAGAAGATGAAATATTTTGGAGGACAACAGTATATCAGGCACCATCTGACGACTACCATAATGACTAAAACAAAACACACAAATGAATACACATTGCGCAACTCAATTCCATACCGGATACATTTATTACTCATAGCGATGTCTCTTGCCTATGCAAATACATCAGATATCTTATTACAAATTATTCGGCAACAATTATTTTCATTTCAAACCTGGCTATTTAGTATCAAATTTGAAATTAAAGAATGTATGTATCAGATTCAGCTGATTAGGTGCTCAACGACAAATTTGGTAGAACTAAATTATGGACTTTTATTAAATATTATACATTATTGGAGTTCGCAACACAGTGTCGAAGGTTTTGCATCCAGTATTGACAATCGATATTTTACTTAATTTGACCAAATCTTTATCACTGACACAAGTAAAGACGAGATCATACTTAGCAAATATGACATATTTGTTATGCTAGTTACGGTTACATTACTGGATCTTCAGTGGACAACACTTGACATTACTATCTTCAATAGATAACATTTGGCTTGCTATCTTCAATAAATAGCATTGCTATCTTCAATAGATAGCATTGCTATCTTCAATAGATAACATTGCTATCTTCAATAGATAACATTGCTATCTTCAATAGATAACATTGCTATCTTCAATAGATAACATTGCTATCTTCAATAGATAGCATTGCTATCTTCAATAGATAACATTGCTATCTTCAATAGATAACATTGCTATCTTCAATAGATAACATTGCTATCTTCAATAGATTGCATTGCTATCTTCAATAGATAACATTGCTATCTTCAATAGATAACATTGCTATCTTCAATAGATTGCATTGCTATCTTCAGTAGATAACATTGCTATCTTCAATAGATAGCATTGCTATCTTCAGTAGATAACATTGCTATCTTCAATAAATAGCATTGCTATCTTCAATAGATAGCATTGCTATCTTCAGTAGATAACATTGCTATCTTCAATAAATAGCATTGCTATCTTCAATAGATAACATTGCTATCTTCAATAAATAGCATTGCTATCTTCAGTAGATAACATTTGGCTTGCTATCTTCAATAGATAACATTGCTATCTTCAATAGATATCATTGCTATCTTCAATAGATAACATTGCTATCTTCAATAGATAGCATTGCTATCTTCAATAGATAACATTGCTATCTTCAATAGATAGCATTGCTATCTTCAATAGATAGCATTGCTATCTTCAGTAGATAACATTGCTATCTTCAATAAATAGCATTGCTATCTTCAATAGATAGCATTGCTATCTTCAGTAGATAACATTGCTATCTTCAATAAATAGCATTGCTATCTTCAGTAGATAACATTGCTATCTTCAATAGATAACATTGCTATCTTCAATAGATAACATTGCTATCTTCAATAGATAACATTGCTATCTTCAATAGATAACATTGCTATCTTCAATAGATAGCATTGCTATCTTCAGTAGATAACATTGCTATCTTCAATAAATAGCATTGCTATCTTCAGTAGATAACATTGCTATCTTCAATAGATAACATTGCTATTTTCAGTAGATAACATTTGACACTGTTATTGTTTGTAGCTAGCATTTAACAATACTTACTATCTTCAGTATATAATTTGCCATTGCTTTCTTCAGTAGAAAGCATTTGATATCGATTCCTTCAGTAGATCATATTTAGCAATAATTACTATCTTCAGTGGATAACATTTGGCATAGCTATCTTCAGTATATAGCATATGATAGCATAGCATATCTCATGTAGATAGCATTTGTCATTGCTATCTTCAGTGCAAAATATAAATAGTTATTAATTTACCAAGATATATTATATGTTACACCTAATACTAACATCTATATCATAAAATTTAATACATTAATACATTGACACAGGTAAAAATACTACCACGCTTGACACTATCACATTTGTTAGTATAGTTGCGGTTACATTATGTTCTGCAAGGTGTGCAAAATGTTGCAATAGTTCTACTAATTTATCAAGCTATATAGTTTTACATCCTGTACTGACGATCGATATCATACTTAGTTTTACAAAACATTTAACACTGACACAAGTAAAGATGAGACCAAACTTGGCAATTACGACAAATACTTGTTGTCTACTTATGATTTCATTGCTAGTATCTTCAGTAGACAACACTTGACACTGTTTTCTTCTGCAGATAACATTTGGCATCGCTATCTTCAATAGATAGCATGTGGCTTGCTATCTTCAATAAATATCATTGCTATCTTCAGTAGATAACATTTGACACTGTTATTGTTAGTAGCTAGCATTTAACAACACTTGCTATCTTCAGTATATAGCATTTGCCATTGCTTTCTTCAGTAGATAGCATTTGATAGTGATCCCTTCAGTAGATCATATTTAATAATAATTATTATATTCAGTAGATTGCATTTAACAATGCTATCTGCAGTGGGTAGCATTTGACATGGCTATCACTAGTATATATAAATGTAACAATAGTTCTATTCTATAGATATATTATATATGTTGCATCCAATACTGACATCTATATCATAAAATTTAATACATTGAAACAAGTAAAGATACGATCACACGTAGCGACATACTTATTAGTTTAGTTATGGTTACATTATGTTCTGCAAGATGTGCAATATGTAACAATATTATTGTTCTATTAATTAATTTATCAAGATATATAGTTTTACATCCAGTACGGACGATTGATATCATACTTAAATTGAAAAATTGAAAAATACTGACAGTAAAGATAAGATCACACTTAACATTACGACATACTTATTACTCTAGTTATGGTTACATTGTTGGTATCTTCAGTAGATAACACTGGACACTACCTTCTTCAGTAGATAACATTCGGCAAGTTAACAAGTAAAGATGAGACCATAATTAGCAAATACGACAAATACATGACACTGCTATCTTCAGTAGATAAC
Source organism: Amphiura filiformis (assembly GCF_039555335.1). NCBI lineage: Eukaryota > Metazoa > Echinodermata > Ophiuroidea > Amphilepidida > Amphiuridae > Amphiura > Amphiura filiformis. Next base: position 62,661,784 of record NC_092640.1, on the reverse strand, counting down.
ATTTGGCTTGCTATCTTCCATAGATAGCATTGCTATCTTCAGTAGATAACATTTGGCATCGCTAGATAGCATTGCTATCTTCAGTAGATACCATTTGGCCTGATATCTGCAATAGATATCATTGCTATCGCAGTATATAACATTTGGCTTTCTATCGTCAATAGATATCATTGCAAAAAATGTTTGCCACAATATATTTTACAATAACATTTTTACAACATTTTCAAAATATTGTTATAGCGTTTTTTCATATTAAACGTTTTAACAACGTTTCCATAACCTTCATATAACCCGACATTTAAATGTTATTACAACGTTTTTTCAAAACCAAGACCAGTTTATAACACGTTTATAGCGTTTTAAAAACATGTGTTTGTTTGCTGGGTTGTCATATTCTTGTATTCGTATAGCTAGGTTCCAAGGTTTGCACAATTTCAAAGCTATAATTTAATTGACATAAACGGGATTTTAATTATTTTTTTCGTTAGTAACCCCAAAGGCAGAAAGTTAAGAAGGATTCTCAAAATCAAAAAGAAGAAGCAACGTCGCTTTAGAAGTTGAATGCTATGCGAGTGACACCACTTATAACATGAACTGCACTGACCAATCACTGTTCACAAGCCGATCATTTAATTTTAATTTTTTAAAGTTTAACATCCTGTGATCGCTCGAAGTCAAAAAGACGCGCGATTGGTCCCTTTTTTTTTAAAGCGATTGCCAATGGCTTTCAAAAGGGATAGTTCATTATCGTGCAAAGATCGGCTCAAATTCGTTTGAAATTTCTTGCATATGAGGTATCCCCGGGATGGTATCTAATAAAGAATTCAAATTAAGAATTCGCGGACAATTCTTGTGGACCATGTGTCAAATATAATTATTTCGACCAACATACCAAGTACCGCTACAATACATTTTAAGATCAGAGTAAAATAATTATGTGACCCTTAAAATCATTAAAAAACATAGGGTAAATGCTTCATTGTGGATCAACGAGGGCTCTTTTGATTTGTTATTCTTTTTTAATTGTCTATTAATTAATGAATAATTTGCTTATTTATTTATCTATATATTTACCTATTTATTGTATTCGTTTGTTTTATTTATTCCAATTGTATATCCATTCTGGCCCTTTGAATCTCAGGTTGAAGCTTTACCATGTTTGCCAAGATTATTTAAAGTTTAGTTGGTTTAATTGGACAATTTGTTGTTTAATATCTTCTTTCAGTTTCCGTTTTTCTGCTCGCTTCTTTCTATAATCAAAAATGAGATCAACAATGGTGTACAGATATGGATTAATGGCAGAATTAATGGGTAAAACAACTGTAACACACCAAGCAAATACAGACGGGGGTAAAGTAATCGCCCTGGTTTGAACCAAGATCCCGAGTAAGATTATCGGCGACCAACAGAAGAAATCTGTGGCAACGATGGCAGATACTTTGGTTGTGAGCTTTATCTGTTTTTTCATGCCAAGGGTATTTCCAGATTCCTTGGAAGATTTGATAACAGCCTTCACTATATGAATGTAACAGACAAGTATTACCAGGTAACATACACAGTTAAGGCCTAAGAAAAGGGCTGTTGAATAAAAGAGCCCATTGGCAAGACCCTTAAATTCGGTATTAATATAGTCCTGCATAAAATGCCTCCAATTGTACCCAATCTTTACGATCATTACTGCAGGCTCGATGTTTCCAATAGAATATGTTTTTGTCAAAGCTAGTGGTAGACCGATACAAACATGAGAATTGTCATAAAATTTAAAATTGATTCCTGACAAAGCTGATGGAATAGTTCCTAATGCAATTGAAATGGCCCACGTCAAAATCGCAACAATCGTGACAGATTTTTTTCTTAATTTGTGAGTAGAATAAGGAAACCTGATTGAAATGAACCTGTCTATGCTTATCAATGTCACAAAGAACACAGAGGCTTCACTAGATATTATTGAAAAAGCCCTGCAATTCTGCAGGTTATGCCAGATCTCCAGGTTTCGGATTGTATTGGGAAGTGGTCACCGAAATATAAATCAGCCGAGGCAATGATCATAAGGTAGATTCCCATAAGTAAATCTGATGCGGCAAGATTGCTCAGCAATATTGCATTCACTTTATTTGTCTGAGCCCTTTTGTTTGTGACAATTAGCACGAAGAGATTTCCTCCAAGTGCATTTAAACCGATGAGCCACATTATCGCCGTCAATGTTCTATCAGAAAGCAGCCTATCACATGTAAGATATGGTGATCTATTTGCTTCGGCAATACATGTGATATTACTTGGGACAGGGACATAACAATTGCATATTTCATGCTGACTAACAAGCAATCGTAAGTTATTTGACAGGGAAGAAAAAGAATCGCGACTTATTCTAGTTAGCGTGTTGTTTATGAGATTTAAGGACCGCAGAAGAATTAGGTGATATATGTTTGGAATTTCCTTCATTTTATTTGCTGACAAATCAACATAAAATAGGCTAACCGTGTCTTTAAATATGTCCCTATCTAAATGCGTCAGATAATTGTTTGACAGAGTAAGAAATTGCAAAGACACTAAACCTTCTATTACATTTTTATTTAACAATCGTAATTGGTTAGAGCGAACATAGAGGAACCTCAAACGTACCATGTTTTTAAAAATACCATCAGGGAGTTCGGTTAACTTGTTATCATCAATTTCAAGAGTCTCTATAAACACTGACCTAGAGAATAAAGTCGCATTGAATGTGGGAAATCTATTTCCACTCAATGTTAGGAGATCACCTATGCTTAATTCTATTTCTTTACGTATGGAAGTCAATTGATTCCCCTTCAAGCGAAGTCGACCTAAACGCGCTGAATCTTGAAATATACCAGCAGGTATTGAACTCAAGGCATTGTTTTCAAGTGAAAGCCAACCAAGACTTCTCATTCCGCGGAAAGCTCGAGCGTTCAGATTAAATAGTTTATTTCTATCGAGGTATAGATAAATCAAATAATACAAATCTGGAAATATCCCGTCAGGTAATGTACTCAATAAATTATCAGAAAACGAGAGTTCTCGAAGATATTTCACACTTTTAAACCTCACGTCAAGTTCTGATATTTGATTTCCATCAAGGTACAGTTCCCTCAAATATATCCCAATTATCCCGTCAGATACACTACTTAAAGATTATTAGAAAGCCAAAGTTTGGTAAGATTTTTCAAACTCCGAGTCATGGTCATTATTTTATTAATTTCTGATATACGATTTCCCTCGAGATGCAGTTGTTCCAAGTTAATCGGATACTGAAATATCTCAACTGGAAATGTACTCCATAACATATTAGAAAGTGCGAGATTCTTGAGATTGTTCAAACCTTGTAACATACCAACATTTAGATCTGATATATTGTTTCCACTTAGTGCCAATTCTTCCAAATTAATTAGACCTTCAAATATCCCAGCAGGCAGTGTGCTCAATAAATTATCCGAAAGCTTGATTATTTTGAGATTCTTCAGACTTTGGAACATTCCTACATCCATATGTGATATCTGATTTAAATCAAAGTTTAGATGCTCTAAATTTATCAAATATTGAAACATCCCACCAGGTAATTTCGGTAGTTTATTTTGACCAAGATACAGGCTTATCAGATTGTTCAAACCTTTGAATATTTCTATATCCAGATTTGTCAACAAATTGATAGAAAGATCAAGTTTTTGAGATTGTTCAATCCTTGGAACATTCCTACGATCAAATCTGATATCTGATTTCCATTTAGTTTCAGGTCTTCCAAATTTATCAAATCTTTAAATATTCCACCAGGTAATGTACTCAATAAATTACCATAAAGCCATAGTGTTTTGAGATTGTTCAAATCTTCAAATATTTCAACATGCAATGCACTCAAAAAATTATTATGAAGCCAGAGCGTTTTGAGCTTATTCAAATTTTGAAATAACTCATCAGGTAGTGAACTCAATAGATTGTCACTAAGCAACAGCTCTGTGAGATTGCTCAAACCTTTGAACATTAATGTGTCTAGTTCTGATATCTGATTTTGGTTGAGGAATATGTGTTCCACGTTTATCAAATCTTTTGAAATAACCCAATGGGTAGTGTACTGAAAGTGTTTTTTTCAACATTCAGATCGTTAAGTCTTCTTAAACCAATGAACATTTCAGAATGCAACTCCGTTATTTCATTCCATGCAAGATCAAGTTGCTCCAAATGTACCAACTCTTGGAATATTTCATTGGGTAATGTATTTAAGCGATTGTCGCTTAGATCTAGTTTTTGAGATTTTTCATACCTTGGAATGTTTTTACCTCCAGATATGGTATCTTAGAACTATAAAGTGTGAGGTCTTCCAAATATATCAAATCTTGAAATGTCCTACCAGGTATTGAACTGAAGAAAAGAAAAATGAAATCCAAAGCGTTTTGAGACTGTTTAGACCTTGGAACATCAATTTGTCTATTTCTGATATCAGATTTCTACTGAGGTGTAATTTTTCCAAATTTGTCAAATCTTGAAATATTTCATAAGGTACTGTGCGTAACAAACTCCAATAAAGCAGCAGTATTTTGAGATTGTACAAACCTTTGAAGCAATTTTCCTCCAGTTGTGACACGAGATTATAACCGAGGTCTAGTGTTTCCAAATTTGTCAAATATTGAAACACTTTATTAGGTAATGTGCTTAATATATTGCTGGTTAGCAGCAGTGTTTTGAGATTGTACAAACCTTGGAAATCATTTTCCTCCAGTTGTGCTATCTGATTTCGATTAAGGTATAGTGTTTCCAAATTTGTCAAATATTGAAACACTTTATCAGGTACTGTGCTTAATGAATTGTTGGTTAGCAGTAGTATTTTGAGATTGTACAAACCTTGGAAGCAATCTTCCTCCAGTTCTGATATAAGATTATGATCGAGTTCTAGTCTCTGCAAATTTGTTAAATCTTGAAATACTTTATCAGGTACTGTGCTTAACAAATTAACACCAAGCACCAGTATTTTAAGATTGTACAAATCTTGGAAGAATTCTACCTCCAGTTCTGATATCTGATTATAACGAAGGTTAAGTTCTTCCAAAGAGGACAATCCCCAAAATGTTTTTGGATTTAGCAAAATCAGACGATTGTACATCAGATGTAATATCTCTAAATAATATAAGTTTTGAAAAAAGGTATCAGATACTTGCACAATTTTATTTCGTGATAAATCTAAATGGGTTGTGTAAAGTGGGTAGGTGATCACATCCGTTCTGTTTTGACTAGATGAGCAATCTTCATAAACTACTTCTCTGGCACCAAGATAAGCTACACAGTCTGGGGAAAACGTAAGCTTACACTTATCAATATATTGTGGATCACACGTAACTTTGTTGTTGTACCCTTTAACATTATTACACCGCTGTCTACTTACTGTGTTACCATGGTGATCTTTCTGAAAGTTTTCTTCTTCAGGGCATCCGAATAAGTTATCATTAGCATGTGCTTCACCTATGTAAAGACTTGTATTACCTTGCAAATTAACTCGGAAACTTGACTCAAACAAAGTTGAGCTACACGTTTCTGGTTGTACATTGAATACTACATACTTATTCTTACAGTCTTGTAAGTCTCCATCTCGTTCAATATAAAGGAACGTCGGTTCTGTAGAGTCATTATATCCGTGTATTCGTAGGTCAGCGAAGGTTCCTTGCGATGCAGTCACTTGAAGGGTACACATGTAATTCGCGTTCCCTTGAAAGAAAACTCCTCCTTCGGTCTTGTTATCAACAAAACATGGGTAGGTTTCATTGAGAGGTACATCCCAAAGAGGGTCCACCAACAACTGAGCTGCAACGATCATTCCATTCATCACTGTGTTGTTGTTAAAACACAATGACATGATGATGACCGAAAGTTTAAGGATGAAACAGAGACACTTACGTTTGCTTACACCCGTCATTTCGGCTATATGTTTTATATCGTTATGTTAAAATTGCAAGACATGAAATCAGTAAACGTAGGCTACCAGCGTATAGCGAATCAATGTTCAGAATGAATGTAGATTTCGAACTTACCGTTCACGCTTAGAATAGATCATAAAAATGGCACAATTGTCTTGAAAGAAAATAAGATGTATCTTGGATCCTTTGTTCACTTTCTTTCGTAAATATAGACCAACACTGCTGTAAACTGCAAGTCCTATTCTATATACGCACGCGTATTCAACACTAAATAAACGCAAAAACGTATATGCCTACTAAAGCAACGACCTAGCCCAGGTAGGTCGGGACCCAGAGTCGGGACATACGAAACTTCACTTACATCTACCGTTCATAACAAAGTTGTTTATAAAAACAATCCAGTCAGCTGCATTTTCACGGCTCTTGCATGAAGGAGAAAAAACAAATGTTCTTCGAATGACGGATTTTGTTGTGTGATCTGTTCAACTCAAAACCCCACCCACAGATCCTGTAAAGAAACAGGTTCCGTGTTCAGCCTGAATTGCGCGGCAAAAAGTTTTACAAGTTCGTTGGTCAACTAAAAGTTAATGTTTATGGACAAGACAGTATGATATGTGTATGTGAGCTTCTCCGGCTACAAGCTCTTCTGCCCGCGATCCTCAAATTAAAAATTGGTATATGACGGAACGGCGAAAAAATGGAACTCGGATATCGCTAAACCTCTGTCATGTCTGTCGCTAGCTGAAACTATATAGATGACTACTACTAGGAACAGATATCAACGAGCAAGTGCAATACAACTGTTAAGCATTGGCTAACTTCATCACGAAATTCACAATCAATTATTTCAAATTTCTCACGTTCGATGTGGGTAGTTCAAACTATGACAATGCTCAAACCATTTCGTGCAAACCGTAGTATAGAGTAGACCACAATTGAAAAAAATTACAACTTTTGAGATATTCTCGTTGCCTTTTACGACACGCTGGTGATGGTATCTCCCAGTATTGTTTACACGAGTTATTGAAGAACGAGTTTGGAAAGAGTGTCTCATGACCGATATTGCACAAAGGAGAAAACACACCGGCATAAACTTTGGTGAGTACAATAATCACATTGTGCTGCTCGACACGTCGTGTTTCTTGATGATTGGGCAACTCATTACCCCCGCATTTTACGATTTACATATCTCATTACCATATTGTATGCTTTATTTTCAAGATTTTCATCCAGGGTGTTCTCGTGGAGCTGTAACATCTTTTTAATCATCTCCATCAGTCGTATATTTTAAAACTTGCTGGTCACAGCTACCGCGTGACATTAGTAATTACAATTGTAGTCATCGGTTTTTGTCTTTGTTTTTTTTTAATTAAGAGGCAAAACCTGCGACCGGATATAGTGATATCATTGATTATGTCCAAGCAACAAAATGGCGTTGTGGATATTTTAAGTAGCAATTCATTTGCTTCGAGTACTTTTCAATAACAATTTGTTCTCTAGCAAGGAAGTGTATAATTATCGTAATGATTTAAGCGTCAACATATCCTCTATGCTGTTTATTAACAACTATTTTGGTATTCAACAAGATGCTCGTCTCCTCTCTGATGGTTGTTAACCATTAGTTTCGTAACTTCTTTCAAATAAAGTTATTACTTTACTTTACTAGCGAGTTATATATTTGGTTAAAACATTATTTTGTGTTTCAAATGACGTATGCCTAATACAGGCTGTATCAAAATTATTGGTACCCATCAGTTTCCAGTGATTATGAATAAGACTATTACATCAAAATACAACATAGAAGCTGCCTAATTATAGATAAATGTTATAAAAGGTCATAATACTATAAATCCTGGGCATTTCAAGGGGTCCAATGTTGCATATTGAAGAAGCAGGCTTGTCAATAAACAACAAAAACTGATGGGTATCAATTATTTTGATATAGTCTGTATTTTTGTTTTCATCACATCACAATGCCCGATAATATCAATGAATGCAGCATACTATATTGCACGCAAAACGTTTTCGTACACTTGAAACAAAAGCAATGTGGTAAAGACACTAAGCCTAAATTACCAAGTGTATGTGTAATAATTAAATGTTTTGTTTACCGAAATTATATCAATACCGTTTCGTTTGATAAATATCTTAGTAATATTGTGGAAATTGTTTAATGATATTTTAGTATGTGCGCGGATTAATGCAACAATTTTATGCTATAATAGATAACATGAAAATGGATTGATAAGAAAGTGCCTTTTCACTCGAGAATATTACTATGCCAGCACAGTCTTAACAATACTTTCTTTTTTACAAAAAAAAAAAAACATCATTCTAAAAAAATAATTTTGATAATGACAAGATTGAAATGACGAGATTAAATCATAATAGCACACCTCAAACTAGCACGGGTGAGCCTTCAGATGCCCTTCTTATAACAGGAAACCGGGGCAACAGTTGGACAGAGCCGAGTGGTACGTCTATACAAGTATTATTTCCTTAATATTGGCAACGCGTCATTTCAAAAGCTAATATCAACATTTTGATGTAGCTGTATATAGTTCAACGCTGACGATTTGTCTTGATTACAAAGAACCTTAAGGGCTCTCGTATGAACTTTTCGACGGTATTTTTGTGGGACATGAGAGCACATCAGACATATTGAATTACATTCTGGATACGAGGTATATCCTTCTGATATGAAATAATTTTTTGAAATTCGCGATATAATACAAATTTTATGACAAATTATTAAAATTTTATATTTTTTATATTTAACAGTCCTCGAAGTAAACTTTATAAATCTAATGATATGTATACTTAAAGCATGTAAAGTGTATGTAGCTGGGATGAAAAGCCGACGTCAATTGAAATTTTTGACCTTTCAAATGTTTCATATTGAAGATAAAAATTTTTTGGTTTTTAGAAAGAATCTATATCTTCAATGACCAAAGGTCAAAATGTTCACATGATTGACGGCTTTTCATCCCAGCTACATACACTTTAAGTACATATCATTAGATTTATACAATTTACTTTGAGGACTGTAAAATTTCAAAAATATCAATTTTTAATCATTTTTTACCATAAAATACGTATCATATCACAAATTTCAAAACATTCAAAATTCTTTGATATCAGGACATTCCTCGTATTCAAAATGCAATATTGTCTGATGTACTCGCATGTCCCACAAAAATATGTGAAACGTCACTATCCGAGCCCTTAAGTGTAACTGGTAACCATTTATAAAGTTCAATAATTATGTAGACAAATCCAATTTTCTACTCACGGTTAGACAGTTTCGTCAACCAGGTCGGTTGACTTCTTCAGTAATGCGATGATCCACCTACACTCCCGCGAAATTTCTCATTCCTCGGTGCACAGTTCTTCTTAACAGTGGATCATACATGTGATTTAGAGAGTAGATGCCCTCGTCACGGTTGATGGTCTGGGTGCCCCTCTTTCTAATCCAAAGTGCTTCTCGTATCCATCTGGTTTGTTTGTTAGTGTCCTTGTCAATTATGCTTGCCCCCTCCCAATTGATGACATGATTCTCTTGAGCTACGTGGTCCGTGATGGCCGATTTATGCTGTTCCGAAACAGATTCTTGTCTTTTTGACCTAGTTTATGTTTTAGTGTATTTGTTTTCATCTCAATTCACAAAAAGTTATACAAATGGAAATGCAAGATAATAAATACTTAATGATAATAAATTATAGAAATACAGTATAAGAACATGAAGTGAAGAGATGTGGATGCCGCAAAGACGCAGAGCGTGAAGCTTGTGGCACCCAACCTGAACAAGATGGAAATTTAACTTACGCTACAATATTAATATGTACTACAATGATGAAATCATGTAGATTTCTTTGTGACATTAGGGGGTGGGTGGGGTTGGAAAACAATCTTGAAGTGAATCCAGCACCTTTTGGCGACAGAATAAATTCATGGTACGCGCGCAAACATTTTTGCCATATTGAAGGTAATTTGCAAAGGGGCCAAATGGTGCAAGTAGAACAAATTCGCACGAAGAACTCAAAAAATTTTAGGCTAAAATCGCCAAATAGAGTGACCTATGAGGGTTAAAATGCCACATGCCGGTCGGGTGTGTACTTTTGCAAAGTTGCACGCCCAATAGCAAAAGTACACGCCATTGGCGTGCGGGTGTGTGTAAAAGTCGAGCCTGCTCGTAAGATAAACATTTATCAAGTTTTTGGACTCCGCTGCACAAGCAATTTCAAAATCTATCACGAAGCCGCCATTAGGCCTACATACAAATATCTTGGGCTCACATGATGGAAAACTGTATATTGAAGTTGTTATAAGGGCGTGGTTGCTATTACGTACGCCGCCAGTGGCTGATGCATTTGGCTAATGCTGATATAGAAACAAATGGTTAGAGAATTTTGTTGAAAAAAGGAGTAATAAACAACTTGTCTCGATTGCACTCATTTGGGCTCATTATATCTGCTACTTTTATATTGTAAAACTACTCAGGCGATACTAAGTGCCCGCAAAAGCAGAGCTGTTTGTTCAAAAATTAGCTTACAGAATTGTGTGCTTTTTTGCTGCAATTTGCTCTACATCTATTTTAATACAAATATATCTAATATACAACTAATATAAAAATTAGGGTTTTTTTTTGCAACCATCGGTTTCACGCACATTTGCACGGCGATCGTCAGGCAAAATGTTAATATACAAATAATATATAAATATAAACAAGCTGTATCATCATGATTGGTAACTATAAATTTTGATGTTTATTGGAAAGTCTGACTTTTCCAAATGCAACATTGGATACTCTTTAAATGTCCAGAATGTAATAGTTTATGACTTGTTATACAATTAAAATACATATTATTTGGATCTTATTTTGAATTTTAATGCGTCGGACTCACCCATTATCAATAAAAACGGCAGGGTACGAATCATTTTGATACGGCTTGTAGAAAAGCTTGCTTAGCCGTATGTAAATAGTTATTTAATTTAGTTGATCTTAAGTGCGAATTTTTATCAGATGCAAAGCAACTGCATCTGAGTTGAGTTCCTGAATGATATTGACGGTCTTGGGCCAGCATGGACTATTCCAGTTGAAATCACATACCCCTTGTGGAAGACATGACCTTAATCTTCCACACAGGGAGTGTGAATTTCGAAAGAAGATACTTGAATGGGTGAGTCCATTAAAATTCTACACCCTCTGTGTGGAAGGTTAAGGTCATGTCTTCCATAGGGGTGTATGCATTTTAACTGGAATAGCCCACGCGAAGCATAATAATCTTGAGTAATTACGATATTTATGCGGGACTCTTTCATATAAATATTGTTATGGTTATTTGAAACTTGTCATTTATTTTCATATCATATTTTCCTGCAGATGTAAATACAAAAGTGATATTTAAATTTTGTTATCTATTGAAGATAGTATTATGCACCATATTTAAATTTTGTTATCTACAAAAGATATTATTATGCACCATAATTAGATTTTGCTATCTACTGAAGATAGCATTATCCACCGTATTTAATTTTGTGCTCCCTACTGAAGATAGCATTATGCCCCATATTTAAATTATGTTATCTACTGAAGATATTATTATGCACCATATTTTAATTGTGCCCCTTACTGGATATAGCACTGTGCACCATATTTGAATCCGCTACCTACTAAAGATATAATTATGCACCATATTTAAATCTACCTACTACTACTGAAGATGCACCATTGTCAAATTATGCCATATGCATCTACTGCCGATAACATTATTTACCCTATTTAAATTGTGCTATCTATTGTAGATAGCATTGTGGATCAATTATTATACACTGTACTATCTACTTATGGTTGCATTGTGTACTATTTTAAGACACTGTGATATACGGTATACACCATATTCAAATTGTGTTATCTGCTTAACATTAATTTCTGTATCCTATTTAACTTGTGCTGTCAAATGAAGATAATCATTAGGAACCATAATTGAATTGTGTTATCTACTGAAGATAGCATTATAAACTATATTTACATTTGACATCAATTGACGATGGCATTGTGCACCATTGACAAAGTGTGCTATATCCACTTAAGATTGCATTATGCACCATTTTAAAATACTGTAATATATACACCATTATCCAAATTGTGCTATTTACTAAAGATAAAATTATGTATCCTATTTAAAATGTGCTGTCTAATGAAGATAGCATTATGCACCATATTCAAATTGTGCTATCTACTGAAGATAGCATTATGCACCATATTTAGATTGTGCAATCTTCTAAAAATAACACTATATACCTATGTTTAAATTGTGCTAGTTAGTAGATAATCCTATCTTCAGTAGATAGCACCATTAAAATATGGTACATAATGTTATCGTCAGTACTAAGTAGATATCATAATTCAAAAATGGCGTACAATACTATATTAAGTAGATTGCACAATTTTAATATGTGCATATCTTGCTATCTTCAGTAGATAGCAAAATTTGAATCTGGTGCATAATGCTATCTTCAGTGGATAACACAATGGTACATAATGTTATCTTCAGTAGATAGCATAATTTAAATATTCAAACATGTTGCATAATGATATATTCAGTAGAAATTGCATATGATGCATTTTGCTACGTGCAGTACATTTAAATTATGCTATCGTCTGAAGATAGCTTTATACGTGATACCTACTATATATAGATAGCAATACGTACCAAGTAATGAGATAGTAAGTAATAAATAAGTTTTATATCTGTGTAACAGATTTGTATGTGACTTGTTTTGTTAATAACCTTGCAAATTATATGATTGGTAACTATGATGATGCTTGTGATATCTCAAAGATTAACACCAAGGAAACTTATTATGTAGCAAAATTGAGATATCGTCAACACATAGCGTATGGCACCATTACAAAAGCTCATTCCGCTTTACAAAAGCATGAAAAGTTAAAAATAATAAGAACAACTTTACTCGACCAGATCAAACAAAATAACACCAACAAACGAGCACGAGCTAACAAATTGCCATTGAACAAACCTTTGAAACAAAATCTGAAATAGAGGGAAATATCCAGGCAGAAATTTTTTTTGAATCAGTCAGGCAATTGTAAAAGGCCGTATCTTTTGTGAATCAATAAAGAATGTACTGTGTTTTTACCTGGTAGGGTAGAATAAAGGATCCTCAAAAGTTCCATTAAAAAAAAAACAAAAAACAAACAAACAAACAATAAAACAAACAAACAAAAAACACCCCCCTCCCCCCCAAAAAAACAGCAACAAAACAACAAAACAAAACAAAGAAGCAAACCAGACAGACACACACATAACTATTTGAGGCAAAATATGCCACATTTTAGAAAATTTTCTGACCTTCCCAGATTTCACTTTCCCCGAAAAAATTACAGGTAGAAAAATATTTTGAATCAGTCAGGAAATTGTAAAAGGCCGTATCTGTTTTGACATATACTGCCCACGACCGTTTTCCTCAGTGGCGTAGATTTCTTTTTGATATTGCAGGGATGGGTGTGGAAAAAAATGCTTGAAGTATAGTGAATTCAGCACCTTTTGGCGACATAATAAGTTCGTGGTACAAATGCTCATGAAGCGCGAGAAAAATTCTGCCATTTTAAGCTAAACTGTTGAAATGTGATGCAAAAATGGAGCAAATTTGCACGAAGCGTGAAAAATTGCACTTTTGGGACTAAAATTACCAAATTTAAGGTTAATTTGTCAGAAACCCACATACAGGTGTCAAAATTGGGTGGAGGGGGTGGTGGTTGTATGGACCACCCCCTGACAAAATACTTGGGGGAATTTATCCCCCATCCCCCCGAGATCTATGCATATGGTTTCCTTCTTTTCTGTATTTTTTATCCCACTTTTTTGTTCTTCTTCGACAGTTAGTGTTTTCTGTTTCTTTTCTCCTGTTTTCTTTTTTCCCTTCTGTTTTTTCACCGCCCATTTTCATCTTCCAAGTTTCTCCCCCGTTTCTTTTTCATTTTCTCCGCCCGTTTCTTCTTTCTTTTTCTCCGCCCGTCTCTTCTTTCTCTGCCCTGTTTCTTTTCTTTTTCTCGGGTTTTTCCCTTTTCCTTTTCCGCCCTTTTTTGTTTCTCTTTTCGCCCCTTTTTATTTTTTCCTCCCATTTTTTCTTTTTATCCGCCATCATTTTTTCTCCCCTTTTCTTTCTTTTTTCGCCTTTTTTTTTTGTGCCCCGCTGCGTTTGCAGCCCTAGGCGACCGCCTTACCTGGCCTAAACGCTTGAGATATAAAGTTGAACTGTGAGAATGGAAGTGAAATTTTTAAGTGAAAATTTCAAGTAGAAGTATAATCATTAAGACTCGTTAGAAATGAGGCGTTTAGGCCTATTCACCAAGCCATCGAGACTAACACTATGAAAATGTAAGTAACATCACTACTAATAATGCAAAAATACCCGTGCAGAGTGATATAGCTTCATAAATCATAATCAATAGAATACAATATGGATACTGAATTAATGTATTACGCAATCTAAATATTCAGTAGTAAACCCCCACACAAAATATCACATTTTGTACATTATTTCAAACTGTGACATGATATTAATTCAAAAACTGAAGCATATTTGGGTAAATTTTGTAACAGGATCTAATCCTGACACCCCATTGAATCCAATGTAACCTCAAAATGCAAAGTTACAAGCATTTGATTGACGAAGGTCCCGTTTTAAAAGTGACAAACTGGTCTATTCAAAAATTCATGGATAATACTTCTGGCTTAAGAGTGGTGAATGGCTAATTTATGCGCGCCTTTAATTCAAAACAAAGGAACAAAAGAAAACTGAAACCAAAGAACTGAAAAATAAAATGAAAGTTGTGAAAAGTAAAGCGAAGAAAATACTGAAACAAAAAGTTACTGCTTTAAATAAAATAAAGCTTCAATGAAGACACTGTGTTGTTTCTTTGTTGCGCTTGTTGGAATCTTTTCACCTTATATAGGCCAGTTTGTCACTTTTAAAACTAGGCCATCGTCCAATCAAATGCTTGTAACTTTACTTCTGGAGGTCACATTGGATTCAATGGGTGTCATATTTTGCAGGATTAGATAGTGCATCTGTTAAAAAATACCGGTATATCCAAATATAGTTCAGTTTGAAAATTAGGATTTTTTTTCAAGTGTAAGGATACTTTTTGGCGCAGTATATGCTTATCAAATGTACGTAAATAAAGAAATTATGTTTAATTTGTATAGGCTATATCGTAACAAGAATTAGTATGACTTCAGAGCATTTGTTTTTAATAGTTCTGGGCTTCTAGCAACATTGGGCTATTCCAGTTGAAATCCACACTACCCCTGTGTAAGATTTTGGAAAAATGGGGAGTATATTTTTCAAATTAGTATTATGCACCATATTTGAATGTGCTACTTACTAAAGATATAATTATGCACCATATTTAAATCTACCTACTACTACTGAAGATAGTAATATCCACCGTACTTGACCCCAAACAAAATGATTGGGCCCGGGCGCAGTTCCGGAGCCACTGAGCACCACAAACTATTATGCACAATTGTCAAATTATGCCATATGCATCTACTGCCGATAACATTATTTACCCTATTTAAATTGTGCTATCTATTGTAGATAGCATTGTGGATCAATTATACACGGTGCTATCTACTTATGGTTGCATTGTGTACTATTTTAAGATACTGTGATGTAGGGTATACACCGGACTCAAATTGTGTTATCTGCTTAAAATAAATTTCTGTATCCTATTTAACTTGTGCTGTCAAATGAAGATAATCATTAGGAACCATAATTGAATTGTGTTATCTACTGAAGATAGCATTATAAACTATATTTACATTGTGACATCAATTGGCGATGGCATTGTGCACCATTGACAAAGTGTACTATATCCACTTAAGATTGCATTATGCACCATTTTAAAATACTGTAATATATACACCATTATCCAAATTGTGCTATTTACTAAAGATAAAATTATGTATCCTATTTAAAATGTGCTGTCTAATGAAGATAGCATTATGCACCATATTCAAATTGTGCTATCTACTGAAGATAGCATGATCTACCATATCTAAATTGTCGCATCTAATGCAGGTAGCATTATGCGTCCAATTGAATTGTGCTTTCTGTTGAAGATAGCATTATGCAACATATTGAAACTGTGCCATCTACTAAAGCTAGCACTATCCACAATATTTGAATTGTGATATCTACTGAAGATAGCACTACCCACCATTTCCATTTGCCCCTGAAAAAATCCTGGTGCTTCTTGAATAGAAAAAATCTTCTACTTTCCAAGCAAAAAACATATTACATAATTATTTTGTAATAGCGAATACATCAACTTTTTACTATAGCCGTCAAATTGTCATGATTAAAAATTAACCAAAGAGGAAGAAAGGAAATCTGGTATGGTACTATTTATGGATGAGCGTGACTGTTGTCAGTGCTAATGACATGCATTATGTTGTTATTGCTAATGCGTTATGAGACTATGTTGGAATGACACAACAAAGGCGAATCGGATGGCAGACTCCATATTGTTATAGTTTTAGCCATTGATAACTAAAAAACTGCAGCATACTTCTTATTATAAAAACATTGATAATATTATAGGAAATGGGTCAACTGAAGCTAACAATTGCATTTATTAGTTACATTTCTTGCAGTTCGTGATTTAAGGTTAATAATATATCAATATGAAATTTTAGCGTGTCCCGCTCCCGAAAAAAAAATCATTCACATGGGGCGAAAATTGCACGAATTATGTATCTTTTATAGAACCCATGCCATTCTTTTTGTGTGTCAGCTTTATTTGTATCAATATTTGAGTGCAAACACCGCTGGCTATGTTTCCCTCTGACCCGCCTTAACTCCAAGATTTTCTGATTCTGACATTCCTTACAAGTACGTCTACTACAAATAATCAGTCTTATTTTTGTCTTCTATATAATTGGTAATTGAAATAAATCGAGAAAGTCGTTATAAAATACCTCTTTCTAAAACGGACTTCTACATCAATTTGTTCAATTTATTCCCAATTTTGGATTAAAAAAAACCAAAAAAACCTGTAAATATTATATGGATATATTATTTGAAAAGCCTTTAAACATGTTGAAACACTTGAGATATAAAGTTGAACTGTGAGAATGCAAGTGAAAATTTTAAGTGAAAATTTCAAGTAGAAGTATTATCATTAAGACTCGTTAGAAATGAGGCGTTTATTCACCAAGCCATCAAGACTAACACTATTATGAAAATGTAAGTAACATCACTACTAATAATGCAAAAATACCCGTGCAGAGTGATATAGCTTCATAAATCATAATCAATAGAATATAAAATGGATATTGAATTAATGTATTACGCAATCTAAATATTCAGTAGTAAACCCCCACACAAAAATATCACATTTTGTACATTATTTCAAAACATGATATTAATTCAAAAACTGGACCATATTTGGTAAACTTTTTAACAGATGCACTATCTAATCCTGACACCCCATTGAATCCAATGTAACCTCAAGATGCAAAGTTACAAGCATTTGATTGACGAAGGTCCCGTTTTAAAAGTGACAAACTGGCCTATTCAAAAATCCATGGACTAAACTTCTGGCTTGAGAGTGGTGAATGGCCAATTTATGCACGCCTTTAATTCAAAACAAAAGGAACAAAAGAACACTGAAACCAAAGAACTGAAAAATAAAATGAATGTTGTGAAAAGTAAAGCGAAGAAAATACTGAAACAAAGACTTACTGCTTTAAATAAAATAAAGCTTCAACGAAGACACTGTGTTGTCTCTTTGTTGCGCTTGTTGGAATCTTTTCGCCTTGTAACTAGTTGTATAGGCCAGTTTGTCACTTTTAAAACTGGACCATCGTCCAATCAAATGCTTGTAACTTTACTTCTGGAGGTCACATTCAATGGGTGTCATATTTTGCAGGATTAGATAGTGCATCAGTTAAAAAAATACCGGTATATCCAAATATAGTTCAGTTTGAAAATTAGGATTTTTTTCCAAGTGTAAGGATACTTTTTGGCGCAGTATATGCTTATTTAAATGTACGTAAATAACCGTATAAAGAATATTATGTAGAATTTGTATAGGCTATATCGTAACAAGAATTAGTATTTCTTCAGAGCATTTGTTTTTAATATAGTTCTGGGCTTCTAGCAACATTGGGCTATTCAGTTGAAATTATTCACTACCCCTGTGGAAGATTTTGGAAATATCTTCCACAGGGGAGTGTGCATGTTTTTCAAATGTAATTGGTCAGGGTACATCATTTTGAAACCCAAACTCCCCCTGTATTTTTATATAAGTAAAGCCATAAATTATGGCTTTACTTATATCTTCCACAACTGGAGTGAGTATTTCAAATGGATGTTACCCAACTCTCTATTTTATTTAAAACTAATACTCCCTCTGTGTAAGACTTTAGCTAAATCTTCCACAGGGGTAGTGTGGATTTTAAATGGAATAGCCCATTGCCCGCGGAAATTCTTAAATTTACAGGACACATTTTTACAATTTTGCTATTACAAAAATATCTCTCCATTTTTAGTTTTGAAAGTCATACAAATTATTCTCACATGTTTTTGTTATAACGTATTGTATCCCCCATTATAACCGCTTCATGGATGTCTTCTCAAAATAGACCGCTGGAGTAACTTAATAATGGTAATGAACAAACTACGTGTACATTGACCACATCGTTTTTATTGAAAACAATTACTTTTAAAAAGCCTTAATGTACGAACTTATAATATGAAATTGGTTATTTTTTTTCTATTTTTTTTTGCATAATTTGTAATGTGCACATGTCCCAACTTGCACCTAAATGGAATCGGCCAAATTAGGTCTTTTTGGGAAAAAAACCCATATCTTCAATATAAAAGGTCAAAATTTTCAATTGATCGTCGGCTTTTTCTCCCAGCTACATACACTTTAAGAATATATCATTAGATTTATAAAATTTATTTCGAGGACTGTTATATATCAAAAATGTGAAAAATATCAAATTTTAATAAAATTTGTGTTATATCGTGAATTTCAAAAAATGAAAATTATTTGATATCAGAAAGACATATCTTCGTATTCAGAATGCAATTCGATACGTCTGAGGTGCTCTCATGTCCCACAAAAATACTGTCGAAACGCCATAAACGCTCATTCTAGATCCCTTAATTGAAAGATTACCGAAATAGACTTTCTTTATCTGTCTATTGAAAATAAATCGTAGATTGATTACTTGATAAGCTTACGCATCTTGCTATAGCCTATACTTTATACGTAGAAGCTGTATAGAGTATCACCATTATAGTTTTGTTTGAATCATAACAAAATTCATTATTTACAACTCTACACTCTTAGAACAAAGGTTCGGTTTAGAACCTATTTTGTCCTGTATACGGAACCCACTCCCAAAATGCTTCTAGAAAGATCCAAAATGGAACCAAAAAGTTCTATCAGTTTTGTTGGTTTTACAAAGAACTATTTTATGGGTTTAAGAACCTTTTGGTTCTATACAGAACCTTTAGAAATGGCTCTTTATCAAGGAACTATTATAACGGTTTCTTTACAGAACCTAAAAGGTTCTCAATCCCACAAAATGGTTCTTTGTATAACCAACAAAGTTGATAGAACCTTTTTGATTCCTATTAGAACCATTTGATAGGAAAATGGTTGTTCAATTTTAGGAGCGGGCTCCGTATGTATGGGACAAAAAGGTTCTAAGTCGAACTCTTTTTTCTAAGAATGTATATGAGTACAAACGATACTAGTATTTATAGAATTGCAGATAATAACAATGAAAATTATTAATTTAAACTTCAACACTACTTGTTTATTTCGCTTACCGGGAGCGCTTTCGAGGAACTTCCTCGTCATCAATGTTGTTAACTCTGAGTGTTTTCTTGGAAACGGCTAGAGACCAACCTGATCAGTTGACATCACACTTGATGACGTCACCGAAGTCGGAAGTTTCCTGCCCCTGTCCGCTAGGTTTGACTATCAGGTTGTCCCACACATGATCTAGTTCCAATCCTGTTGTCTCGGTTCAATGAAGGTCCTTGTTTGTTTCTTGATTTGGATAGCTTCCAGGACCCTCCTGGGAAATTCTTTTGTTTCTTTCTCAAGAACTTTTACGTTGTCCCAGTCTATTTGTACACTATTTTACTTGTACCGCCGCGGCGCGCCGATTTAGAGCCAGCCGCTTTCGACTTGCGTTGCGCAAGTCGGTTTTCTAGCTTCCTGCCCGACTCTCCGATGTATGTGG
This sequence comes from Amphiura filiformis, assembly GCF_039555335.1. Lineage (NCBI taxonomy): Eukaryota > Metazoa > Echinodermata > Ophiuroidea > Amphilepidida > Amphiuridae > Amphiura > Amphiura filiformis. The sequence goes on along the minus strand of NC_092640.1, from coordinate 62,641,569 downwards.
CGTGATATTTTTGAAATTTAACAGTCCTCGAAGTAAATTGAATAAATCTAATTATAAATATGTACTTAAAGTGTATGTAGCTGGGATGAAAAGCCGTCCATCATATTATGAAAATTTGACCTTTCGTATTGAAGATATAGATTTGTTTCCCTAAAACACGAACAAATTGTAGGTCTTTTGGGGAAAATGTATAGCTTTAATATGAAAGGTAAAAATGTTCAATTGATGGTCGGCCTTTCATCCCAGCTACATACACACTAAGTACATGTCATTAGATTTATAAAGTTTACTTCGAGGACCGTTAAATATCAAAAATATCAAAACTATAAAATTTTAATAATTTGCCATAAACTTTGTATTATATCACGAATTCGCCAGCGAAGTGTTACGTGTAATCCGATTATCACCATATCAACTGGATCACGCTTTTGAGTTCTACACCACGATCCAAATGATCGCAACACAACGTCTATGGCATGCACTATCAATTCCAAAAGGTGCGTGATCCAGTTACCAGGGAGTTACATAACCACTTCGCTGGCGAATTTCAAAAAAAAAAAAAAAAAAATTTGATATCAGAAGGACATTCCTTGTATTCAGAATGCAATTCGATATGTCTGATTTGCTCTCAGGACCCACAAAAATACTGTGTCAAGGTGGGTGACGACGCCTTACTGAAGATCATGTACACTACTGAAGATAACATTCTAGTACCTCTTGCATATTTATTTGCTATCTACTGACGATAGCAATTCATATTTGGTGTTAACTAAAGACTGCACTTAAAGGTGGGTGACCCGATTGGCAGCCTCATCCCCCACGTTACCCCATCAAAATGCAGTTGTTGGTATCTGGTGAAAGCTCATATTTTTCTCATCAACATATTTAAATTAGGCGTTCCAAATCCTCAAAAGTCTTTCAAATTAGTCTCGACTGTAGTAACACCACTGAGACTATAAATTAAATTATGTTCGGAAATACACAAATTTGGAACTCCTCAAAATGTTACTGAGAAAAATCAGGACCGCGACACTCCGGCACTTGTTGGAAGACATATGGTACAGCAGACAGTACATGTACAATGTGATTCTCTCATTTATAATTAGGATTACGTCATTGCCAGAGGTTGTTTATTTGTTCATTAGAATGATTGACAGCGGTGGGCGGACTTATACTCTAAAAATGTGATTCTCGGATAAATTATAGGTCACTAGGTCAATTCGGACCGTCTCTTCCTCAGATCCGATGTAGGACTCTATGGTATCTTCTCAGTACACGATCGTAGTAAGACTTGGCCGGCGACGACGCTTGCGAATTGCCTGTCTTCAGCTGCGGTATCGCACGATATGTATAGGCAGTTTGTAGAGAGTGTCCTATCTCTATATTAAAGGATCTCTGGAAAAATAGGGTCTTTCATTTGATTTCTATACATGATCATGATGATTATCATTAATAAAAAAAACCTGTTAACTATTAACTAAATTCCACAAGGAATTCATTAACAAGAATTATTATTTGTTTTTTTAATTTTGTATGAAATTGAAAGGGACGACATTTTATGTTATACTTTAAAGTTTTAAAGAATTCGATTTTGAAAATATTTCGGGTCACATTCCTTTAATTTGTATTATACCTAAAATACCAATCTATTTGCAAGGCTATGAAATGAAAATAATCTGCTAAGAAGGCAATGGTTGCAGAAGATACGGTATGCTGTATAACATTTTACTCGCTATCTACTGTAAATATGATTCATGAATATTTAAATCTACTGAAGATAACGATTTACATATACTATCTGCTAACTAAAATATAAAAAAAGCAAATAGGTTCCTAAATAAAATCTTATTGATTTTCTTTTTGGTTATGTTGTTGAAAAACAAAAACATTTGTGTCCAAAATGTTTCGGAGGGGTGATTTTCTCCAAAACTGAGCATTTTTCATAATTCCAATAATGATCAACTTTAACTTACTTATATATAATATCTACTGAAAATGGTAAATGACATGACGTTATAACAAAATGTATACGAATATTACAGACTTGACATTTAATATGGAATATTTTTTAACAAAATTCCAAGACTGGTCTGGACGGAGTCTGCATAAACCGCACGGGCTAAATATATATTAGGGTGTGTCGGGAGATGGTGTAAAATAATTGTGTGATAGATAATGTGCTTTCCATAGGTTTACATAATGGTGCTCATAATGTAGTGAAATTGCCTAAAATGGCGGGTTTAGGGAGGCTGAATTTGAGCTTTGTGGGGGACACAATTTCGGACTTTATGCAACATTTTTCAGTTAATATCAAATTTATAGGGGTTTGAGGTGATATTTCTTAAACTTCGTCAGCAACTGGCATTCATCACAGCTGAAATACACTTGCAATGTACCAATTTTTTGAACATGGGAGGAGGTTAAAAATAGGGCTCTTTAAAGTGGTACGTACTCAGAAAGTTTGAATGGCCCCACTGGGGTCAAATGTTTTAAACTTACGGAACAAAACAACTGCGCGGATCCCTTGTTGTCCAATGAACTTACGCTGTTTCTTTGTTTACAGTACGTTTATAAAATTTGGTCCCAGCGGGCCATTCAGACTTCCTGAGTGCGTACCACTTTTAAGAGCCATATTTTTAAAGCTCCTCCCACTTTCAAAACTGGTAGATTACAAGTGCATTTCAGTTCTGACTAACACTTATTGGTGTTTAGGTTCAGTAAATATCGCCTCAAACCTCAATAAATTTGATAATGCTGCTCAAATTCAGAAATTCTACCCCCCACAAAAATCAAATTCAGTCTCCTTAAATCCGCCATTTTAGGCTAATTCACTACATTATGAGCGTCATAATGTAAACTAATGGAAAGTACATTTTCTGTCAAACAATTATTTTACACCATCTCCTGGCACACCCCAAATAGTATTTAGCCCGTGCGGTTTATGCAGACCCCTACCAGACCAGTCTTGGAATTTTGCGAAAAAATATTCCATATTAAATGTCAAGTCTGTACAGTGATATTTGTAGCGAGTCAAACGGCAATTTGCCGAGAATGATTTATATAAATAAAATGTAAATGAATTGCATGACATTTCCCTCTATTCAAGTCGGCTACACGATGTATTGTTGGTCGAAGCAGCCAATAATTTTCATTATCTAAATCAATATATGTATTATCATGATTATTGAAAAATAACACTTTGATGTTTTGCAAAAGTTCAAAATCATATACTTTAAAAACTTGCTTGATTTAACAATTTGTTGTTAATGAGTATTACAAAAGTGTTGTTGTTTCAACCCTCTTTACAACATAACTCAAGAACCACAGGACATAAAACTAAAAGTATATCTTCTACACACTTATGAAATGATCAATGTAATTTTTGCCAAAGCTCACTATCATTCGCAAGATACTGGGAACTACCAAATCGCAACATATTAAAATAGTTGCTACCCTTACTGTTAATGAAGCCATAACTTGCTGCATCGCTTAACTGCAGATAATCAGGACTTCATATATCATATACAATATTGAGGCTAGCTCTTTTACTTATACTGAAGTCTGAAGATATCAATTAAAAAATTTGATATCTACCGGAGATATCAATGTAGGCCTATTTGCTATGTACTATAAAAATTGCAATCAACCGAAGAAAGCGTATTACAAGCTGCTAGATATAACATTAACTTCCCAGCAAACACAAAACGTTTTCGACTTCATTCACAAAAGGTTATAAAAGGTTGTCAGAAAACGTTTAAATGTCGGGTTATATAAAGGGTAAATTAATGGTATAAAACGTTTTCATAACATTAAATAACATTTGTTGGTAATTGACTGCACAGCAAACACAAATGTTTTACAGAAAACATTTAAATGTCGGGTTATAGGCCTATAAAGGGTATAAAAACGTTTTAATAACATTCCAAAAACATTTTTGAAAACTTGGTACAAATCATTCAAAACAGAATGTTATTTTGGGGTTGAAAAAATATTTAGCTAAAAACGTTTGCCCAAAATATTTACAATAACGTTTTTAAAATGTTTTCACGACCTTTACATAACCCGACATTTAAATGTTATTAAAACGTTTTGTAAAAAACATTTTAAGAACATTTCTGTGTTTGCTGTGTGCAAATATTTTAACATAATGTTATTTAAGTGTTGACAAAATATTTGGCCAAAATTGTTTGCAAAAATAGTTTACAATGACATTTTTCGAAAACATTTTAAAAATATTGTTGTAGTGTGTTTTCATATAAAACGTTTTAAAACGATTTCATGACCTTCATATAACCCGACATTTTAATGTTATTAAAACGTGTTTACCCAAACCAAAACCCAAAATATAACTTATTTAAAACGTTTTAAAAACGTTTTTGTGTTTACTGGGTTGCTACTACTGAAGTAATTTATTTGCTATAAGAGAGAAATTTATTTGCTATTAATAACAATTTATATACTATCTGCCTAATAAAGTCAGTTATATGCCTACTTTTTAATGAAGATGGTATACTTACTATATACTAAAGATTTAAATTTCACTATTTATTTGGTAGGCCTATTTCTATATGTGATAGATATGGAAAAGCATAATGTAAGTAACGGCAGCTACCCCCCCGAGAAGTCTTACCCTCCGCTGCAAGCCGCCTGATATTGTTAAAGGTTTTTATGTCTTTTTTTGTACTTTTTAGCCCATTTTGACAATTTATGTCAAATTTTACCCGAAAGTTGTCTTAGTAAGTTGTCTTGACCCCCTCACCCTCCGCAAACCTAATGAGGCAGCCCCTAATCCGGCCCGTATAAATCCGGACCCCTTGGTCCGCGCCCGTAAATTGATTGTTGCATAAATTGTTGCATGATTTCTCGAGTTTGGGAAATTCCCTGTATGGCCTAGATGCAATGAAATCGCTATCATTGTGTGTCATCTGACGGAAGTGTTTTATCGTGAGTTCAATTTGAAAAACACTGAACATGCTGAACAGCTGAAGGATATGTAGAAATCTTGGTTTTTTCTTAAAATAAAGAGCAAATCAGCAGGAAGAAAATAACGTGAAGAAAACAAACACAATTTGCATAAAATATAATCGGTTCCATTATTTTCAAATTATCCAAATTTTATTTCTAGAAACAGTTTATGACCCAATGAATGTCAAGTATGTTTTTATATCACTGCAGTAACGGCGAAGAGGACTGGTATGTATGTATATGATAACTGGTAGCGAGTCTAGATCTGCGAATAGTTTTGGACTTAGTTTTACCACGTTTCTGCTGTTTATTAGAGTACCAGTGCGTGACCTGACATGACAGGTATGTTCTAGGTGAGTTATGCATATGAATTTCTCCAACGCAATTTTGTTGATTGTTCAGTGAGTGAATTTGTTTGTTCATGTCCGTAAGAAGTGTAAATTCACTGGGCATCCGTATACTGACAAAGCAATGCAAGCAACATACGAAGTTCCCCACACACAGAGTTCAATATGGATTGTAAAACAGCTAGACGGTGGAACATCATCACTGAGTACTTTTTTTGTTCTTTCGTCATCGTCACAGCCCCGCAATAATTTATTTTTATGACATTTAAAAACTAGATGCAAAAGGCAAACCTTTAATTGGCCCAAACCAGGGCCCATCAAACACAATAATGGTGCATATTTTACATAGAAAATTAAAAGATGAGAAGATTGGTCATAAACCTACAAAAATACACTTTGTTAAAAAGCATACAAAAATCAGCCTTTTTTTTTTTTTTTTTTTGGAGATTTTAGCCATTAAGCCCCCCGCATAAATCTGAAAGAGGGGCTGAGCCCCCCGCCGAAAAGATCCTGGACACGCAGATGAAATATTTTGTTTACAATACATGTATACTTCACTTGACCCAAAATGATTAAATATAGTCCCCCTCAGACTCCCCCCTGCGCTGCATGCGCGGCGGGAAATCCGACTTCGTAGGATTTAACTTACCGGGAAACTTTGCAGGCGTTAACGAGTATTTTCGTAGAAGTAGAAGTAGAAGTTGGCATTTTTTACATCCCTGTGACTGGTTTATTTTTGTGATGAGAATCGTACATGGAATTTTAGAGGGATTTTGATAGCGCTTCAACATCTGCTCTATCATGAGACTATGCTTTGTTGAATATAATATTTTGGTTTTTTTCTTTCAGTGTGACTGTTGATTGCAAATAGTTCAGGATGAAGAGGTACGCCATATATTAAGGTGGTTTTAAATGCAAATTAAAGATCTATGGATCGTTTTCATCTTTGGCACAGAAGAAGATAATAATTTTTAGAAATTTTCAGCAGTGTTTTCAACACCCTACCTCCTCTGATTATTGCTCTCCAGGGACCGAGAAATTTCAGACCTGGATACTGCCCTCATACGGTTGAAATTGCACATGTCCAAATAATTATTGGAATGGTGTCAAATTGTTCAAGAACATCACAAATGACCTCTGCTGATTTTCCCGTAAAAAGTTTGTAAGTAATATGGAATCTGTGGCCAAAAAACAAAAATTTCACTTTGACTCCCCCAGGGGGAATTCCACTGGGATTTTTTGTACGGGAAAATCAGTGGAGGTGCGAAGGAACATGACTCAACATGTTAGTATACTTTTATTGGCACAAATGAAGTGATTTGCGAAAAAACAGGAAAAAAACAACTTTCAATGTGATTGGTCAGAAGCCAATAGCGACTGCTTGGTTACCATGGCAATGGTTTTATTACCTTCATAACATGGCCAACATATCCCTACAGAAGTGCAAACTCACTTGAGATTGTATCATGAAAGGTTTTGGAGATATTTGCAAAAATGTTGGAATTCATGATTTCCCTAAACCTTGCCTTTAACACCACCTTAAACCTAGAAGCAATCTATATAAATTTCAGGAAAGTACGTCTGGCAGAATGAGTACGGTATAGATAGAAAATACATATACCGGTACTGATAGCCCCTCAAATGTTTGGCATTGTGTTTCACCATCTGATGACATCATCAATAAATTTGACCCTAGTGTCTGGGATAGCATCTAGTTCCAGTATTAACTGTAACTCAGCATAGATGTCATTATGTTTATAGACTGAAGTCTTGCTGGCAAGACTAGGATAGCATCAAGCTTTATACATTTTGTACTAGTGATGTTTTATAATTATTAGAGAAAGGGAGTAAAGTCAAAACAAGATTTATTTTGTTTTATTCTGTTATTCCCTATACTCACTGTAGTAAACCTCTAAAGTATACATGATTAGTAGGGGAGAGCGGGGAGTGTTCGCCCTATTTTTTTCTGACCAGCCTAGCGATGTCAATTTTAAGGTTAGGGATGACCTGATTAACCCATGTGAAAGCCCTATGTCTTAGCTATATACGGCCACAATCCCAGAACTATAGGGCTTACAATAGCAACAGGATTGAGCAAACAAAAAAAAATTTTCAAAGTGGCGAACTTGCCCCATATTGGGGCAGGTTCGCCCATATGGTGGGGTAAGTTCACCCTAATCCCCCAAAAAGGTTTAAACATTGCATAACAATAACATATTCAATGCAAACATTTAGCAAGGGTATACAGGGTATTCATTCTCTTCTGGGGAGTCACTAAATTTGTTGCAGGGATCGGGTCAGGGTAAAATGTAGGGGTCCAAACTGAGCTTAAAGGTATCATGTTTACAACTTCGGGGAGATTATGGATTAGGAAATACTCCGGTGGTATGAGCAATACTGATACCACATAACTTTAAAAAACATGCTTTTCAGTTGTTTTACCTTGTTTAATGGTATAATTATCAATATTTTGCATAATACGCGGATGGGGCAGGTCCGCCTCCAGTTTGGGGTAAGTCCGCCTGGGAAGATATAGGGCTAACATGCCCCATCCTCAAAGGGCTTAACGTGCCCTTTGTGCACATTTTTGTATTTTCTTAAGGGTATGCAAAATACAAATCGAATAAGGAGCTTATAACTGCATTAAATCTTTGACAAATCCCATGTTCCCAATACAGATTTCCATTAAAACCATCTGTATTTATGTATCAATGATAATACAACATTATTAATGCAAGAAAAGGTTATGTTTTGGTGTAAATTTTTTGTTTTGGCTGCAGTTCGATGAACACGTCCCTATATATCACGTAGCTAATATGAGAAGTTTATAATGACCTTTGTCACCTAATTTTGCCATCACCAAATTCCCCGATAGCCGTAGTGCTGAGAAACAAGGGGTGGGCGAACCTACCCCTAGGGCGAACACTCCCCGCTCTCCCCTATAACAGTGTCTGAATTGGAAAGTATCAAGCTTCATACTAACCAAATTATTTTATTTTTTAATGGATTAAAGTCAAAATATATTTATTTTAAAACTTGAACTAGATGAAAGCAGCATTGTGTAAACATTTTGCATTTTATGCTTTTCGAAACCAAGTGAAATTTTACTCACTACAATATTTTGTCATACACGTCTGAGGACTTCATCAGGTATGACTGATTTTGGTCATCTGATCCACTTTCCCGGCAAACAAGTTTGAGTGGTTTCGGAGGTCAAAAGGCCAATGAGAAAAAGTTCACTCGCTCAGAACGCAGGACATCTGAAATGGAACAGACCAAATCAGCCATATCAGATCACGTAGCAAGGGCTAACCATGTTATAGATTGGGAAGAATCTAAGATCCTTGGATGGGAGCACGACAAAAGATCCAGAGAAGTCCGGGAAGCAATGGAGATTAGAAGACGGGGCACCAATACCCTAAACAGGGAGGAGGGCACCTACCTCTTGAGTCATGTCTACGATCCACTTCTGAAGTCTGCAAAAGAGACTAAGGAGTACCGGGAACCACTCAAATGATTTACAGCTTATTATTTAAATTTTTTCCAGGTTTGGGCCTACATGTGTGTACGCTATAACTCTTCGTTTCAGGCGCTTGAATCAAGGACAGCCAGAGAGGAACAAAGATGGCCGTTCTACCAGGTTAGATATGTCATATGTACACAAACATGCGCACCAGAAAAGGATTTTTAAATCCTTTTCTGGTGCACACGTTTGTGTAACATTTAATGAAATATTTAAAAATATTTCATATGCTATGCAAATAACCCATTTCCATGCCCCTTGTGAATCTATCCTTTTGTTACGTTAAATATTCTTTTGAATTTTAATTGTTGAAAGTCGCGTTCTGCTTATACATACATCAGTGAACATCAGAACATCCATTTCTGGCACACTTTTTCTAACTTTTATCGAAAAAACACTGACCCATAATGCACAAATCTGGTCGGTCAGGTAAGATCAGTTGAAAAATTAAGATGGTTTTATCACCTTTCTTCTATTTCAATCTGTAATTCCCCTCAGTGGTGTTTTCATCAAAGGGGCATGGGGGTGTCTGGCATTTGCCCCCCCCCCTCAATCGATTGCAAAATTCCATAGGAAAATTGCCGAAAAAGGGCTTGTGCCCCGTAATCAGACCCGGTTCCCCCCAATGGTTGTGCCCCCCCCAATATGATGACCCACGCTATGCCTATGGCACTGTTCCCTCACATTGAAAGAAGTTCACATCGTGTGCATGTAATGATCAAAAATAGTCACGTCTCTCAATTGCCTCTAGGCAAGATTGAGGTCAGAACATGCCCACGGTTTTAACCCGGTTACTACTATTCAACAGTGGACGCTGGCGCCGTCAGTGTAAATATTAGTAACCTCCGTGAGCGCCATCTTGTGCATAGAACAAACTGCACACACGCTGGCCTTCATATTTGGATTGTGCACTACCATATTTGCACAGATTGTGTTTCGCACTTTTGTTATTGGACGTCTCGTTCGAAAGGCAAAATGTTAAAATTCTTTATTTTTACAAACTTTTGTGAAAAATTTTGTGTTATTTGTAAAGTGAAGAGATGATAGTGACGGTTATGAATGAGGTTAATAACTTTGCATCTGTAATATGTCGGGCATTGTGAAAAATTTAAACATTTTGCTTTGGACATCGGAATATCCCTTGGGGCTACGACCCTTGGGATATTCATCAGTTCCTGAGCCAAAATGTTTAGGTTTTTCACAATGCCCTCCAAATAACTGATGCCTAGGTATATTAACCCTAACCCGCCTGTATACTACAAAATACTACTTGATATATGCGCTGTTCGTGCGTGCATCCCACGTGGTGTGATGACGCAATCGCCTCTAAGTGATATATAGGCACGGTTTCGCTGGCCAGCGAAGCCCAAGACCCGTGGCAAGGTGTCGCCGACCGAGTGCTTGGCATGCGAGGGGTCTCGGGTTCGAATCCCACCCACAGCAAACAACTTCTTTTTTTCTTTTCTCTCTTTATTCTTTCCTTCTTTCCATTTTCGTCGCCAAAAAGCCCTTAGGGGGTTAGGGTTAACCTCTAAATATTAAAGTTGATTTGATTTTGTTTGCTTTACCAGTGCTTGGCTGAATTCAAACAACAACAACAACAACAACAACAAGGATACTGTTCATAGGTTTATACAACATGCTACATGTGCACCAGGAGTACAGTTTGCGAATGCGAGAAACACCATCCGCGAAAGCTTTCGGAATTTATTGCAGGTTATTCAGCCATGCTTTGAGGTTTGTGAGAACACAATAAGCTTTCCAGTGGAAACAAGTGAGTTGCTGTATTTTAGAGTAATAAAAACAGAGAATGAAAGGTAAAAGATAAAAATAGGATTCCTTGTTTTGGGTATAAATCTGGGGGGACACTCACTAAAAATAGGTGACAGGGATGGGCAGCCACATTGACCCCTATTTTTCAACTCCCTCTCACCCAATGGCCCCCTTTTTTGTCTTACTGAACTCCTTCTCACCCAATGACCCCTTTTTTGTTTTCCTGTCACCAAAAGACCACCCATTTTTCAAAATTTTGGGAAAATTTCTGATAATCTTTCACTAAATGACCCCATTTTTTCATTATTTTTCTTCAAATTTGTTCAAATTTTGATGAATTTTTTGAACATTTTGTATCAACTTTTATATCTTGACCCAAAATCTTTCACAGTTGCACTGAATTACCCCCTTTTTTGGTCAGATTTTCCCCAGTCTCACGAAAAGACCCCCTATTTTGGGACCTTCTCACTGAAAGATGTCCCTTTTTTGGTGTCTAGGCTCTTACCGAAAGACCCCTAAAGTTTGTTTGGTTTTAATTAGGTGGAAATTATTCGGTTACTGCGCGCGTCAATAAAGTCTTAACTCACGCTCGCGTAAATTAAGCATGCGCAGCTAGGTCACGCATTATGTAACACACAACTAAGCGTAAGCATTAAGCCCAACTGCGTGCATGCCCCATGGATGACATTACCTTAATCTTCTAGGGGTGTGAATGGAGTTACCTGAATAGCCCAATTATGTACCAAATCTGAAGATGTTTTGAATGAAAACAACTGTTTTATTTTTTTACTCTGAATAGTCATCAATAAAAACAAACGTTAAACAAAAATGAAATGATTACGGTTAACAACTTCTTGTCATTTTGATTTTGTAGTTCGCGATCAGGATGATAAACTGAAAGCCTTACAGACTCAACTGAATGAATGTCGACAGAAAACTGTAGCCATTATGCCCATACTGGAAAGAGACAAGATGAAAGCCGTTGTATTTGGATGGTAAGTATATCCATAGACAAAATGTTAATATCAGTTGGAATCATAGGCCTATGTTTTAATTATGTGCAGTTAAAAGCCAATATCAAGATTCATAATGGGGTAAATAATGTTTGTTTGTTTGTTTGATTAAACGGTCGCTAAAGTGTGGAGACACACGTGGGTCCTGATGTGACCAGGTTCACACAAATGCTCAAAAGCCAAGCTAAATAGCTTATATAAGTTGCTACCCTGGGTTGCTACAATGGGAACTTTATTATTTATTACTATGGCCTCTTGCCCCCACCCCCCAGCTTTCCCCAGTAAAACCCCCAGATTACTAAAATTTCTGCTTTTTGCAACAATTCAGCGAAAACTTTGTTGATTTCCTCCCTGAAATTCATGTTGCCCTCCAATGCCCCCCCCCCACTGAATAAAATTCCTGGCGCCACCACTGGACATCACTGAGTATGAAACACTTACTTTGTCACATGTAATGAAATATATGGAATACATGGAATACACCCCCCCCCCCCTAGTGACCACTCCTTCAATCTTCATCCTTTTATCATTGATTTGCAGTACAAGTAGCGGTAAGTCCACTCTCATCAATGCCATGCTCGATGTTGGTCATGTTCTTCCTACTGGCATGGGCAGGTCGTCATCATGTTTGGTACAAATAGAGGGATGTGATGAGCAGGATTCATTCTTGACTTTACCAGATGGCACAAGGAAAAGTGTAGAAGTAAGTTGTATCATATAGTAGGGTATAAGTTGCTTTGCTTAAGTTAAAGTGACTGCTGATCATCCCCCTACATTGAAGGAAAGAAATTTTTATAACCAAAACTTACTATTTTAGCATACATCCACCAATAATCTTCAGTGCCACCCAGGCCTTAAATTTTAATTTTTTTGGGCACCCATTTTCGAGGCCACTGGGCAAAGACAAAGAAGGGTACCAAGGCCAACAAGTGATGAAGATTGCATACGGGGGCACCAGGCCAAAACTGAAAAAGGGCAGGCAATGGACGTGGTGTACTCCCTGAAATTCTAGCCCTGGTGCCATCTGATGTTACTGGGTTGTTGGAGGGGTCATGTGACCTAGCCCATTAGGGCTAGAATCAGGTCACAATGCAAGATGAGCAGGTTGTACAATCTTGGAAAGTGGTGTTGTCCTCTGTCCTTATTTAGGTCGCTGGTCCTCCTTTAAGTTAATGGCTTCTTTGACTTCACACTTGAACCATTATTCTCCTTGTTCAAAACTCTTGTGCTGAAGAGTGGCTAAATGTTCGCCAACTGGAGAGGAGGGTCGGGTATGTTCGTCCAAGTTTTGAGGGTTCTGGCACTTTTTCCCATGTAGGTGGATGTGCATTCTTGGCAAGGAACTTGGTACACAACATAAAACATGGCGGCACCGACACTAGTCATCACGCGAGTGATCAGTGACTGTGGAAAATGCTATTAACATTACACAAATTTAATCTTTGAAGAACCGAATGAAAAGGTGAACTTGCCAGACTCTTCTTGTGATTTAGAATTTAATCAAAAGAAGAATAAAAAGCTTTCAACATGTTCAATGAGTGACAAATTCTGTGTGATTGCTTGTGAAATATCGGGCTCTTGTCAATGTCAGGCATGTGTGACGCTTTTGGGGTAAAAGTAACAAAGTGTGTGTTTGTAACAGGGATGGTAATTTAAGAAGTACTAAGAAGAGTGATACAGATCTTCCAAAAGGGCCTCTTCCTCAAATTCTTCATGAGCAGTTATGAGTTATGCATTTTGTTGTAGTGCATTGATCTTTGATAACATCTAATCTTTCATTGCTTCACATAGGATTTAGAAAAGCTTGGTAGCGAGTTAGAAGATGGACACTTAGGAGCTGAAGAAACAGCAATTGTCTACTGGCCAAAATCAAAATGTAAATTATTAAGTAATGATATACAGATAATTGACAGGTAAGTGAACTGTTAACAGTGTATCACATATCTGATTTTAAGGAATAGTTCATTGCTAGAAGCACCAGTGATTGATTGCCTCAACACCAGCGATTGATTGCTAGAACACCAGCAATTGATTGCTAGAACACCAGCGATTGAGGACTTTTGGGGAACAAAATATATATCTTCAATACGAAAGGTCAACATTTTCAAATGATGAAAGGGGTTTCCTCCCAGCTACATACACTTTAAATACATATCATTAGATTGATCAGGTTTACTTTGATGACTGTTAAATATTAAAATATAAAACATATAAATTTTTGATAATCTGTCATAAAATTTCAAAAATCAAAATTATTTGATATCATATTCAGGACATTCCTTGTATTCAGAATGTAATTTGATGTGTCTGATCTACTCTCGTGTCCCACAAAATATGCTGTGCAATCGTTGCTATCTAATCCCTTAAGAATGTCAATAAAAGTATTGTTTTTAGACCCAGCCATGTATCACCTGATATAACCTGGTAGATACCATTATTTCTGAGTGGAACAACGTTCCGCCCACACAATTAAAATAAGAGAACCAGGACTCGACCGCTATCTTGATACAGGCATGGAGCAAAAACTGGGGTATTCGGTTTCCTTCGGAATGCGCTCGAGGCATTCGTTTTCATGCAAGCGCGACATGGATGATGGGCGCATTTGAGAAACGCACTTGATGCGACCTGCACGCGAGTACCAAGACACTTTAGATGAGACGCAGAATTGTTTTCGATCGTCTCCGCGAACCGTCGGCAAGGACCTGAATACCCCCAATTTTCTCCCCAAAGCTGACGGCGCGATTGTACGTGGTGGTATAGGGAGTCCCAGTTCTCCTTCTCTAATTCTGTGGTTCCGCCTCACTGTTCCACTTAAAATAATGGTATCTACCGTGTTATGTCAGGCACTACTAGATACACGGCTGGGTCTCAAAACAAAACTTTTATTCTTTAAATATAATATAGGGTCCACAAGTTATAAGTTCCCCCTAATACTTCTTTAAATAAATCGGAAAATATTTCACGAAATGTAAAAAGTTATGTGTAGCCTTATTTGTTTTACACGTATGGACCAATTCATAGTGTCACACATCATTGCGTTCAGTCACAATGGTTTATTATGTAAAAAAAGAGACTGTTTTAAACTATGATTGTTAAAAGTTGCAGCTGATCGATCGAGTCCAGTCAGCCAGGTCTATTCATGAGTTTGTTAAGGAAAACCTGACTACTATGGGACTCGGGTACGGTGCAACTTTTAAAATGGCCTCTTTCCTTACACAATTAGCCATTGTGTCTGAACACAATGATGTGTTACGCTATAAATTGGTCCACATGTGTAAAACAAATAAGGCTACACATACTCACTTACATTTTTACATTTCATAGAATATTTTTCGATTAATTTAAAAAAATAAGTATTGGAGGGGGGAACTTATAAGTTGTGGGTATACTTTTCCTTTAACATTCTAGGCCTGGCATCAGCAATAACCCTGAGGTGGATAAAGCAATCAACAGCAAGTGCAGTGATGCGGATGTTCACATATTTGTGGTAGACTCGGTGGCTTCCATAACGACCGAGTCTAGAGAATACTTCTTGAGTGTTGCTGAGAAACTGTCTAAACCTAATATCTTCTTTGTGTGGAACAAATGGGATGAGTCTGCTAAAGAAAAGTCAGAAATTAAACGGAAAAAGGTAAGGTTGAAATAGACAGATTAGTTAATTTCTGTGGCAACAGAGTCTATAGAGAATACTTCTTGAGTGTTGCTAAGAAACTGTCTAAACCTAATATCTTCTTTGTATGGAACAAATGGGATGAGTCTGCTAAAGAAAAGTCAGAAATTAAACAAAAAAAGGTAATTAGGTACCAAAACTTGAAGCACGATTGTGTCGGATCGATTCATTTTTCGGGCGGGTTAATGCATTTATATTTGGTTCTTATTTTGCAGCATTTTTAGTGATAATTTTGTTATAAAAACAGCAAAAATCACATGGTTTTTATGCCTCTACCGCGAGGCATACTGTTTTTGCAATGTCCGTGCTTCCGAGCTTCCGTCCTTCCGTCCGGATGCGATATCTCGGGCATGGATGGGCGGATTGACTTCAGATTTTCAGGATAGGTGGGTCATGGTCAAAAACTGTGGCTACTTTTTTTTGGGTGAGGTTCAAGGTCATATACTGAGGTAAAAGGTCATTTGAGGTCAGAAGGCCCATTTTCCTTATTTACCTCTTTTCTCGGAGACCGGGGGTTGCACGTTCCTCAAACTTGGTGGGTGGGTGCATCTTGACCCCAGACAGAACAAGTTTATATTGGTTATGGGTCAAGGTCTCCTGAGGTCATGCAGGGGTCATCTGAGGTCAAATTAGCAAAAATAACATATGGCCATGAAACTTGGTAGGTACAGTCAACATTTAGAGCCAAATTTTTGGAAGGTCATTTTGGGGTCATCTGAGGTCAAATTAGTAAAAACTGTTATATGGGCATGAAACTTGGAGGGTACAGTCAACATTCAGAGCCTAATTTTTGGAAGGTCATTTTGGGGTCATCTGAGGTCATCCAGGGGTCATCTGAGGTCAAATTAGTTAAAACTGTCGTATGGGCATGAAACTTGGTGGGTACAGTCAACATTTAGAACCAATTTTTTGGAAGGTCATTTTGGGGTCACCAGGGGTCATCTGAGGTCAAATTAGTAAAACTATCGTATGGGCATGAAACTTGGTGGTTACAGTTAACATTTAGAGCCACATTTTTGGAAGGTCATTTTGGGGTCACCAGGGGTCATCTGAGGTCAAATTAGTATAATTACTATATGGGCATGAAACTTGGTGGGTACAGTCAACATTTAGAGCCAAATTTTGGGCGGTCATTTTGGGGTCACCCAGGAGTCATTAAAAGGTTGTTTTGGGGTCATCCAGGTGTCATCTAAGGTCAAATTCAGTCTCCTCTTTCAGGCTTTAAGCTTTGTATTAACTTGTGAATTCCACATCACTCCCTTTGGTGGAGGCATCACGGTCTACGCTATGCGTCGAAAACCGCGACATCCGAGAACCGCCGTCCATCTAGTTTTTTTCCTTTTCGGGGCTTGTGCATTAGAGGCATCAACATCAGCGTGTGTGCATTAATTAGTCTAATTTCTCTCCCAACAAGTAATATGTGTTCATTAACCTATAAATAAAGCATTAAATTTGATTAGACACTGGCTACAAATGTAACTTAATTCTCCATATGTGACACGATCTGGTCCATGGGGGCCAAAGGAGGCATTTTTGAAAATTGAGTTACTGTTATTATTACATTATTCTGTCGGTCCGTGTCACGTCACTTCCGGTTGATGATGTTCGAGTGAAAACAAGTCCCTGATTCGATTTTTGTTGATGATTTCTGTCATTGGTGTTAATTATGTAAATTTCGATCGCAAATAGTCAGTGGAATCAAGCAACCGTTTCTAAGTCTTAAGAGTGAAAGAAACTTACTTGATTTACCGTTTATGTACTGACAAACTTAAAATTAAATTCCATGGTCGAGTGTCCTTTTTTTCCGAAATTGAATGCCACTCCAGCAACATCGCTATGTAGCCTCCTTCACAGCCGGTTTCTGTTGTTCACAACAAACCGTCGCCACATGCAGTTTGGGCCGAGACTAGAGATAGCCGGATGTTCGACCGACAGAATACATACAATAGGCTATCATTTACTGAAAACACCAAAGGTCTAGCTTACTTGGTTCTAAAGTTTTTTGATGTCTATTTTCTTATGCATTTTATTGTTTTTTACACCATATTTTTACTTTTATCTCAGTTTCAAATTTGCCGCCTTTGGCCCCCATGGAGCAGATCATGTCACATATGCAAATCACATGATTAATATGCATACAATTTGGCATTATTTCTTTTTGAAAGGTTTATCAACAGCATGTAAAAGAGGCGAAAACATTGATGAGAGAAGCACTCAATGCAGAAGTAGATGAAAAGAAACTTTTTTTTGTGTCAGCAGAAGAAATTATAATGGGTAAGTTTTTAATGTTAAGGGAAAAAACCTTGGTTTCACTTGATTTTTTTTTAATTTTTTCAAATATCCGTCTTGCAACTATGTATAAATTCAATCAGAAGATATAGCAATTCAATTTCCTGAAAAAAATGATTGTGTCAAAGTTTTAGTCCATGAATATAATAGTTGGCCACCTTTTGTGAATACAGACCTTATAAAAAAAAAAAAAAATAATGGTTTGTCTCAAAGCTCGCGAGTGGTTTGAAAACAAATGCGAAATGCGATTTTTTTTTCCGACTTTTTTCATGGTATTTGGAGAAATAAATCTGATTTTCGCCAAATTTTTCCAGAAAAACTAAAAAAAAAAAAAAAAATTTCAAATAAAAAAGAATTCTGCATTTCTTTTTTTCCAAATCTCACGAATTTACAAATGTGCGCGCGAGCTTTGAGACAAACCTTTTTTGGGGGGCCTAACTGGATTCACACACACACACACACCCCTGTCTGTGTTTGCCTCCAAACGTGGACATTGTGTTTTGCTATCTAACCGAGGATGTGTGTATGATGTTTTCATCGCCTAACCGTGGACTAAAATGGCGGATTTTTTGTGTGTATATAATACTGAAACAGAATTTTAGCCATCACCCTGTGGACGGTAGTTTTTACATGTGTGGTCCTCGGTTTCAGGCAAATAGCGTTTAAAGCATCTAGCATGCATTTGAGGTCTTTTGCAGCAGTTTGAGACCGAGGACAGTCCTCGGTTGGAAGTAGGTCCACAGTTTAGGGTGCAAAATCTTGTGTGTATCCTCGTTTGTCAGCAAACATGTACGCACAAAGGGGTAAAACATTAATTAATTCTTCTGATAAGTTCTTCTGTCGTAAAAATTAGCTTGCTTTTACATGATGAAATAAAAATTTCTTTAAAAAGGGAATGGGGCGCCCAATAGGAGCTTTGATGTGATGTGCTGAAATGTACTCCGTTTGGATACATTTTTCTTCTTTAAAACAATTGTAACAGCATAGGAAGCAAAGAAAGATAAGGGAATGTAAAGCATATCTATTGCAATGGGAGAGGTGTAAAATCATACTGCAAGAGGATTGGTTTAAAGTAAATAGGAATAAAGCTCAGGTTACCATAATAATCACTGAGATTGTATTGCCCCTCATCTCTGTTCATGGTGGTTCCTTGCTTTCATGAACAGAGACGAGGGGAAATACAATCTCATTCACATGTTTGATGATCTTCTCAAGAAAAATACATCTGGCAACCGCGTTGCTAAGCAACCAGCATCCTGTGCGGTAAACAGAAGATTGTCACAACATCAACAGTGTTGAAAAAGGAGTCTGCTAGACTTCGAAACATCCACAGTGAGTACTGTATTATTGGAATAGAACTATGAACTTGTTATAATTTTCAATAACAGTCCTGATGAGCATGTTAAGTAATTTATACACAATGATATCTTTTTTGATTCCAGCCAAAACAGATCAAACTTCATTGCGTGTTGGCCATCAGAAGAGAAAAGCAGACTTTGACAGGTTTCTTAAAGAGCTACAGGTAAGATAGGGTAACCAAACTAACCCATCCTGACACTCATTCACCAACCTTGACACCCCGTAAACCCATCCTGACACTCCTTCACCAACCCTGACACTCCATAACCCATCCTGACACTCCTTCACCAACGCTGACACCCCGTAACCCATCCTGACACTCCTTCACCAACGCTGACACCCGTAAACCCATCCTGACACTCCTTCACCAACCCTGACACTCCATAACCCATCCTGACACTCATTCACCAACGCTGACACCCCGTAACCCATCCTGACACTCCTTCACCAACCCTGACACTCCATAACCCATCCTGACACTCATTCACCAACCCTGACACTCCATAACCCATCCTGACACTCCTTCACCAACGCTGACACCCCGTAACCCATCCTGACACTCCTTCACCAACCCTGACACCCCGTAACACCCTGACAACCCTTAACTATCATAATACCCTTAACCTACCATAACCCACCCTGACACTACCTTAACCCATCCTGACACACTGTGACACCCCGTAACCTTCCTTAACACACACCTAACACAACACTAACAGCCCTTAATCCATTCTGACACCCCTTAACCCACCATGACACCCCTATGCCACCATTATACCCTTAACTCAACCTAACATCCTTTACCCAACTTGATACCCCTGGGTTAACCAACACAACAGACTTAACCCACCATAACACCCAGAATGAAACACTCATATTGTGTTTATTATCAATAATGACGAATGATAAATTTATCACAAAGACCATTGGCCCACTTATTGTACACCCTGTATATTTAATTCTTAGTCAGTGGGAGTGGTCTAGTTCGTAGACACATTTCTGATTGGACAATCGCATGATTTCGGGTGCCGTCTATCAGGCCGTAGACGACCCCACGTCATCATGCGTCATGATAATGCGTAACACGCATGTAGAGGTGCGCGATACATGTATCGTGCTGGATGCGTAGACTAGTGCGGAATACGCGAACGCGCTAGCAGTACGCGAACAGAATACGTGAAGTTGTAAACAAGTTTCGTTCATTTTGTGGTGAGGGGAGTTTTTAGGACGGTAACTTAGTTTTTGCTTTAAAAAAATTGTTTACAGTTATTAAAATAATATTTAACTGACTAAGAATGAGAATAAACGATAGGAATTTTTATTTTGCCTATCCTCTACCTATGATAGATGACAGGCAGGTCCAATATTTTTATCGTAGTCGCCGGCATCCACTACTCAAAATATTGGACCTGCCTGTCGTCTATCACACGGTAGAGGATAGGCAAAATAAAAATTCCTATCGTTTATTCTCTAATTGTCGTGCACTCCTTTTACAGGAGAGTATATCCGCTTGTGCAATCAAGACAAAGTTTGGACCACACTGTTATGAGGGCATTGCTCTGTGTGACAGATTGGATGCATTAGCTCAAGGAATTCTAGAAAGCCTTGACCATGTCAAGTAAGAAACAAAATAATAATAATTAAAGCGAGTGAGGTGGCATGCCATTATTTTTCCCAGTTTTCGCTATTTTAAACTAAAACACTGCAGTGTACTTTAATATAATTTATAAAGGTTGGTCTTAACCCTGGAATTATGGAAACTTTGCATGGGCCTCAAAGCTGCTAAAATGTTGGTATAAAGTATATAAAAGTATACATATTTGATTATGACTTGATGAATCCATCTGTGAGGTCAAATTTGGGGAAAAGTGCTTAGTATTGGGCAACATAACAACAAATTCTTGAGTAATTTTTTTTTCATTTATTAATTTTTAAGATGTAAGTATTTAGGACCTTTTTTAATATTTTGGAATTATGACTTGGGCATTTTTCAACCATTTTTGGTGAAAAGTTGGTAAAAAGTCAAAAAGATAAAAAATCTTGTCCTAGATATTTATAATCTAGTTTTTAAAAATGAATGAAACACATTTTTGTACTCTAGAACTTTTTTGTTAAGTTGCCTGAAACATTTGAGTTAAAAAAACGTTTTTGAAGGGAATATTCTCCAAAACAGAGCATTTTCTGACCTCACAGATGGATTCATCAAGTCTTTGCCATATTCTAAACATGTATAGTTTTATATACTGTAGGCCAACAATTTAGCAGTTATGAGACCCAAAAGTTTCCATAATTTTGTGGTTCAGACCAATTTAATATTAATACCTTAATATTTCTTTATTTCTAAATTGCACTTTTTATAGCTGCTGTGCTGATGGACCTACCCACATTAACGCACCTTTACTTCCCTGCATTCTCTGTGCCTTTATGTCAAATGTGTACATTTAGACTATTGAATCAGATTGAATCACATTAAAATATTGTGTTTTGTCAACAGATAATTATTAGGTTATGGATTCAGCTTTTGTTGAGGCTGCCAAGACATGCCCATAATACCACTTGGGAGGGGGGCAGGGGCATAGCCAGCTTTTTTGGTCATGGGTGGCAAAATAGAATTTTGGGGCACAGACAAAAAAAATTACAGTTGCATCATACAATTACATAGAGACTGTATGTCTACGAGCTTCAAAAAGGGCTTTATTGTGACGATGTGCGCACATATTTTTGCCCATTATCAGGATGGAAATGGCTTTATCTTTACAATGTGCACGTATAGCGTGCAAAAATGTTGCACTTTACACTATTTTGGCCCATGGTCAGGCTGATTTTTGGTAGAAAAGGGGCCCCTTGTCCCTTTTCTTTTCCTTTGCCCCCCTATGAAAAGATATGAGTAGCCTATTTGTTTTACACATATGGACCAAAATATAGCGTCACACGTCATCGTGTTCAGTCACAATGGTTCATATAGATGTAAAAAAGTTGCATCTGAGTCCATAGGAGTACATTCTCAGTAGGCCAGGCCTATTCATGTGTTTGTAAAAGGAAACCTGTTTAAAACAGCCTCTTTTCTTCAGAGATGCCACTTCTCCTGATTTATCAGGAATTCTTGATTTTTGTCATTTTTAGCCAAGAATTCAGGATTTTTTGGCAATGAATGAGTGGCTATGCTTCGCAACTTCCTGATTTTTTTCAACAAGCAAGTGGCATCTCTGTTTCTTACACAATTAACCATTGTGACTGAACGCAATGATGTGTGACGCTATAAATTGGTCCAAAGGGGTAAAACGAATAGGGCTATACATATCTCTTTACATTTGTACATTTTGTAAAATATTTTTTGACTTATTTTAAAAAGTATTAAGTGTTTTACTGCTGTTGCTACAACACTTGTGTTGATCTTTTCACTTACGGCAGGGAGGAACTAGCAAAAAGAAACGGTCAATTAACGACAGAGAATGACAAGTTAGAATTAAAATGGACACAATTTGAGACAGTGTGTGAAGAGGTGATAGAAAAGGCAAAGACAAGTCTAGAAAGAAAAGTAAGTAACACACACTGTGTAGGTTGTTCATGGGTGCATGGTAGGAAATTTGATTAATTTTGGGGCGATAATATATCTTTGGATGACAATGTGTTACTATCCATTAAGCAGAAAAAAAGCCATTCAATATATATTCATTGTAAAATATGAATCTTTTTCATGAAACATACAAATTATGCCAGCAGTGCTTGGACTGGTGCAACTCCCACCTCACTAGCTCAGCTTGACTCCATCCAAAATAGAGCTAAGCGTGTCATTGGTCTGCCAACAAATGAGTATGAAGATCATTGTATTCAGCCACTGAGCCACCGCAGGGCAGTTGGAGCAGCCCTCTTCCATTGTATGTTTTACAAGGAGGCCCCTGAGTTGTTATGCCAGCTGATGCCAGACATCCATGTCCATGACCCCAGGTTGCGATGGTCTGTGAGATCCCATGACCTAGCAGTGGAAGTCCCTAGATCAAACCTTGTCAGCCATGAAGATCATTTCTACCATCTACAGCCCAATTATGGAATTCTCTACCTGCCCAAATTCCAGCCATTAGATCGAGGGCCAGCTTTAGCAGGGAGGTTAATCGCTTTCTGGGTGCATCCTCGTCAGCAGCTTCTAAATGATTTTTTTGTCTTTGCTGTTAATGCCCAGTTATGCCATGTCGTAAAAAAAAAAAAAAGAAAACCTGTTTTCACCATTTCAAATCGAATTGTTTGTTACTATTAAACTGAGTCAACAAATTACAAGCACTGTATTAACTTCTCTCAATGTAGCCCTGCAGTATTTTGTGATGCAAGTTATATATAAAAGCTTCATATTTATTAATTATATATTATATGAAAAGTGCATTATGTCCTCTCTTTATTTTTAACTGATTAATTTCATTTTAGGTAAGTCGGGAGAAAAAGGAATTGAGTCGATTAGATGAGATATCGAAACAGGAAGGTATCCATTTTGAAGAAGATAATATAGATGGGTATAAAGAGGTATGTTGCCCTGGAATGACCATACCAATAAGCTCAATCGGCATTGGAAATTTGCAATGGATTGTGTGACAGTTTTTGCAGTTTTGGGACACTTTGTCCTTTGACCTATCGGGAAAATTCAGAAAAATTGGGGTTTTGTGTTGTACAAAACATAATTTAAAACGTGTAACTAGAATAAAAACACACCCAAAAATTTGGTTATTGTATAAATTAATTATTTTATTATTTGTAATGATAACACTATTAGAATAATAAATTAATTATTAATAATTACAGCAATTTTCCCGATATGTCAGAGGTCAAAGTGTCCCCAATGGCGATTGGGCTTATTAACACAAAATACAGACCTAATTCATTCCCTGATTCATCACATTCTCTGTTTAGTGGGTGAGCTCGGGGGGAGGGGGGCAAAGCTGCACTTTTACCATAGGTAGATGACATCATGGGCTACACAAAAATGCCTGATATACCAATACCAGAGTAGTGTTTGGCAGGAAAAGGTCATCAAACTTTACACAGGGTCAGCTTTCAAACTTAATCCAATTGTGTTAAATACAATTCCAATGTATTCCTCTAGTCATAAGGATGTAAAGTTTGACCTATCTAGGAGGTACCGTTGGAGAGAGGTTTTTTTTTTAGATCTATGGGGTCATCTTACATCTGCTCAACCATGTTTGAACTTAAATGCAGTATGTTACAGGCCACAAGACTAGTCGTAGGAAACCTACAACAATCTACAGCCTAACACCAACCAAAATCCATTGAGGTACCCAGGAATATGTGTTGATCTGGTCAGAGAGGAATTTTCTGGAGAAGGCTTTAAAAATTATCATGAGGCTCATTGAAATGTAAATAGTGTATTGTTATTCAAATTTGTGCCGTGACTTATATATAGCAGAGCTGCAACTACTGAAGCTAGTTGGTGATACAATGTTGGTCATAACCCCCGGCTACATCATAGAATTCTATCCCAATAATATCCAATATATACAATGTAGGCCTACCGTATATCAGATACATTTGAAGCAAACTTGGTTTGTCTGCATTTAAAAGAAATGTTAATTCACAAAGATAAATCGAGTATTGCACAGGCTCATCCAATTTAATGTCAAAGCACAGATACATATGTGGTCAAAGCAACAAAGGATTGGATTTAAAAATGTTGAAGGAAATTGGCTTACATTCTTTCCGGAACACACAGATTGTGGCCAAAAAAGTTTTACAAGATTGCAAAAGCCAGTTCAAGGCCTCCACCCACCCCAGGGTCCAGCATTGTTGTTTGAGAACCACCCTTTCAGCATGGACATATTGTGTGCACCATGTAAATTACTAATCTACCTTTTCTCTGATCAATCACATCTCTGAGATGTGGTTTACTTATTAACAAAATTATAAAGTAAACAGTTCAATCAAAACAATTAATTAGTGATTTTAGCATACAAGTTTTGTCAACCTTTTTTTTTCCAGGCCATACTTGTTAGATTCCAGGTACTTGATCGTGATGAGCTCCATAGCAACATAGAAGAAGCTAGAATAGCTTACTTAGCAGACATTGAGAGAAACTTGCACACAAGATGGAGGGAAGGTATGTACACATGGTGTGTCAAAAATGTGCATTTTAACCCCCTGGACACTACTGGTCATCTAACAGTATTTCTGATTGGTTGATAACTTGAAATGCTCATTTCAATTGCCAATTATGACTAGGCTTTTAAAAAATATTCATGGTCAAACTTGTATTTGCAGATACTTTTATTAATACCCTCCTTGATTGGTTCAAATTTGGACACAATATTCATTTTGGTCATACATAGGTAGTTCTCATGGGGTTATGGTAGCTGTAAGCTCTTTTCATTCTATTTTTGCTATATTGTAACCTATTATCCTAATTCTTAGCCCAATCAGGAATCTAATCTTATTCTGAATTGTATGTTACTAATCATGAGTGTATTGGACTTGAATTTTCAAGTCATTTTGGCATCTTCAAGATAAATGATATAATATGATATTTGTTACAAATTTATAAATTAAAATACCACTTAAAATGCCCCATTGTTTAAAATACTCATCTTAAGAGTAACGACCAGGTGGTTCATGATTCAACTCAATTCAATCACTTTAGCTTTTCTGAGGCTTTGGCCCTGTATCAGCCTTGGACTCGTGAGGCGTAGATCCGGGGAGATGGGGGAATTTATCCCCCAATATTTTACCAGGGGATGCTCCATACAATCATCCCCCAATGTTGATGCCTGAATATGGGTTTCTGATCAAATTAACCTCATATTTGCCCATTTTAGCCCCAAAAGTGCACATTTTCGCGCGCTTCGTGAGCATTTATTCCGCTTTTGCACCATATTTCATCAGTATAGCTTCAAAATAGCATTTGCACCATGAACTTATTCTGTCGCCAAAAAGTACTGCATTCATTATATTTCCAAAATTTTTTCCAACCCCACCCCCCTTGTCAAAAAGAAATCTACGCCACTGCTTGGACTAAGGCTATGAATGTATATCTGTATAGGCCTAATCTTATAATTGAAGACCAAATTAAAAAGACCAGTTTGTGTCTGACGTCAGGGCAAAGGTGCGGTGTGATTGGTTGCTAAACTGCGCAGAACGGCAATTTTGGTCTGGTTGTCAGGTCATCATACGCAAACTAGTCTTTTTTATTCGGTCTTTATTATTATTACCACAACCTTATCATAATTATACACTGTTCTTAATCCAATTCCTGACCTTCAATCTAATCTTAAACCTATGACTAAAAGTAATTTTAAACCTAATCCAAACCATGGCATGATAATCCTTTCACCTTAAGGCTTAGCCTATAATCCTAATGTGTCCCAATTCCACAGCCTAGAGTACTGAAGTGTGACGTCATAAAATGTTCTTTTTTGCATTTCAGCATTTTCATGACCATATGTCAGTAGAAAATGAAATCAGTGTAAATTGGCCTGGTTCATAACTGTTTGGAACCAGGCCAATTTTAACTGATTTCAATGGGGCTAATTAGGTGTTCATGTGGCCATATCTCGGGCCCTCATGATCCGATTCCCACCAAATTTGGACTGGATGTTTTTCATCATGCTCCACTGATAAATGGTATTCAAAACGCTGAAATGCAAAAAAAGTTTTCTGTGACGTCATCACTTCGGTACTCTATATACAAATCATTTGACTTTCTGTTTATATGATGTTCTGCACATACTCCACAGATATTCCTGACATCAACTTTCCAACAACACCAAACATGCCCGGATTACAAAAACCTCAGATTTCACTCAATGACCTTGGTAAAGACTCTCCATCCTACGCAGATAAAATGGAGTGGTTCAGGAAAAGCATGTCTTCAAGCATGGCAAGAATGACAACAGGTGTTGGGTCAGTGGCAGTCGGAACTGTACTTGGAGCTGCTGTAAGTTTTAGAATTATTTGAATTTAAATAATTATTACCAAAAATGCTCAGTTTGGGAGAAAATCCCCCAAAAGGCAACATAACAAAATAAAATTCTTCAGTAAAAAAAAAATAAATAAAAAGAATTCTATTCTACTAAGTATAAATATCTGGGAAATGTTTTTTCCCAATTTTTAAAATTTTGATCAACTTCACACAAAAATTGATGAAATTTGGGTGAAAATCAGTCATTTTTATAATTTCTTGTGTGCAAAATAGAGCATTTTTCCACCATTGTTGGTGAACATTTTCATTATTCCAGGGTTAAGACCATTCTTAAGACATGTTCTTCTTATGAATTGAAAACTTGGCTTTTTAGCCAGACTGTTGTTGTTTTGATGCTAACCTGCATAAGTCTTTCTTGTTTTTTCCTGTACTTTAAGGGCACTTCAAAGCACTGTACAATTTATATTAATGGTAGTTTTGTGATTCAGGAGTAAATTGCAAATAAGTAAGACAGTATACACTTCTCTAACTTTTTGTCGCATAACTTTTTTACAGGCTCATGCAAGTATTTTCGCAGCAGGAATCCCGGTGGCAATTGGTGGTGGAGCCATAGCATGTGCCATGTATCTTGACAGCATTCGGGAGTTCAGGAAAATACAGATCACAGAAACTATCAAACAGAGTTACAGGAAATGGTTAGATGAAGCGCAAGCTATTTGTCATACTCAAGGCAATGAGTAAGTATTTAATATCATCATACATGTTTCGCTCTTTGCCAAGTCCAAATAGGTTAGACTGGAAGAGCTGGGACTGTATCTGTACATGTATTACACCAAGGTATAAGTGCATTGGTGTCATAGACCAGACAGGGACGTCCTCTTTTGGTCTATGCACTAGCGTGCTCTCCTTTTAACCATTAGATTGTGGGTCTAAGTGATTGGCAGGCTAGGACCAAGTGAGGATAAAGGACCACGTATGATGCAGGTTACTAGGCAACTTCCGCACATATGAAATATGCCAAAAAAGTTTACAAAAGTCTTGCTTTGGATCCAAGAACTTCGCCCCTCCATCCCACCTTGGTCTGGGGCGGACATTTTAAAAATGAATTTAGGAGAGCAGCAACGACATCACTTGCATTACATTCGAGATGTTAAATCTACAGCATATGCAAAATTTGAGGAAATTCGCACGAGTCCGTTTTATTTTAGGGCCTTATGTCTATAACTGGTCTTTACATGTAGCCCTATGGAGAGAGTGCCCGTTGAGGCATTTAATTATTGAATGACCTTGACCCCTCCCATCTTTGGATATGATCACTAAAAATATGATTTTTAAGCCCTGTAGAATACTGTGTAAAATTAATAATGGTCGACCAAATGGGGCACTTTTTCACTCATAACATCCAAACTAAACATCTTTCAGCCCTAAAATTTCACCCCCTCCCAAAACAATGGGGGTGGGGGGGTATTAAAAAGGTGTATTTTATCAGTGTTAAAAGTATCAAACAATCTGGGCTTGGACAAAAGTGTCTCTTACTCTCTCCATACCTTTTACCATTATAGACTCATCAACGACATCAAGGAGGCTTTTAATGAGAAGATAGATGGTGAATATAAAGCTAATAGAAATCTCATCAACTTCAATAAGGACTGCATCCAACAACTTGAAATAGAATCAGAAAATCTCAAGACCTACAAGAAATCGTAAGTTGCTAGGCAACAATACAAGCTCAGATTCAGCTCTAATATAGTTAAAGGAAGTGTTTTAGCAGCAGTATGGCTTTCTTGCATGTGCATACGTAGCTGTATTTAGTATAGACGTATTTAGTCCAGGAGTTTGAACAGTGCCGGACACAGTGATGTGTAGCCTTGTGATAATAATATTGCTTTATTCGTCTACGGCGAAGCAGGTGTAAAGTTGCATTTTTCAATTTTTAGATTTTGAATTAGTTACAATTTACAAAAAATAAGCTTTAGAATGATGTATCACACCATGATATGGTAATCGCTAAATAATCAATAATTCTCTTGAAATTCCTTTGTTTCTTATTGACTAGAATTTTTTTATAGTTAATTGAGCCATATTCAATACTTGCATGGTTCCGCCATTATGTACTGTGTGCAGGGTGAGCCTCGAACTGACATCACATGAAAGGAATAATTACCTAACTTTACGCACAATGTAATATGACTGGTTCGATTCTCATTCATGTGTGCTGCCATTTTGAGGGCCTCCTTGCACATTGTGCATAATGGTGGAACCATGCACGTAGTGAATATAATATCTCTGAATAGGTCCTGGCAACTTTTACACCTTGTTTGTTGTGGATGGTCACACTATCACGCAAATCCTGACCCTTTCAACTTGCCCCCTTATGGTTAGGACATTTGCTTCATAATATTGAGCCTTGGGGTTCACTGCATGCTCTAACACCCCCCCCAACACACACACACCCCCCCACACACCTGTGCATAGAGTAGCATCCCTAAATGTTCTCTAAAAATTCCACCCATGCATCATCAATTGGCATTAATTGTAAGATTTATATTTTTTCTCTGCCTTTTTTTGTTTGATTTTTCAGACAACTTCCAAATGTGAAGAAAAGCTTTAAGAAGTTCGAGCAGGACTACCTCCAGGATAAACCAGAGGATAATGACAGTGAAACTAAACCCAAGCATGATGACTTTCAGTTCTTTTGATAAACTACCATTTTCCCCTTCCCATAAGATGCAGCTTGATTGAAGTTTAAACATTATTGATCCAACTGAAGCGCAAAATATCTTCTGCTGCAGAATTTCTACTGAAGAATTTTAGACACTAACTTCCATCAACAACAGTGAGATTTTTGGGGATGGATAGAGGTGTTGTACCAACATAAATACCCAGATCCATATCTGTATCTAGACTAATTCCAATCAGCCGTCTACACTTCGCATGTACTGTGTATGCTTCGTAGTGACGACTGATTATCTTACAGCCAATATCATGACGGACTTCTGAAAACTATTCAATGCGACTTCAGTTGTGCGCCGTAGCGCGCCTGACTAGCGGCGCCAGCGTACCGCGTCAGCTGTACCCGCGCCGCTGTGACAAGATCGCGCTCTGAACTTCTAAAACAACAAACTCGGTCAAAAGGTCAATTTGGACACAACTGCGCATGCTCTATGCCACAGGAATCCTGTTGCAAAATCCGTCACTTTTTTCCACGTAGTTTTCTCAGTCGTCAATCCAGACGGTTGACGACTGAGGGCAGCAGTCTAATCTGTATCATTAGGTTGTGAGTCACGACCTTTTGACCTGATCACAGAGTCATAGAGTCCTGGAAGCATGATCCTGCCCATCCTTGTTAAGTGATGGCTCATTCATTTTAATATGCTCTACCTCCTTGACCGAACCACCTGTGGTCTCATATTTTGATCTGGTCTACAAAAAGTGAAGGATGCACGATGCAGTACGTACTATATGTCAGTAAATTCTGAGGTAGGAATACATGTTTGGATCAACTTCAATCATTAATTATAGTATATACAAACACCGATGAACTTTCATGAACCTTTAAGATGTATCTTATCTGAGTTTCAAAGCAAAAAAAATTGCAGCTTATGTGATCATGGAAACTCAATGCCATAGACATGTTTAAATAATTGTTGATGCGAGACATGTGGCTGAGGTGACAAATAAAACAATACCCTGTTCTACGGGTGGGCGGACCTTTCAAGTAGGGTCGGTAGGGTGGGCATTTTTTTTCTGGAGGCTAAAATTACCCTAAAATTTTACCAAAATCTGACAAGTTTGAAAAAAAAACTGAAGATATTTTTGCAAACATATTTTTTAAAAACTTTTTAAGCGAAAATTAATACATTTTTTCAGCCAAAATTGTGAATGTGCCTATTTTTTTTTTTTTTTTATTTGTGGAATGAAATAGTGAAAGGGAAGAGCACATGCATCGCAGATATGTACATGTAGTATAGTTATTCCCCTGGATTGTTGGTACACACTGCCCTGGGGACCATTGTGTACCATGACCCCCATGATTTGCAAAATTGGTAAGGGGCAGCTGTATTGTACACTTTCAGAGTGGTTTATGCAATAGACATGATATTGTGATCAATACCTGCCGTACCCCCCTAAAAATATTCTGCGTACGGGCCTGAACACCTTCAGGGATGTTCTCAAAGTAGGTGCTGAAAAGTGTGTGAATTGTACCCATACACCCTAATTATACTCATTATCTGCCTGATGAATTAACTTGAAGCAAATTATCACAAGGTTGGTTTTGTGCTTCAGAGTAAGGCCTAAAAAAATTGTTTGATTGGCGTAACCTGACCGACGCTAAAAATAGGCCCGACCCTAGACTTTTTTCTTATTTTTTTGCAAAAAATGAAGGGAAAAAAAATCAAAAAAGATTTAAAATTTTAGAAAAAAATTAAAAATTCATGATTTTCAGCTTCAAATGTGTGTAAAAAAAATTATGAAAAAATATGCCGACCGACCTACATGTACCCTAATTTTTTTTTCATGTTACGCCAATCAAACATTTTTTTTAGGCCTAAGTGAGTTCATGTAACATGCCAGTGTCCACTAAATGACACTACATAAGGATTTCCCTTGATGTGTTCGTACTAGCAAGGTCTCGACTGCCGTTGCACTTTGCATGTTTCTCCGCTGGTAGTTTCTGGCATTTTTCTTTCGTACTGCAATTGATTCTTTGGTATTATCATTGTTCTGTTTCATGCTTGAAGCTACTTTTTAACATGTTTTTCTGTATAAAATGTGTGTGTTTTTTTATTGCTTATATGTGATGCGATCAAGCAAAATCAGTCGGAACTCTGAAATATTAAATTTTCAGTTTCTTATAGGATAGTAAAAAGCATTTACAAAGCTGCATGTTGCAGAAAACCCCATTGAAATTGAAATTGAACCAGTTCCAAAGATATGAGCAATTAAAGAGTTTCCAAAAGAAGAGAAAACAAAAGGAAATATTTGTATGCCTACCCGGTATGTCTCAAAATCAATTTCTCCGAGTTCTGACTGATTTTGCTTGATCACATCACATAATGGTGTTGGTTGCAACTTTTATCATGTTGTAGTTTAAATTTGAAGGCTTTCATGTATTTTGCTTGTTTTATATTATTGGTTTTTATTTTTGCTTATATGGTGCTGGTTGTAGTTTATATTTATATATTGCTTACTTGTTTTATATTACTCTTGTTAGTTTTAAGATTGTAGTTTTTTTATCATGTTTAGATTTTGGGTTTGTGCCAGGGTTTTGTGCAGCGACTTGCAAGGCTGAGGCGCTATAGTATATAAGTGAAAAATGTGTTTTTATTATTCTAAACTATTTATTCCTTATTAAAACGAGTCTATATAAGACCAGCAGTTAAGCAACATGTTAAGATTGCATTTGAGGAGCTTCCAAGTTTCAAGTGATGACCTAGGTAATGTGGCTTTACGTGCATGCTTACAGTTCGTTCAAGAGTTCCTGCATTCAAAAGGGAGTCTTTTTTTGTTATAAAGAAAAATTTGCCCAAGAGATAATCAAAAGAAGCATTGGCTATGAGACATACCGGTAGGCATACAAATATTTCCTTTTGTTTTCTCTTCTTTTGGAAACTCTTTAATTGCTCATATCTTTGGAACTGGTTCAATTTCAATTTCAATGGGGTTTTCTGCAACATGCAGCTTTGTAAATGCTTTTTACTATCCTATAAGAAACTAAAAATTTAATATTTCCGAGTTCCGACTGATTTTGCTTGATCGCATCACATATAAGCAATAAAAAAACCCACACATTTTATACAGAAATTATAAACATGTTAAAAAGTAGCTTCAAGCACAAAACAAAACAATGATAATACCAAAAAATAACAGGGAATTTAAATAACAATAGGTGGAAGGAAATTGTAACCGGTAAAACAGGTAATCCGGTAAAACCGATAATCCGGTAAAACCGGTAGTCTGGTTTACCCGGACATAGGTTTGTAACAGAGAAGATATCTTACACTTCCCATAATGCATTTGTCCCATTTCAGTTTCTGTACTTCTTTGCTATCCAGTGCAAGATATAGGAGCAGGTCGATAGAGACAAAATGTACCTCAGTGAATAGACCACACCCATATTTTGCAAAATATGTTTATTTCTTGAATACCGACCCATGTTTAGTCTATATTCAAAATGTAAATAAAAACAAGATAATAAGTGTGTCATTTGATGATATGGGATGATCTTGTTGCAAAGGATTCTGGGAAGGGGAATTATATCTTCTTTGGGTCAATCTTAGTGGGATATAAAGGTTGATGCCTACATAATTATAATGTAATGTTATTTTTTTCTGCAGACATTACTTAGTAAGATTGATTGTCATTAAAATATGTTCATAGCATGAACCAAAACTACACCATCTATATGATTGGTAGCTATAATAAAGCATCCATGACATAATTGTATTTACATAGAGGATGTACGATCTAATAATATGAAATTGGTTAATTTTTTCAACCCAATTTTTTTTGGGCATGTTTGTAATATGTGTACACATTTCCCGACTTTACACCTAAATGGAATCAACCAAATTTGTTGTGTTTGTAGGTCAACAGAGCAATTTTGACATAAAGTCATATTTATGTCCGCCATAGAACCAGTGGGGTTTCTTTCACCTTACTTCCTTATTTCAGCTTAAAATGAACAAACCCTTCTCGGCAGTTATTACTAATATTATTGCGGCATTTTGGGTAAAGAATAACAAAACTAAAACTGAAATCATACATTATGACTTATGTTAATTTATTATGCCAGACTACTAAACACCTCAAAAGAAATAAGTCCCCCTCTGAACATGTCGTCATAACATCGTAAGGTTTCATTTTGTACCAACAAAACTAACTTTGAAATAATTATATGACTGTTTACTAAGTGCTGTGTGAAAATGAGAGATTTCCATGACTTCAGGGCTGAATGAGCCTAAATTGAAGACAAAAGTGCCCTTTCCAAAAGTCACAAAGTAGGCCTATGCTTGTTAACTGCAAGGCGTATTGGGACAAGGAATGGAACTGACCATCTTACAACTCACTGTGCTGAACTCTGCACCAAGGGGATTTGCATGGCTGAATGATCAAGAATTGATACACATTACAGTAAATGTTCACTTGGTGAGGATTTTAAACTGCACTCAAACACATGGGGTTTTCCATTAGTAACAAGCTATGAATCAACTTTTGTGACAAGCATAGGCCTACTTTGTGACTTTTGAAAAGGGCAGTTTTTGCCTTCAATTTATGCTCATTCAGCCCTGAAGTCATGGAAATCTCTCATTTTCACACAGCACTTAGTAAACAGTCATATAATTATTTCAAAGTTAGTTTTGTTGGTACAAAATGAAACCTTACGATGTTATGATGACATGTTCAGAGGGGGACTTATTTCTTTTGAGGTGTTTACTTCGTAAGGAAAATTATATCGTCAGCCTGCTACGCTAATTGCCTAAGTCACTTTTACATGTTTCTCATTTGCAATTTTGATTTTCTGAGTAATAAACCCATAATTAATCAGAATGCGGCTGGAAATTTGATAAATTATGGGTTTATTACTCAGAAAATCAAAATTACAAATGAGAAACATGTAAAAATGACTTAGGCAATTAGCGTAGCAGGCTGACAAATTACGAATTATGTATTAATTGTTGAAATCATGCATTAAATTATCAGAAATGTAATCCGTGTTTCAGGTTGCTTTATTTTAGTTGTCTCAATTCTTCCCCCATATTGTCATCTCTCCCTCCCTTGTTCCCTACATTTTGCGAGCTCTTGAACCTCCTTGGTTTTGGAATTTAATTCAATACGTTATTATATAACAATGGCAATGATTTGAGCCATTAAATAGTATACAAATATTGACTGCTATGAAGGGCATGGTAAAAATTATAGGCCCAAGGTGATCTCAAAACCATGCTATCATAGCATGGTTTTGAGATAACCGCAGGCCTATAATACTACATGATGATAATGCTATCTACTGAAGGCAGCTCAGGATACTATATGACGAGAATGCCATCTACTGAAGAAAGCACTCAGGATACTATGATGATAATGCTATCTACTGAAGAAAGCACTCAAGATTTTATATCATGATAATACTATCTACTGAAGAAAACACTCAGGATACTATGATGATAATGCTATCTGCTGAAGAAAGCACTCAGGATGCTACTTGATGATAATGCTATCTACTGAAGACAGTACTCAGGGTGCTATTATGATAATGCTATCTACTGAAGAAAGCACTCAGGATTATTATGATAATGCTATATCTAATGAAGACAGCACTCAGGATATATATGATGGTAATGCTATCTACTGAAGAAAGCACTCAGGATACTATATGATGAGAATGCCATCTACTGAAGACAGCACTCAGGATACTATATGACGAGAATGCCATCTACTGAAGAAAGCACACAGGATACTACATGATGATAATGCTATCTACTGAAGAAAGCACTCAGGATACTATATGATGAGAATGCCATCTACTGAAGACAGCACTCAGGATACTATATGACGAGAATGCCATCTACTGAAGAAAGCACACAGGATACTACATGATGATAATGCTATCTACTGAAGACAGCACTCCGGATACTATATGACGAGAATGCCATCTACTGAAGAAAGCACACAGTATAGTACATGATGATAATGCTATCTACTGAAGAAAGCACTCAAGATACTACATGATTATAATGCTATCTACTGAAGAAAACACTCAGGATACTATGATGATAATGCTATCTGCAGAAGAAAGCACTCAGGATATATTATGATGATAATGCTATCTACTGAAGACAGCACTCAGGATATATTATGATGATAATGCTATCTACTGAAGACAGCAATCAATCAATCAATCAGATTTATTTTATTTCCATCAAAAATTACAACAAAATACAATAATTATAAAAAGTACAACACGATGGAGGAGGTACAACGATAAGCGAAGCCTGTAAATGCTGCACCCCCTGCATAATTAAATTACAAAAATTAAAACAGAACAAAAACAAAACGAGGATCTGTAGCCAAACAATTTAAAGACAAATATAATGAATCAATCAATTTAAATATAATATTGTACTATAATCATGAGTATTTAACATTTACATATAGCAAATTACAAACGCTGATATAAAGCATAAAAGCAATGATAAACAACTTTGAGATGACATATTAAGTGGAGGCAATGATTTAACAGAATGATTAACAGAAATATTACACTATAATAATGAAGCAAAACATACTTGGATCTACTTGTCATTCAGGAAGGCATGTACTCCTCTCTTAAAGAGAGAAATGTTGGTAGCCTGTCTAATCTCATAAGGTATTTGATTCCAAATTTTTGGACCATTTGAGACAACAGTACTTGTTTTGTGCAGTTGGTAATTATGCTTATTTCTAGTATTATAACTGTGAATATCCTTAAGACTCTTAAACATAGCATCAAATGATTTTGGTAACATACCTTGGGTATACTTATACATAAAATAGACAACTCTTTCTTGTACATATCAAATATATCAAGAACATTGTATTTATCAAAAAGTGGTCTTGAATGGCTTAAATACGGACTATGAGATATTATTCTTAAAGCTCTTTTTTGTTGCCTAAATAATTTGTTCAGATATGCCTTGTTTGCATTTCCCCAAAGTAAAATACCGTAATTAAAATAGGGTACAACTAGTGAACAGTAAAGGTTGTACAAAGTTTGTTCGGGTAAATAATGCTTCACCTTGTTCAAAACGCCAATATTTCGAGAAGACACATTACAAATATTAACAATCTGTTTCTTCCAAGAAAGATTTTCATCAATAGTTAGACCCAGGAATTTGGCTTCTTTAACACGAGTCAGTTTACAACCATCTAAAGATATTACAATATTATTGTCATTGATTTCCTTGGTTTTGGACACAGTACCTAAAAACATGAGATTTGTCTTTTTTGCATTGAGTGAAAGTTTGTTAGCTTTGAACCAGTTAATTACCTCCCTCAGCTCATTATTCATTACATTACAGAGTTCATTAATATTTTCATGTGAGTAGAAAACAGTGGTATCATCAGCGAATAAAATAAATGATAGTAATTCAGATGTGTGAGCGATGTCATTCATATAGATGATGAAAAGCAGAGGACCCAATATTGATCCTTGTGGAACGCCACATAAAATCGGTTCATAAGATGAGACTTCTGAATTGTATGACACATATTGTTTTCTCTCAGAAAGATAATTTGAAAACCATTGAGATGTTACTCCTCTAAAACCATAGTGTTCCAGTTTGCTTATCAAAATATTATGATTTATGGTGTCAAATGCTTTTGACAGGTCCATAAAAATACCAGCTGTGTGTTTCTTTTCACTACTTGCATTTTCAATGTCACATACAAAATCCAAAACTGCCATATATGTGGAATGGTTGCTTCTAAAGCCATACTGCTTATCATACAAAACATTGAACTTATTTAAAAAATCAATACATCTATTATACACAATCCGTTCAAGCAATTTAGAAAAACATGGTAACACTGAAACTGGTCTGTAGTTACCAAACATTTCAGGGTTGTCTTTTTTGTATATTGGAACTACCTTTGCCATTTTTAAATCATCTGGCACAACACCTGTGTTTAAAGAGATATTTAAAATCCTTTGCAGTGGATATGCAATTTCATTCGCAACTCTTTTAACAATATCAGATCCTATACCATCGTGACCTGGACTTTTCTACTACCCAAAGTTGCAATAATTTTCAGAATTTCTTCTTCAGTGGTTGGTTTGAAGAAACATGTAGAACTATTTGGATTTTTTAGATAATCACAAAAATCTTTACCAGTATGGCTTATACTTTGTGCTAGTTTGGGTCCAATATTTGAAAAATACTCATTGAACTTATCAGCAATTATCTTAGGATTTGTTATTGTTTCCCCATTACTTACAAATTTTTGAGACATGTTACGCCTTTTACTTCTCAGTATATTGTTGAGAATCTTCCAAGTATTTCTCATACTGTACTTTTCTCTTTCAAGCAATGAAGAAAAATAATGACGTTTTGCCAGTCGGAGTAAAGATGTTAGCTTACTACGATATGATTTATATTTAGAAATGTTTTCCTCTGTTGG
Source organism: Amphiura filiformis (assembly GCF_039555335.1). Taxonomy (NCBI): domain Eukaryota; kingdom Metazoa; phylum Echinodermata; class Ophiuroidea; order Amphilepidida; family Amphiuridae; genus Amphiura; species Amphiura filiformis. The sequence goes on along the minus strand of NC_092640.1, from coordinate 62,603,555 downwards.
TTTTTGATTGATTTCTTGTACAATATATTCTTTCTACGAATCGATTTTACCAACCCTTTAGTTATCCAAGGACATCTAGGGTCATGTTTCTTGGCCCTCTTGTTGGGTTTACATTTTGGAATACACTCATCATAAAGTAGCATAAATTTTTCAATGAACTTATTATATGACATATTTACATCATCAGATGAACAAATAAAATCCCAGTCTACGTTTTTTCAGCTCATTTTGAAATTTTTGTACATTTTGCTCAGTTTTATACCGTGTGTTAAAATTACAGGTACCTTGAAGATTATCAATCTTTCTGTACAAATTTAAATTTGTAGATAGAAAGATTGGAAAGTGATCGGTTATATCTGTTACCATGATTCCAGATGTTTGACATGTATAACAATTGGTAAAAATGTTATCAATAAGAGTAGCTGTTTTTGTGGTAATTCTTGTAGGCTTTGTAATACATGGATATAAGGAATAAGAAGACATAGTATTTAGAAATTCAGCAGTAGGTACATGAACATCTTCATTTAACAAATTAATGTTAAAATCACCCATCAAGTATACAAGTTTATTTTCTTTATTAATAATCGACAGAACTCCATCTATATACTTATTGAATTCATGTATCCCTTGATCAGGAGGTTTATATACAACACCAATAACAATGTTTTGCAATCCTGTTCTTTCTATTTCTAGAAAGAGACTTTCAACATATTCAGGATGTTCAATACCATCCAAGTCATCACGGAGTTTATAATGTATGTTGTTCTTCATATAGAGGCAAACGCCACCACCGCCTTTATTCTTTCTGTTTGCAAATTCAAGATTATAACCGCTAACATTAAAATAATCATGTGGCTTTTCTTTTAACCATGTTTCCACCAATCCTATAACATGAAAGTCAATATCAATAGTACACATGTAATCTCTAAACGAATCAAAGTTCTTATCCAGACTCCTAATGTTAAAATTAAGGAGTGACAAATTTTCAGAAGATTCGTTAGTAACATCTCTTAACTTAGTATCAGTATAATAATTAGTGTGACTGTTAAATTGCCCTGTATTCATATCATCCTGGTATTTTGTTGGATCAATAGCCAAGTGTTCATATTTATCAACATTAAATTCACGTGGAGTATCATCAATATCAAAATACTTGTACAATTCTAATAAGAAATTTTCATCATCAATGAAGTGGTTAAATGGTAAATTCATTGTATCATTGCATTTTACACAAAACCAATAATGATTGTCATTTTTCATGAATTCTTTTCTGCTCAGATTGCTACATGATTTATGCACAAAACATTTACAAGTGCTACATTTCAGTTTTCTGTGATTTTTCTTAACACGCTTTTGGCATACAGAACAAGGGCTACATTCAGACATCAAAACACAAAATAATATATATATATAAAATTACAAAAAAAAAACAAACAAACAAATTTTTTGCACTCAAATAAATTTGAGGTCAACATTAAGTATGGCCCACATGCCACAAACAATATTTGGGTGAAAAGTACTGTACAACAATGAAACGTCAGTCAGGCATTATCAGAATTACTTAAAGAACCACATGTATTACTAGGTACATGTATATCACAGATTACTAGAAAAAAGAAAGATACACCGCGCAGTATAATAGTACCTGTCAATAATTTTCGCAAACAAAACAACAACAAAAAGATTTTCCCTTTAACCATTTTCAGGCTTAAGGGGTATAATCCATACAAGATCCCGTCCAACAATTTTTCTTAAACTTCGTACCAAAGTACTCAGGATACTATTATGATGATAATGCTATCTACTGAAGACAGCACTCAGGATACTATTATGATAATGCTATCTACTGAAGACAGCACTCAGGATATATTATGATGATAATGCTATCTACTGAAGACAGCACTCAGGATATATTATGATGATAATGCTATCTACTGAAGACAGCACTCAGGATACTATTATGATGATAATGCTATCTACTGAAGACAGCACTCAGGATACTATTATGATGATAATGCTATCTACTGAAGACAGCACTCAGGATACTATTATGATAATGCTATCTACTGAAGACAGCACTTAGGATATATTATGATGATAATGCTATCTACTGAAGACAGCACTCAGGATATATTATGATGATAATGCTATCTACTGAAGAAATCACTCAGGATACTATTATGATGATAATGCTATCTACTGAAGACAGCACTCAGGATACTATTATGATGATAATGCTATCTACTGAAGAAAGCACACAGGATACTATTATGATGATAATGCTATATAGTACTGAAGACAGCACTCAGGATATATTATGATGATAATGCTATCTACTGAAGAAAGCACACAGGATACTATTATGATAATGCTATCTACTGAAGAAAGCACTCAGGATATATTATGATGATAATGCTATCTACTGAAGAAAGCACACAGGATACTATTATGATGATAATGCTATCTACTGAAGAAAGCACACAGGATACTATTATGATAATGCTATCTAATGAAGACAGCACTCAGGATATATTATGATGATAATGCTATCTACTGAAGACAGCACTCAGGATATATTATGATGATAATGCTATCTACTGAAGAAATCACTCAGGATACTATTATGATGATAATGCTATCTACTGAAGACAGCACTCAGGATACTATTATGATGATAATGCTATCTACTGAAGAAAGCACACAGGATACTATTATGATGATAATGCTATCTACTGAAGACAGCACTCAGGATATATTATGATGATAATGCTATCTACTGAAGAAAGCACACAGGATACTATTATGATGATAATGCTATCTACTGAAGACAGCACTCAGGCTATATTATGATGATGATGATATCTACTGAAGAAAGCACACAGGATACTATTATGATGATAATGCTATCTACTGAAGAAAGCACACAGGATACTATTATGATAATGCTATCTACTGAAGAAAGCACACAGGATACTATTATGATGATAATGCTATCTACTGAAGAAAGCACTCAGGATACTATTATGATAATGCTATCTACTGAAGACAGCACTCAGGATATATTATGATGATAATGCTATCTACTGAAGACAGCACTCAGGATATATTATGATGATAATGCTATCTACTGAAGAAATCACTCAGGATACTATTATGATGATAATGCTATCTACTGAAGACAGCACTCAGGATACTATTATGATGATAATGCTATCTACTGAAGAAAGCACACAGGATACTATTATGATGATAATGCTATCTACTGAAGACAGCACTCAGGATATATTATGATGATAATGCTATCTACTGAAGAAAGCACACAGGATACTATTATGATGATAATGCTATCTACTGAAGACAGCACTCAGGCTATATTATGATGATGATGATATCTACTGAAGAAAGCACACAGGATACTATTATGATGATAATGCTATCTACTGAAGAAAGCACACAGGATACTATTATGATAATGCTATACTGAAGACAGCATTAAAGGAGGATTTCTTGATCTTAGCATCCTCTTTTTATGACATTTTTCAGTATGCCAATCCATCACGGTTTCCAACCGCAGAGATTCTGCTGGCAATCACCCTAGCCTCCAATTCTTTGGTATAAAGCTCCCAGAGGCAGATAGTGTTGAACTCCTTGGTACCCTCAGCAGGGATTTATCTTGGAATCCTGTTATAATATAACCAAGATGGCAAAGACAGCGGCCCAGCGCACTGGTCTCCTCTGTCGTGCTGCACCCTACTTGGTGCCAGCTCAGAGAGCCATAATTTATAAGAGTATGGTCAGATCTAAGATGGAGTATGCTAGCACAGCATGGCATGGAGCAACTCCTACATCACTGTCAAAACTAGATGCAGTCCAGAGGCGTGCTGCTCGCATCATCGATCTCCCTGTAGAAGAACTTTCCTCTCTTCAAATTCAGCCTTTGGCTCACCGTAGAACAGTAGGTGCCACCACTATGTTCCAATGATCGAATTTTCTACGGACTATGCCCTGAATTACTATGCCAACTACTTCCGGACCAGCTCCAGACTGACCCTCGCCTTCGCCGCTCATAGATCTCACGACCTTGCAGTTCAAATTCCAAGATCTAACCTTGTTAGTCATGAGCGGTCTTTCATTCCATCTACAGCCCGCACATGGAATGCACTCCCGCCTCACATTCCTGGAATTGTGAAACGGAACAGCTTCAAAAAGGAGGTTAATAGCTACCGTAGCGCCAACCCATCAGCTTTATCGTAACGATAACAGCTGATGCCTTGATATGTCTTGACATAAAAAAAAAAGTAGATATTCACGAAAAAGCTTTTTCTCAAAATTTCAGTTGATTCCGATTTTGCATTTGCGAGTTATGCTATTACACTGCTCCACTATTGTAATATCGTTCTGATATACCAGAACGAAATTAAAATTTGGTGATATTTTTGCTAAACGAATTAATCTGCAAGACATTTTTGGTACATAAACTTTTTGAGAAAAGGGGGGGTGAGGATATGGATCACGAAATGCCCCTTGCAGGACACATTGAAAAAGTCCTCTATCTAATGAAGATTTCTTGAACATAGATTTTTTTTTGGACATAGATTTTTATGGACGTAGATTTTTTGGACGTAGGTGTTAAAATTTATCTACATATTCGGTAATTTTAATTTTTTTCTGCATGGTGGTATAATTAAAGACAGAGATAAATGCAATTTATCGCGTCTGATGTCACTGTCAATTACGATCCTTGATTGGTTTACACAGGTTAATCAGCGCGTAAAGGAAGACCGATCTATCTGGTGCTGATCGGAGAAAAGGAATAGCAGCAAATGGCGAAAAAGTCCGTACTTTTACAAGGCAAAAAGCAGCTTTTCTAGGCATTGTGGACATGGTGTATTCACCAAAGAAAGTTTCCAACTATAAATACCTAACTTTTGAGATGGTTTGCATGTCGAAAGGTGCAAAATTAACAATAAGACGCCCGGTTATAAATCCGCGTTCAGCAAGTCATCATCACGACACTTGTAAACAAACCGTGCTCGAGTTTGATTGACAGGTGACGTCAGACGCGATAAATTGTCTTTACCTAGCCGGGACACCGGCTAGGTCTTGAAATGCTACCGGATCTTTCTTTACCTAGCCGGGACACCGGCTAGGTCTTGAAATGCTACCGGATCTTTCTTTACCTAGCCGGGACACCGGCTAGGTCTTGTGATGCTATCGGATCTTTCTTCTTTCTGGCAACACGTGCGTGACTTGCCACGTTTCGCCCTAGCTCTGTTATGCTTAGACAGTTTTTGACCATACTTGGTCACAAACACCACTGACCATGTCCCCATATGTGACATGACATTGAACTCCATTTGACCTTTGACCTGCTCACAATGGCAAAAATGTGATTTTTACTCTAAAATGCTTCTTCTTCCACAAATAACATGTGATGGTGACATGCTTAGGTCATGTGACTTGACTTTGGTCGGTGTCTATAATTTATTCACAGAATTTGGGTCAAAGGTCATTAATGGGGTCATTTCCGGTCTGAGAGCTAAAAATATTCCAAAAATCACTGTTTTTACAAATTACATAGCAGAGTGCTGTCATTAGCACACATGCATTGCTACTAACCAGGGTCTTTGGGGTGTCTACAGTTTTGGGGTCAAAGGTCATTAAGGGGGCGCTTCCGGTCAAAACCCAAAAATCATCAAATATGTTCATTTTTAAAATCTCAAAACGTAACCAGACCAGAGTGACATAAACTTCATATATGCATTAGTGTTACCCGATGTATGCACAGTATTTTTATTTTTTTTGGTCAAAGGTCATTTAGACGTCATTTCCGGTTTTAAGCTAAATAACTTCAAGAATTTTTATCTCCATAACTAAACATAGAAGATTTTTTTTTTTTTTTCTTTAACAATGCATTTTCTCGGTGTAAATGAGGTTTTTTTATATTGGGGTCAAAGGTCATTAAGGAGGTCAAAACGTCAAATTCGCAAAAACATGTTTAAAATTACGGAAAAGTAGCTGTATCTCAGCATATGGAAGACGGATAAAGCCCCTACACGCTACAGTGATGCACCATTAATGGTGTGAGATGTCCATAACAGCCGGTCAAAGGTCAAACTTTAAGTTAAGACTGGCATTTCCGGCCCGGCTAGGTCCAGATCTGTAACCAGATCTAGTTCTTTACCTAGCCGGGACACCGGCTAGGTCTTGTGATGCTATCGGATCTTTCTTCTTACCTAGCCGGGACACCGGCTAGGTCTTGTGATGCTATCGGATCTTTACCTAGCCGGGACACCGGCTAGGTCTTGTGATGCTATCGGATCTTTCTTTCTTCTTCTGGCAACAAAGCGTGACATTTTGCGTGACTTGCCACGTTTCGCCCTAGCTCTCTTATGCTTTGACAGATTTCAACCATACTTGAGCCAAATGACCACTGGACTAGGCCAAACCTTACATTTGACTTTAACCTGACTGTGACCTTTGACCTTGACCTTATGGTCAAAAAAAAAAAAAAAAAAAAAAATGCTTCTCTTTCCACAAATTACATGCAATGATCATGTGACTCATGCATATGAATCAACATGTGGCAGTGCTTAAAACTTCCTTAAAAAAATGAGGTCAAAGGTCATTAAGGGGTCATTTCCGGTAAAAGTCTGAAAGATTTGTAAAAATATTCAAAAAATCACTGTCTTTACAAATTATATAGCAGAGAGTCGCCATTAGCACACATGCATCGCTACTAGCCAGGGTCTTTAGGATGCCTACAGTTCTGGGGTCAAAGGTCATTAAGGGTTACTTCCGGTCAAAAACCAAAATTATCAAAAATGTTCAAAAAATTTTATCTCAAAATGTAAACAGACCAGAGTGACATAAACTTCATATATGCATTAGTGTTACCCAATGTATGCACGGTATTTTTATTTTTTTTGTCAAAGGTCATTTAGACGTCATTTCCGGTTTTAAGCTAAATAACTTCAAGAATTTTTATCTCCATAACTAAGCATAGTAGATTTTTTTAATTTAAACTGTAACAATGCATTTTCGCGGTGTATATGAGGGTTTTTTATATTGGGGTCAAAGGTCATTAAGGAGGTCAAAACGTCAAATTTGCAAAAAAATGTTTAAAATTACGGAACAGTAGCTGTATCTCAGCCTATGGAAGACGGATAAAGCCCCTACATGCTACAGTGAAGCACCATTAATGGTGTGAGATGTCCGTAATAGCCGGTCAAAGGTCAACCTTTAAGTTAAGACTGGCATTTCCGGCCCCAGCTAGGTCCAGATCTGTAACCAGATCTAGTTACCTAGCCGGGACACCGGCTAGGTCTTGTGATGCTATCGGATCTTTCTTCTTTCTGGCAACACGTGCGTGACTTGCCACGTTTCGCCCTAGCTCTGTTATACTTTGACAGTTTTTGACCATACTTGGTCACAAACACCACTGACCATGTCCCCATATATGACATGACATTGAACTCCATTTGACCTTTGACCTGCTCACAATGGCAAAAATGTGATTTTACTCTAAAATGCTTCTTCTTCCACAAATAACATGTGATGGTGACATGCTTAGGTCATGTGACTTGACTTTGGTCGGTGTCTATAATTTATTCACAGAATTTGGGTCAAAGGTCATTAAGGGGTCATTTCCGGTCTGAGAGCTAAAAATATTCCAAAAATCACTGTTTTTACAAATTACATAGCAAAGTGCTGTCATTAGCACACATGCATTGCTACTAACCAGGGTCTTTGGGGTGTCTACAGTTTTGGGGTCAAAGGTCATTAAGGGTCGCTTCCGGTCAAAACCCAAAATCATCAAATATGTTCATTTTTTTTTTATCTCAAAACGTAACCAGACCAGAGTGACATAAACTTCATATATGCATTAGTGTTACCCGATGTATGCACAGTATTTTTATTTTTTTGGTCAAAGGTCATTTAGACGTCATTTCCGGTTTTAAGCTAAATAACTTCAAGAATTTTTATCTCCATACTAAACATAGTAGATTTTTTAAATTTAAACTGTAACAATGCATTTTCTCGGTGTAAATGAGGTTTTTTTTATATTGGGGTCAAAGGTCATTAAGGAGGTCAAAACGTCAAATTTGCAAAAATTTTTTTAAAATTACGGAAAAGTAGCTGTATCTCAGCATATGGAAAACGGATAAAGCCCCTACATGCTACAGTGATGCACCATTAATGGTGTGAGATGTCCATAATAGCCGGTCAAAGGTCAAACTTTAAGTTAAGACTGGCATTTCCGGCCCCGGCTAGGTCCAGATCTGTAACCAGATCTAGTTCTTCTTCTTTCTTCTGGCAACACGTGCGTGACTTGCCACGTTTCGCCCTAGCTCTCTTATGCTTTGACAGATTTCAACCATACTTGAGCCAAATGACCACTGGACTAGGCCAAACCTTACATTTAACTTTGACCTGACTGTGACCTTTGACCTTGACCTTATGGCCAAAAATGTTGATTTCACAAAAAATGCTACTCCTTCCACAAATTACATGCAATGATCATGTGACTCATGCATATGAATCAACATGTGCCAGTGCTTAAAACCTATTTAAAAAAATTGAGGTCAAAGGTCATTAAGGGGTCATTTCCGGTTAAAGTCTGAAAAATTTGTAAAAATATTCAAAAATCACTGTCTTTACAAATTACATAGCAGAGAGTCGCCATTAGCACACATGCATTGCTACTAGCCAATGTCTGTAGGATGCCTACAGTTTTGGGGTCAAAGGTCATTAAGGGGTTACTTCCGGGCAAAAACCAAAATTATCAAAAATGTTCAAAAATGTTTTATCTCAAAATGTAAACAGACCAGAGTAACATAAACTTCATATATGCATTAGTGTTACCCAATGTATGCACGGTATTTTTATTTTTTTGGTCAAAGGTCATTTAGACGTCATTTCCGGTTTTAAGCTAAATAACTACAAGAATTTATATCTCCATAACTAAGCATAGTAGATTTTTTTATTTAAACTGTAACAATGCATTTTCGTGGTGTATATGAGTTTTTTTTATATTGGGGTCAAAGGTCATTAATGAGGTCAAAACGTCAAATTTGCAAAACAAAAGTTTAATATTACGGAACAGTAGCTGTATCTCAGCTTATGGAAGACGGATAAAGCCCCTACATGCTACAGTGAAGCACCATTAATGGTGTGAGATGTTCATAATAGCCGGTCAAAGGTCAAACTTTAAGTTAAGACTGGCATTTCCGGCCCCAGCTAGGTCCAGATCTGTAACCAGATCTAGTTTCTTCTTTCTTCTGGCAACAAATTTCAAAATGCTTCTTCTCCTACATGTTACATCCTACAATGACGTCACTTGCACATATGCATCGGCTATATCCAGTGTCTATAGGATATTCACAAATTTGGGGTCAAAGGTCATTAAGGGGTCATTTCCGGTATAAAACCAAATATCTTCAAAGTGCTTCTTCTCCTACATGTTACATCCTACAATGACGTCACTTGCACATATGCATCAGCTATATCCAGTGCCTATAAATTATTCACAGAATTTGGGTCAAAGGTCATTAAGGGGTCATTTCCGGTCTGAAAGCTAAAAATATTCAAAAATCACTGTTTTTACAAATTACATAGCAGAGTGTTGTCATTAGCACACATGCATTGCTACCAACCAGGGTCTTTGGGGTGTCTACAGTTTTGGGGTCAAAGGTCATTAAGGGTCGCTTCCGGTCAAAAACCAAAAATCATCAAATATGTTCATTTTTTTTTTTTTCAAAACGTAACCAGACCAGAGTTGCATAAACTTCATATATGCATTAGTGTTACCCGATGTGAGCATGGTATTTTTATTTTTTTTGGTCAAAGGTCATTTAGACGTCATTTCCGGTTTAAAGCTAAATAACTTCAAGAATTTTTATCTCCAAAACTAAGCATAGCAGATTTTTTTTTTTTTTACTGTAACAATGCATTTTACTGGTGTATATTAGGTTTTGTTTGTATTGGGGTCAAAGGTCATTAAGGAGGTCAAAACGTCAAATTTGCAAAAAATGTTTAAAATTACGGAAAGTAGCTATATCTCAGCCTATGGAAGACGGATAAAGCCCCTACATGCTACAGTGATGCACCATTAATGGTATGAGATGTCCATAAACTTGAAGACTGGCATTTCCGGCTCCGGCTAGGTCCAGATCTGTAACCAGATCTAGTCTTTACCTAGCCGGGACACCGGCTAGGTCTTGTGATGCTATCGGATCTTTCTTACCTAGCCGGGACACCGGCTAGGTCTTGTGATGCTATCGGATCTTTCTTCTGCTTCTTTCTGGCAACACGTGCGTGACTTGCCACGTTTCGCTCTAGCTCTGTTATGCTTTGACCGATTTTGACTATACTTGGTCGCAAACACCACTGACCATGTCCCCACATGTGACATGACATTGAACTCCATTTGACCTTTGACCTGCTCACAATGGCAAAAATGCGATTTTTACTCTAAAATGCTTCTTCTTCCACAAATAACATGTGATGGTGACATGCTTAGGTCATGTGACTTGACTTTGGTCGGTGTCTATAGCGTGTTCACAGATAAGGGGTCAAAGGTCATTAAGGGGTCATTTCCGGTCTGAAAGCTAAAAATATTCAAAAATCACTGCTTTTACAAATTACATAGCAGAGTGTTGTCATTAACACACTTGCATTGCTACTAACCAGGGTCCTTGGGGTGCTTACAGTTTTGGGGTCAAAGGTCATTAAGGGGTCGCTTCCAGTCAAAAACCAAAAATCATCAAATATGTTCATTTTTTTATATCTCAAAACGTAACCAGACCAGAGTGACATAAACTTCATATATGCATTAGTGTTACCCGATGTATGCACGGTATTTTTATTTTTTGGTCAAAGGTCATTTAGACGTCATTTCCGGTTTTAAGCTAAATAACTTCAAGAATTTGTATCTCCATAACTAAGCATAGTAGATTTTTTAAATTTAAACTGTAACAATGCATTTTCTCGGTGTATATGAGGGTTTTTTTATATTGGGGTCAAAGGTCATTAAGGAGGTCAAAACGTCAAATTTGCCAAAAAATGTTTAAAATTACGGAAAAGTAGCTGCATCTCAGCCTATGGAAGACGGATAAAGCACCTACATGCTACAGTGATGCACCATTAATGGTGTGAGATGTCCATAATAGCCGGTCAAAGGTCAAACTTTAAGATAAGACTGGCATTTCCGGCCCTGGCTAGGTCCAGATCTGTAACCAGATCTAGTTCTTTCTTCTTCTTTCTTCTTCTTCTGGCAACAAATTTCAAAATGCTTCTTCTCTTACATGTTACATCCTACAATGACGTCACTTGCACATATGCATCGGCTATATCCAGTGTCTATAGGGTGTTCACAGATTTGGGGTCAAAGGTCATTAAGGGGTCATTTCCGGTATAAAACCAAATATGTTCAAAATGCTTCTTCTTCCACAAATTACATGTGATGGTAACATGCTTAGGACATGTGACTTGACTTTGAACGGTGTCTATAGGGTGTTCACAGATATGGTGTCAAAGGTCATTAAAGGGGTCATTTCCGGTCTGAAAGCTAAAATATTCAAAAATCACTGTTTTTACAAAATACATAGCAGAGTGTTGTCATTAGCACACATGCATTGCTACTAACCAGGGTCTTTGGGGTGTCTACAGTTTTGGGGTCAAAGGTCATTAAGGGGTCACTTCCGGTCAAAAAAAAAAAATCGTCAAATATGTTCTTTTTTTTTTTTATCTCAAAACGTAACCAGACCAGAGTGACATAAACTTCATATATGCATTAGTGTTACTCGATGTATGCACGGTATTTTTATTATTTTGGTCAAAGGTCATTTAGACGTCATTTCCGGTTTGAAGCTAAATAACTTTAAGAATTTTTATCTCCATAACTAAGCATAGTAGATTTTTTCTCTACACTGTGCTCTTGCGGTCTCACGGTGTATATGAGGTTTTTTTTTATATTGGGGTCAAAGGTCATTAAGAAGGTCAAAACATCAAATTTGCAAAAAAATGTTTAAAATTACGGAAAAGTAGCTGTATCTCAGCCTATGGAAGACGGATGAAGCCCCTACATGCTACAGTGATGCACCATTAATGGTGTGAGATGTCCATAATATCAATCACTGACATCAAATAATAGCCGGTCAAAGGTCAAACTTTAAGACTGGCATTTCCGGCCCCGGCTAGGTCCAGATCTGTAGCCAGATCTAGTTCTTTCTTCTTTCTGGCAACACATTTCAAAATGCTTCTTCTCTTACATGTTACATCGTACAATGACGTCACTTGCACATATGCATTGTCTATATCCAGTGTCTATAGGGTGTTCACAGATTTGGGGTCAAAGGTCATTAAGGGGTCATTTCCGGTATAAAACCAAATATCTTCAAAATGCTTCTTCTTCCACAAATTACATGTGATGGTGACATGCTTAGGTCATGTGACTTGACTTTGGTTGGTGTCTATAGGGTGTTCACATATAAGGGGTCAAAGGTCATTAAGGGGTCATTTCCGGTCAGAATGCTAAAATATTCAAAAATCACTGTCTTTACAAATTACATAGCAGAGTGTTGTCATTAGCACACATGCATTGCTACTAACCAGGGTCTTAAGGGTGTCTACAGTTTTGGGGTCAAAGGTCATTAAGGGGTCGCTTCCGGTCAAAAACCAAAAATCATCAAATATGTTAATTTTTTTATATCTCAAAACGTGACCAGACCAGAGTGATATAAACTTCATATGTGCATTAGTGTTACCCGATGTATGCACGGTATTTTTTATTTTTTTTGGTCAAAGGTCATTTAGACGTCATTTCCGGTTTTAAGCTAAATAACTTCAAGAGTTTTTTTCTCCATAACTAAGCATAGTAGATTTTTTTAATTTAAACTGTAACAATGCATTTTCTCGGTGTATATAAGGTTTTTTTTATATTGGGGTCAAAGGTCATTAAGGAGGTCAAAACGTCAAATTTGCAAAAAAATGTTTAAAATTACGGAAAAGTAGCTGTATCTCAGCCTGTGGAAGACGGATAAAGCCCCTACATGCTACAGTGATGCACCATTATGTGAGATGTCCATAATAGCCGGTCAAAGGGTCAAACTTTAAGTTAAGACTGGCATTTCCGGCCCTGGCTAGGTCCAGATCTGTAACCAGATCTAGTTCTTCTTTACCTAGCCGGGACACCGGCTAGGTCTTGTGATGCTATCGGATCTTTCTTCTTCTGGCAACACGTGCGTGACTTGCCACGTTTCGCCCTAGTTCTGTTATGCTTTGACCGATTTTGACCATACTTAGTCACAAACACCACTGACCATGTCCCCACATGTGATATGACATTGAACTCCATTTGACCTTTGACCTGCTCACAATGGCAAAAATGTGATTTTTACTCTAAAATGCTTCTTCTTCCACAAATAACATGTGATGGTGACATGCTTAGGTCATGTGACTTGACTTTGGTCGGTGTCTATAGGGTGTTCACAGATAAGGGGTCAAAGGTCATTAAGGGGGTCATTTCCGGTCTGAAAGCTAAAAATCTTCAAAAATTCAGTTTTTTTACAAATTACATAGCAGAGTGTTGTCATTAGCACACATGCATTGCTACTAACCAGGGTCTTTGGGGTGTCTACAGTTTCGGGATCAAAGGTCATTAAGGGGTCGCTTCCGGTCAAAAACCAAAAATCATCAAATATGTTCATTTTTTTTTTATCTCAAAACATAACCAGACCAGAGTGACATAAACTTCACATATGCATTAGTGTTACCCGATGTATGCACGGTATTTTTATTTTTTGGTCAAAGGTCATTTAGACGTCATTTCCGGTTTTAAGCTAAATAACTTCAAGAATTTTATCTCCATAACTAAGCATAGTAGATTTTTTTTTTTTATACTGTAACAATGCATTTTCTCGGTGTATATGAGGTTTTTTTTATTTTGGGGTCAAAGGTCATTAAGGAGGTCATTACTTCAAATTTGCAAAAAAAAATTTTTAAATTACGGAAAAGTAGCTGTATCTCAGCCTATGGAAGACGGATAAACAGTGATGCACCATTAACGGTGTGAGATGTCCATAATAACCAATCAAAGGTCAAACTTTAAGTTAAGACTGGCATTTCCGGCCCGGCTAGGTCCAGATCTGTAACCAGATCTAGTTACCTAGCCGGGACACCGGCTAGGTCTTGTGATGCTATCGGATCTTTCTTCTTCTGGCAACACGTGCGTGACTTGCCACGTTTCGCCCTAGTTCTGTTATGCTTTGACCGATTTTGACCATACTTAGTCACAAACACCACTGACCATGTCCCCACATGTGATATGACATTGAACTCCATTTGACCTTTGACCTGCTCACAATGGCAAAAATGTGATTTTTACTCTAAAATGCTTCTTCTTCCACAAATAACATGTGATGGTGACATGCTTAGGTCATGTGACTTGACTTTGGTCGGTGTCTATAGGGTGTTCACAGATAAGGGGTCAAAGGAAATTAAGGGGGTCATTTCCGGTCTGAAAGCTAAAAATCTTCAAAAAATCACTGTTTTTACAAATTACATAGCAGAGTGTTGTCATTAGCACACATGCATTGCTACTAACCAGGGTCTTTGGGGTGTATACAGTTTCGGGATCAAAGGTCATTAAGGGGTCGCTTCCGGTCAAAAACCAAAAATCATCAAATATGTTCATTTTTTTTTATCTCAAAACATAACCAGACCAGAGTGACATAAACTTCACATATGCATTAGTGTTACCCGATGTATGCACGGTATTTTTATTTTTTGGTCAAAGGTCATTTAGACGTCATTTCCGGTTTTAAGCTAAATAACTTCAAGAATTTTTATCTCCATAACTAAGCATAGTAGATTTTTTTAATTTAAACTGTAACAATGCATTTTCTCGGTGTATATGAGGGTTTTTTTATATTGGGGTCAAAGGTCATTAAGGAGGTCAAAACGTCAAATTTGCAAAAAAAAAATTTAAATTACGGAAAAGTAGCTGTATCTCAGCCTATGGAAGACGGATAAACAGTGATGCACCATTAACGGTGTGAGATGTCCATAATAACCAATCAAAGGTCAAACTTTAAGTTAAGACTGGCATTTCCGGCCCAGCTAGGTCCAGATCTGTAACCAGATCTAGTTCTTTCTTCTTCTGCTTCTTTCTTCTGGCAACAAATTTCAAAATGCTTCTTCTCTTACATGTTACATCCTACAATGGTGTCACTTGCACATATGCATCGGCTATATCCAGTGTCTATAGGATATTCACAAATTTGGGGTCAAAGGTCATTAAGGGGTCATTTCCGGTATAAAACCAAATATCTTCAAAATGCTTCTTCTCCTACATGTTACATCATATAATGACGTCACTTGCACATATGCATCGGCTATATCCAGTGCCTATAAATTATTCACAGAATTTGGGTCAAAGGTCATTAAGGGGGTCATTTCCGGTCTGAAAGCTAAAAATATTCAAAAAATCACTGTCTTTACAAATTACACAGCAGAGTGTTGTCATTAGCACACATGCATTGCTACCAACCAGGGTCTTTGGGGTGTCTACAGTTTTGGGGTCAAAGGTCATTAAGGGGTCGCTTCTGGTCAAAAACCAAAAATCATCAAATATGTTCATTTTTTTTTTTTATCTCAAAACATAACCAGACCAGAGTGACATTAATTTCATATATGTATTAGTGATACCCGATGTATGCACAGTATTTTTTATTTTTTGGTCAAAGGTCATTTAGACGTCATTTCCGGTTTTAAGCTAAATAACTTCAAGAATTTTATCTCCATAACTAAGCATAGTAGATTTTTTTAATTTAAACTGTAACAATGCATTTTCTCGGTGTATATGAGGGTTTTTTATATTGGGGTCAAAGGTCATTAAGGAGGTCAAAACGTCAAATTTGCAAAAAATGTTTAAAATTACGGAAAAGTAGCTGTATCTCAGCCTATGGAAGACGGATAAAGCCCCTACATGCTACAGTGATGCACCATTAATGGTGTGAGATGTCCATAATAGCCGGTCAAATGTCAAGCTTTAAGTTAAGACTGGCATTTCCGGCCCTGGTTAGGTCCAGATCTGTAACCAGATCTAGTTACCTAGCCGGGACACCGGCTAGGTCTTGTGATGCTATCGGATCTTTCTTCTTTCTTCTTCTTTCTTCTTCTGGCAACAAATTTCAAAATGCTTCTTCTCTTACATGTTACATCCTACAATGACGTCACTTGCACATATGCATTGTCTATATCCAGTGTCTATAGGGTGTTCACAGATTTGGGGTCAAAGGTCATTAAGGGGTCATTTCCGGTATAAAACCAAATATCTTCAAAATGCTTCTTCTTCCACAAATTACATGTGATGGTAACATGCTTAGGTCATGTGACTTGACTTTGGTCAGTGTCTATAGGGTGTTCACAGATAAGGGGTCAAAGGTCATTAAGGGGGTCATTTCCGGTCAGAATGCTGAAAATATTCAAAAAATCACTGTTTTTACAAATTACATAGCAGAGTGTTGTCATTAGCACACATGCATTGCTACTAACCAGGGTCTTTGGGATGTCTACAGTTTCGGGGTCAAAGGTCATTAAGGGGTCGCTTCCGGTCAAAAACCAAAAATCATCAAATGTGTTAATTTTTTTGTATCTCAAAACGTAACCAGACCAGAGTGACATAAACTTCATGTATGCATTAGTGTTACTCGATGCATGCACGGTATTTTTTTTTTTTTTGTCAAAGGTCATTTAGACGTCATTTCCGGTTTTAAGCTAAATAACTTCAAGAATTTTGATCTCTATAACTAAGAATAGTGGATTTTTTAAATTTGAACTGTAACAATGCATTTTCGTGGTGTATATGAGGTTTTTTTTTTTTATAGTGGGGTCAAAGGTCATTAAGGAGGTCAAAACGTCAAATTTGCAAAAAATGTTTAAAATTACGGAAAAGTAGCTATATCTCAGCCTATGGAAGACGGATAAAGCCCCTACATGCTACAGTGATGCACCATTAATGGTGTGAGATGTCCATGACCTTTAAGACTAGCATTTCCGGCTCCGGCTAGGTCCAGATCTGTAACCAGATCTAGTTCTTTCTTCTTTCTGGCAACACATTTCAAAATGCTTCTTCTCTTACATGCTACATCGTACAATGACGTCACTTGCACATATGCATTGTCTATATCCAGTGTCTATAGGGTGTTCACAGATTTGGGGTCAAAGGTCATTAAGGGGTCATTTCCGGTATAAAACCAAATATCTTCAAAATGCTTCTTCTTCCACAAATTACATGTGATGGTGACATGCTTAGGTCATGTGACTTGACTTTGGTTGGTGTCTATAGGGTGTTCACATATAAGGGGTCAAAGGTCATTAAGGGGGTCATTTCCGGTCAGAATGCTAAAAATATTCAAAAAATCACTGTCTTTACAAATTACATAGCAGAGTGTTGTCATTAGCACACATGCATTGCTACTAACCAGGGTCTTAAGGGTGTCTACAGTTTTGGGGTCAAAGGTCATTAAGGGGTCGCTTCCGGTCAAAAACCAAAAATCATCAAATATGTTAATTTTTTTTTATCTNAAAACGTAACCAGACCAGAGTGACATAAACTTCATATATGCATTAGTGTTACCCGATGTATGCACGGTATTTTTATTTTTTTTTTGGTCAAAGGTCATTTAGACGTCATTTCCGGTTTTAAGCTAAATAACTTCAAGAGTTTTTTCTCCATAACTAAGCATAGTAGATTTTTTACATTTAAACTGTAACAATGCATTTTCTCGGTGTATATAAGGTTTTTTTTATATTGGGGTCAAAGGTCATTAAGGAGGTCAAAACGTCAAATTTGCAAAAAAATGTTTAAAATTACGGAAAAGTAGCTGTATCTCAGCCTGTGGAAGACGGATAAAGCCCCTACATGCTACAGTGATGCACCATTATGTGAGATGTCCATAATAGCCGGTCAAAGGTCAAACTTTAAGTTAAGACTGGCATTTCCGGCCCCGGCTAGGTCCAGATCTGTAACCAGATCTAGTTATCTTTGTCTTTCATTTTAGTTAAAGGAATTAAATTCCTCAAACCTTCTCATTCAGAGTTTATGTGGTTTAAATTATGTAAGAAATTTTTTGGTATTCAAAATGATATTTATATTTGCAACATCTACATTAGTCCTACGGGTTCAAGTTATAATTTACGTAGTGATGACATTTTCACATTAATTGAAAAAGACATCACTAATTTTTCTAAACATGGCAATTGCGTTCTAATGGGTGACTTTAACGCTAGAACTAGTGTTGAACCTGATTTTGTAGAAAATGATACTTGTAAATATTTAAACGTTCATTCCGATTATACGATCGATACACCTATCTGTAGAAGAAATTTGGATACCAAAATGATCGACACACATGGTAAACTTCTTTTAGACATGTGTAAAGGTAGTGGTCTCCGAATTGTAAATGGTCGTAAACTCGGAGATTTATGTGGCAACTATACATGTTATAATCACTGGGGTAACCCTAGCTTAATTGATTACTTGTTATGCCATACTGATCTTTTCAACGATATTGAATATTTCAAAGTCCATGAACTGATTCCTTATTCCATCCATTGCATGATCTCATGCACCTTAAAAACAGGCTGGTGCGAGTATAAAACCATTTTTGCTAATGATGACACTTGCATAGGCCCTACTTAATGATCCCCCTGATCACTTTATCTGGTCTATTACATCAGGTAAACAATGGCGCTGGGCTTTGAAACAGCCTGATATAAAGTCAAAAATTGACCGTTTTTATTTGGAACAATCATCCAACACGGAAAACGGGACGGAAAACTCAGTTGAGAATTGTATTGATGATTTTTATGATTTACTTGAGTGTGTCGGAACTAAAGCGGGTTTAAAGAAGAAGAGTAGGCCTACTACCCGCAAAAAACGTTCCAAAAATAAGTGGTATGATCAAGATTGTAAATCTATGTATCGTAAAATCAAATCGATATCTCGCTCTATTAAACGTCAGCCACATAATCTTTTTTTTAGTGCATGATTACCGTAAATTATGTAAACAATATAAGAAACTTTTGAACTCTAAAAAGACGCTTTTTAGAGATAACATTTTCGGACGCTTGACAAATTAGAAACCAATGATCCGCAGGGATTTTGGAAAGTTTATGAAGGTTTATGCACTACCAAAAAGTCTTCATCCCAGAATCCTATCACACCTAAACAGTGGTGGGAACACTTTCTGACTCTCATGAATAGAAATGTTTCTCATAATGATACACTATTTGAAGATTATATAAATAATTTTGTGTCAAATTTTAATGAAAATGATGTAAATAATATTGATTCTATTATTACTAATGATGTAAATAACATTAATGCTATTATTACCATCAACGAAGTCAAAGAAGCAATCTCAACTCTAAAAAAGGAAAGGCAGTTGGAGTTGACGGTATTTATAACGATATGTTAAAAGAGGGTATATCAGTTCTTGCACCATCTTTAACCTGTCTTTTAATTCAATTTTTAGGCAGGGAATTTTTCCCTCTTCCTGGAGACTTAGCACAGTAACAGTACTTCACAAAAAGGCGAAAAAAATCAGCCAAAAAATTACAGAGGAATCGCTGTATCGAGTAATTTATGTAAATTATTTTGTTTAGTGTTATATAACCGTTTAAATGTCTTTTGTGATAAGGAAACTATAATTCCACATAATCAAATTGGTTTTAGAAAGGGCTCTCGAACCAGTGACCACATTTTAGTTCTCAAAACACTTATTAATAAATATATTCATCGTGCTAGTAAATCTTATTTATATGTATGTTTTATTGATTTTTCTGCCGCCTTTGATACCATCTGGCGAAATGCTCTTTTATATAAATTAAGCCAAACGGGTATTGGCGGCAACTTTTTTTTTTAATTAAGAACATGTATACATCTGTTTCTTTCGCTGTAAAATGTGACAACAAACTTACTGATGCGTTTAACACCACAGTCGGCGTGAAACAAGGCTGTGTCCTTAGCCCAATTTTCTTCAATATTTTTCTTAGCGATCTTCCAAAAATATTTGATGCTAATTGCGCTCCAGTGAGTCTTAACAACTCACCTCTCAGTTGTCTCATGTATGCTGATGATCTAATCATTTTATCTGAAAGTGCAAATGGCCTTCAACATGCCCTTGATAAATTGCACAATTATTGCAGAAAGTGGAAACTGTTAGTTAACATTGACAAATCAAATGTCATGATATTCAATAAAGGTGGTCATGTTTTGAAAGGTTGTAAATTTAATTATGGTAATTGTAACATCAACATAACTAATGAATATTGCTATTTGGGAATTATTTTTGTACCATCTGGTTCATTTACAAAAGCAATGATTAGACTTAAAGACAAAGCAATGAAAGCATATTATAAAATTAGGGATAATTTTATAAGTGACTCCTACAAATGTAGCATGAAATTATTTCAGACCCTCATCCAACCAATCCTTAGCTATGGATGTGAGGTTTGGGCACCATATTTGTTAAACAAACTGAACGACTCAAACTTTCTTACAACATGTGATAAACTTCCAAGTGAATCTATTCACATTAAGGTTTGCAAAATTATACTCGGAGTTCAAAAAAAATCCACTAACAATGCAGTAAGAGGCGAATTAGGTAGTTTTCCACTGCTCACAACTATGCTTTCTTTATCTGTAAAATACTGGTGGAAGAAAAAAAAAAAAATGTATGAATGGTAATGATTCTCTTGTAATTCAAGCACTTGTAGATAACAGAAAGTTAGTGTGTACTAATAATTTCACATGGTCGACAGGTATAAAAATATATTTAGCCTTATCAATAGGATTGACATTTGGGATAAACCAAATACGATCACCGCTTCCAATTTTAATGAAATTATTGTATCTAAACTTCAAATCGTCTATAACAATCTTTGGGTTAATCATATTAATAATTTTAGTCCTAAACTCAGAACATATTGTACATTCAAAATTCTTTCAGTACAGAAAATTATGTTATTATCGCTAAAAGATCTTCCAGGGCTGCATTCTGTAAATTAAGAATAAGCGCACATAATCTCATGATCGAAAAGGGCGTCACTTCTCTCAAAAATTAATCCAGATAATAGAATTTGTACACTTTGTAATTTAAATAAGGTGGAGGATGAATTTCATTTTGTAATGATATGTCCTTTCTATACCAACCCTCGCCAAGATTTATTATCTACAATACATGAAATGTATGATATAGATGGTATGGTAGACACTGACATTTTCAAACTTATAATGAGTGCAAGTGATTTTGACAGTATTACTCCAATAACCAAATTCGTCAAATCAGCTTTTGATTCACGAACGAACATGGACTTATAGATAATAACAAAGTTCCCATTTGGGCTTAGAGCAGCGACCCCTGTCATATTTTCATTCTATAGGCTCAATGTAACATGGACTTGAGCGCCACTATTAATATTGTCTATTATTATTAAGACTAATTTATATTTCTTCTATAATTGTAAATATTTGTACTTGTAACTTTAATATTGCAATTTCAATTGTAAATATTTGTATTTGTAAATATTAACTATACCAGTTTGTTTGGTGAATGTTAATAAAATATATTGATTGATTATAGTAGCCTAATAATTTTATGAAAAGTGATGTAGGCCTAAGTTGAGATATTTGGGTTGAAGAATAGAGTAGGCCTAATACTAAGAATCCAGAATGCATTTTTATTAAACGGGGCCTAGGCCTATCTATTATTAAAAGAGCTATTTTAGAATAGCAGGGGTGGGTATTACATTAAAGGTCACATGTCTATTCAATACCCATGGTCTTGATGCAATAATTGGAGGGGGATTATATTATTTTGGTTGACTTCCAATTTTGGACCAACAAAAATTAAATCATGGTTTCAAGCCGGCTGGGACCGAGACTAGCCATTGCGAGCTTACTACAAGCTCTCAATAGCAACTTCGCGAACAAAAACAAAATACACAGTGAAGTTGGCACAAAAACATCATTTTCAACCCCCTCGTTTGTGAAAACTACAGTTGTGATCTTCGTTTTAATTGATGAGAACGTAGCTGAATGATTTAACGTTCATACTGTCACATCAACGATAATATTAATTGGGTTCAACGGACTGAAATCAGTAAGCTTATAGCCGTAAAATGTTCACTAAAGCTAACGTCTACAACTACATTACATGCATAATAGTATACGGTACCATGACGTGTGTTGTACTGCACTGTGCAGCTGTGGTCATGGTGGTTATAGCCTATATCATCGATCTAGTCATGAACTAGATAACAATGAGAATGAAAATCTCATAAGTGTACACATATAGATGGACATGATGAACACTACAGTAATAACCATGATTCAATCTACTGTAAAAGTAGAAATTTTCGCGAGGTTTTTATTTTCGCGAATTGACATAAAATCGCGAAAATAAAAACTCGCGAAAATAAACTTTTGCATTAGGTTTCTATTGTATCAATATCAAAACCGCGAAATTTAATTCTCGTGCAATTGACAAAATCTTCAAAATCGCGAAAATATCTTCTCGCGAAAATATTGACTTTTACAGTAGTTGGACTCTATTGTAAAATTCAGCTGGCAGTTACTGTCCGATCGAGTCTCAACAAATTTGAGGTTTTTGTTGCTGAATGTCATTTTCCATAAGGCCCTTCACAATTAATTCATAGTTTCCTGTTTCAAGTTTGAAAATAAAGGACGAGGCGACTTTTAATTATTAATTATTAATTATCTATAAATTATTAATTATCTATTACTTTCTTTATTTTGAAAATGTGGTCGTGACTATTATCAACAGTCCATTTGGTCATTTTGACTAAGACTACGGATTTAATTATTTTACCTTTATAATTGATTTTTTACATTAATATTAGTAGGGGACCCTACAATGTTCTTGTTTTATATTCATAATCAAAGTTGAGATGATCAAAAACAGATATTAGCAAATAAAAGTAATTACAAAGTCAATTAAAAGATGAAAATACCTAAATAAAAATAAAATAATTAAATATTTTTCCATTCTTGATTTTGGACGCGCGAGGGAAACAGGAAACTAAGGATCAATTGTAATTGGCCTAACAGCACTGTGACATGTTGATGTCCCAGACAATTTTGTCTTGAGAAATATAAAACTCTATATGAAGAACCAAATAATCTGAATGACAGCATGTTCAGTGGAACACTACTGATATTTTGTTACCGAATGCCGAGTAATATTTACCAAACAGGAGAAAATGGTTTCATATCATCCATTGATGTGCAAATACTGCGGTGTCTACATGCACTCCTTCGATACACTGCGATGCCACACTATAAGACACAACAAAAAATACGACATAGCCAGATCAAGAATAAAGGTAATAAAATGGCCTATTATCGCTCTAAGTGATGAACCAAATGAAAGCAGCCAACAGTCATCCAGTAAATTGGTATTGGATATCGTAAGAAAACCAAATCAATGTATATATTGTCTCAGATGTTTCGCACAGAGTAGCGAATTGAACACACATCTCGAAGTTCACAAAAACAGACAGCTCCATATTTGTCCTTATTGTCAGATAACGTTTCCAAGGAAGAACAGCCTGATATTTCACATCAGGACTCACACAAAAGAAAGACCTTTTGAATGTGATCTTTGCGGTAAATGTTTTACACGCAACTATTTGCTTAACACTCACAAGAGAATCCACTCCGTCGAACCTCGTGTTGAGAAGATTTACGAATGCAAGTACTGTCAGAAACAACTTAAAACTCCGCATGGACTTAAAGCGCATGAACGCGCCCACAGGAAAGAGAAGCCCTATCAGTGTTTGTATTGTCAGAAATGGTTCGCGCATAAACCGCAGCTTACTATTCACGTAAGGATACACACTAAGGAGAGGCCATATCCATGTAACTTTTGTGATAAAGCTTTTCAGTGTAGCTCGCATCTTACCAAACATATTCGATGTCACACAAAAGAAAAACCACATCAGTGCGAATTCTGCCAGAGATCGTTCTCGCAACGATGTCATCTGAAAGCTCATATTAGAATCCATACCCAGGAGAAACCATACGATTGCGAGTTTTGTCAGAAAAGTTTTCCGACAAAAAGTGCGCTTCAAGCGCACAAACGTGTCCACACCAACGACAAACCTTATCAGTGCGAGTATTGTCCGAAGCGTTTTTCTCGTCGGGATCGTCTTACATCTCACACTAGAACTCACACAAAGGAAAGGCCATATGATTGTGATGTTTGCTCGAAGAATTTTTCGACGAATACACACTTGAAAACTCATTGTCGGAAACACACGCAGGATAAGTGTTATAAATGTGACAAATGTCCGAAAAGTTTTACAGATAGTAGTAACCTTAGAAAGCACAAGATGCTTCATGATGATGAAAGACCAAATAAATGTCAGTATTGTGAGAAATCATTTGCTTTTAAGAGCGGACTCGATAGACACATTGAAATCCATACTAAACCATATCAGTGTCAGTTTTGCCAAGACTCGTTTGGATATCCAGGCGGTCTTAGTATACACCTGCGCACAGCTCATCCGGAATTAATGGTCATATACGTAAATAATGAACAAAAAGAACCACAAATTGATTAGGATATGACTAATTGAAGATATGACATGCAGGCCTCAAGAGTACCCACTTTAAGTGGCAGAATAATAGAAGGGGATTCTTCATATAAAAGGATTTAGCTATAGAAAAGAGGGGGCATTAGGCGTGTGAAAGTCGATTCCGAGTTTACCGTCCCCCGCCCGCGTCACTTTTTGGAACCAATACCCGCGTCAAATTTTCAAAAATGACAAAATAATTCATTATT
The DNA here is from genome assembly GCF_039555335.1 of Amphiura filiformis. Classification (NCBI taxonomy): domain Eukaryota; kingdom Metazoa; phylum Echinodermata; class Ophiuroidea; order Amphilepidida; family Amphiuridae; genus Amphiura; species Amphiura filiformis. The sequence continues at coordinate 62,578,683 of NC_092640.1, read as the reverse complement.
TTCAAAGTATCAATGTTTTCACCAGTTTTTAGCAATATTGGAAACATATATTTTGTTTGTAAAACATATAAATTCATAACTTGGAAGCAAAACCAGGCTCTTTTCTAACTTTTCTAGTCCCTACCTTTCGTGAAAATTTCTTCGTCGCATTTTCCGTTTTGCAAACATCTGATGAAATAATGAAAAATGAAAAAGTCACCTCACCAACCTGAAAAAAAAAGTGACAATAAACTCGGAATTGACTTTCATGGGCCTTAAGGGGGTACTACACCCCTGTGTTAAATTTGTGACTATTTTTGCATTTTTCTCAAAAAATAATAACACACTGGTAACAAAAGTTATGCATATTATTGGGGCAAGGAATCCAATTACTACACTGAAATTTCAGTGACTCAAGACAAGTGGTTCAGTATTTATATGATAGGAAATGAGGTACATCCTAGCGGTACCTTATTTCTTATCATAAATAACAAACCGCTTGTCTTGGGTCACTAAAATTCCTATGTACTAGTAATTGGATTCCTTGCCCCTATAATATACATAACTTTTATGACCACTGTGTTATTAGTTTTTGCGAAAAAGGCAAAAATAGACACAAATTTATCGAGGGGTGTAGTACCCCCTTAAAATAATAAAATAAGATTACACCTGACATTCCACAAGGTCAATCGGATGCCGAATCAACAATGCAACTTTACCTAGCATGAAAGTGAGGACAATCGCTGAAATATGTTTGCCAAACATTTTCGCAAAATATAATTTGTCTATACTTTCAATAATGTTGAAATGTTTTTCAGCAAGTTTTCAAGAATGTTATTGAACATTATTTTACATTTTATACCCTGTACATGTATACTCTTTATAACTCAACATTTATTTTAACATTTTCTGTAATATGTTTTGTTTTTGCTGGGTAGTGTAGACAAATCTATATGATATATATTGTGTGCAATTATAAATGTGTTAATGTTCGACAGGAGGGGGGGGGGTTAAAGGGATACACCACTTGGTGTCCATGTAACAAATACATGTAAAATATTTGATTTCAGTTGAAATCCATACACCCCCTAGATATGGAAGAATGACCTTAATCTCCAACACAGGGAGTATGAATTTCAAATGGGGTTACCTGAATGCATGACTCCATTTAAAATTCACACTCCCTGTGTGGGAGATTAAGATTAATGTCTTCCGTAGGGGGGTGTCAGGGACTGCCGTTTAAAAATGAGAAAAGAGCTGCAGAATGCCCTTCTGGTCTCTTCAAGATAGAAGAGCTGTTTGCACCTATGGCCAATAAAGGATTTAACGAGTCATCTACATGTAGAGGAGCTATAAATCGCTCTTGCAAATGCAACTTAAGAGGAGCTGTAGAGGAGAGTGATTGCTCTCACTCCTCTCAAAAGGCAGTCCCTGGGGTGTGTGGATTTCAACTGGAATAACCCTATCTCTTTATAAGCAAGAACCTACGTTTGAATTTGTAACATTAATTTTACATTTTATTGTGTTGTTGCGGTAACAGTGTCCACCTTTGCAAATCCAATTATGCATAGAAAGGAAAAGTAAAGAAAAGCTTATTGTTACAATGATCAGAAATAATTGCCAACACTTATAATTGTTTTTATCAAAATATTAAGGGCTCGGATAGCGACGGTTTCTTTGTGGGACCTGAGAGCACATCGGACATCAAATTGCATTTTGAATACGAGAAATGTCCTGATATTTCAAAACATTTTGATTCAGAATGCAACATGCAGTATTCAGAATGAAATTCCATATTTCTGATGTGCTTTCAGGTTCCACGAAAAATACTGTGCAAATGTTGCTATCCGAGCCCTTAAGGTGGTACTACACCCCTTGATAAATTTGTGACTATTTTTCTCAAAAAAATGATAACAAACAAAAGTTATATATAATAGGGGCAAGGAATCCAGTTACTACACTGGAATTTCAGTGACTCAAGACAAGCGGTACGTAATTTATGATCTAAGAAAAGAGGTACCGCTAGAATGTAGGTCTCTTTCTTAACATAATGAACCACTTGTCTTGAATCACTGAAATTTCAGTGTTAAGTAATTGGATTCCTTACCCCTATACACAACTTTTGTTACCAGTGTGTAGTTATTTTTTCAGAAAAATGCAAAATTAGTCACAAAATTTATCAGGGGGTGTACCTTAAAGTACATTACATTTGGATATGTTGGATACCATGTACATGTACATAAGGCACTTGAAACTTGATTCTGAGTTTAGCATCCACCGTCCGCGTTATGAATTTTGTGCCGCGTTTGAGATGTAAAATCTGAAAATAATTCATTATTTTGCAAATTACTACTAAACCAGAAAGAAAATTTGTTCTGCAAAATTTTTAAACCCTTTTTTTTTTGTATTTGAACCCTTCAAAAACTATAGAAAGCCTTGAGAACTATTAGATGAATCCATCTAAATATTTTAGCATTAAAAATATACAGGTTTTTGACCCTTGCTCTATCCAATTATATCAAATACCTTTGGAATACCAGGGTAGACTAGAAGAGAAATCAACCTAGCCAAAATGTTTTTACCAGATGGACATTGTTGATGTTGTAAGTAATTTAACTAGGAAAGACCTAGTTTTGACAAATTGGTGCCAAAAATGTATTTCATAATGTTCTTCATGATTGTTATTTTTGTATTTAATGAGTCAATCCCCCACCCCCCATTTCCCCCTATCCTCAAATGTACATGTATATGGAGAGGTTAGTACAAATTGGAGTGAAGAAGACTGCCATGGACATGGTATACTTCGGAATACATTTAGTTTGTTTTAAAACTTGAAAAACGAAAAGCAAGATAATTATACTTTTATAAATGTAAATGTGTGTTTGTGACATTATATTGCGACTGGCGATACCCAATTAGAATGAACAAAAGCGCATAAGCATTGGTAAAAGGCCGCTGATAATGAAACCTTAAAATAATGAATAATGAAATAGTTGCCTCATTATGAGCTGAAAAAATGGGACGCTAAACTCAACATCAAGTTTCAATAGCCTAACAGATAAATGTCACTTGCCTTAACCCCCTGAGCACTACCTGCCAATCTTACATTGCCTCTGATTGGTCAATTACATGATATCTTCATTTTAATCACCAATCAGAATGGAGTTTTGCAAATAATTCACCCCAATTATTTTGTGTGGTGAAATTATTCTAACAATGTTGCTGATTGGTCCAATTGATAATGAAAACTCCATTTTGACCAATAGGCAGGTAGTTCACATGGGGTTATTGTAATTCAGATAAGGCTGAAACAACAGTCCTGATATTGTTTCCCATTGGCTGTGTGCATTTCGTTTTTTTTATAGTAAGAAACAACTTTTTTTAGCCTTATCCCATCCATGCTATTTTTCATGTTCAATTTGAGGCTATTGACCAGAAGTAGACTCAAGTAGTGATACTACGATTTATTCTGTACATTGTGCACGTGTTGATGATTCTTGCACAAAACAACTGCCAATTGTAACATATAACGCCATTTCTGATTGGCTATGAACATCTGACAGAAACAGTTGGATCTGTGAACTCTGCTTGACCTATTGACAGCCGTGATGACGCGGGGGGGAAAGAGTTCAGCCAATCAAAAAGGGCCTGAGATGTTATCATTGGCAGCCGGTTTGCGTGGAGCATTAGCATAATAGGCTATTCCATTTGAAATCAACAATACCCCTGTGGAAGATTTTGCTGAAGTCTGCTACAGAGGGAGTGTCAATTTTGAATAGAATAGACTTCCATAATTTGAAATACTCTAATTGTGGAAGATAGGTAAAGTCATAATACAGTGGGAGTATGGGTTTCAAAATGATTAACTCTGAACATTTACATTTGAAAAACATACTCCCCTGTGGAAGATATTTCAAAATATTCCCTGCTCCACCCCCGATTGACGCCCATGGTGTGATGTGAGGGGATTCCCAGGGGCAGAATCAAACCATAGCAATGTAGACTAAATTCATGCATGGCAATGTATAGCCTGAGTTCCAAATAATTACCTCAAATATCATCCCTGATTACATTTTCCAAAAAGGGAATCTTTCCTCTGTATACATGTACTAGAAGGAAAGCCAAGTTCCTTAGTCTTACTTAGCTAGTATCAGCAGTGCACATCGTCATCATCCCTATATCTTCGTGTTAAAAATTGCTGTGATAGTACAGCGAATCCTCTCGTTTTTTAACAGCTATGCATCGCGATTTTGTTCGAGATAGGCCGAGCGACTCAGGCTAAGCATACCATGACTATCATATGAGATACCACAGCGTTTCTATATTCTACACATTATTACGATTTGTGCATGCTCTAGTACCCCATATGATGTTTCTATTACAAGAAAAAATTTGTTTTCAGGTAAAACCAGGGTTTTGTTTCCAGTACACTCACTCGAAAAGCAGTACACTAATTAGCGGGGCCTTGCAGCTTGCTGTGGATATCTTTTACTGTATTTTTAATGTAAAAAATTTGAAATCCAACGTAAAAATTGAGATATATTTAATTTTGAGAATGACAATTATACTTTATAGGTATAAAGGAATGCGTTTAGCCCATTTAGTTTTAAGTTCCAGGTGCATGTCCTATAACACAATGCATATGTAAACTTTCTTTATCTGTGTCAATAATAGAATATTGATTTCAATGGAGTATTGAGCTGTATGGAAAAAAATATTTATAATACAGGGTGTTGACACTGTGCAGTGTGCTTGCATACTTTTGATCATGGAGATGGTTTCAAGTAATATTGTAATATTTTTATAAGAAATATTGTAATTCTTTTCCACAAAAAGTTAGTTTTCACTGTCCGATATGTCTTCTTTTTCTGTTTGAGCCAAACAAATGAGGCAAAACAAAGAAAATCACTATTTAATGCCAGCACTGATGATGCCAATGTGTGTCACTCCTTGTCCTTGCTTTGTGATGGAGGTTGGTCCTTTTGATGTTTTATGACCATCCTGTATGTTATGTAGTATACAGTTTTATGAACATTGCATGCGTTTGACTAGTATTTCGATCCTATGAATTACAGGCTTTACTGAATCCTTTGTTTTTTTATTAAAAATCACACATTTTAAAGCCTTAGTTTTGGCAGGGTATGTTGGTTTATTGAAGTACATTACAACTGTGTAAAACAGCTCCATTTAAAACTCACCCTCCCTCTGTGGAAGATGCAGGTGGACTCTTTCTTAGAGGGTGTATGAAATTCAAATGGAGCTGTTTAATGTGCTTGTTCCATTTGAAATTCATATTTCTCCTGTGGAAGCTATTTGCCAAATCTTCCACAGGGGTAGTGTGGATTTTAAATGGAATAGCCCAATTAGAGTCATCTGATCCTAAATTTATTACAATTAATTGTATATGCATTACAGCATAATATTATTCCTGTCTTTTTCATTTTATTCATTGGTTTAAAAAAAATGTATATTAGAAGCATAATACACAAGAATGCATCAACACATGTATCTGAATAAAATGAATATTGCTTTCTCTACAATGCAAATACAGAATTGATGAGTGAACATGCTTGTTATTTTTATAAAAAAGAAAGTAACACTAACATGGGTACACCCAGGGGGCCACTTGTATTTCAAGTTGTATATCACCCACGTACAAAACAAGTAAAAAGGGTCTTTTTCACGGCTGGGCACGATGCTAATTTACATGCATACATATTTTTTTTTAAATCCAAAAATAGAAAATCTGTGTGCCCTAACAGTAATTTTTATTTCTCCCATCCCTATTTTACTTACCAAAGGGGCATTCTTCTCTCCCACTTGTTAAGCGAGGCCCTGTACACAGTATTGGTTCGAAAAAATAAAAGTGCACAGAATGCAAGAAAGTACCATCTGTTTACTGTAAAAGTGGACATTTTTATGCTACATTTTTGTGCTTTCGCTTTCCAAGCAGCTACCACAAAAATAACTGCGTGAATATATTCCTTTTGTGTATACAGCTGTAATTCAATTTATGGAATCTGTGCCATATGGACAATTTCAAAAATAATGCTTGAGTAATGCTTAAATCTAGGCGACAATAGCTATTTGAACTGACTGAATCCCCAGAAAGGGCAGAGGTCTGGTTTATGTTTTTAGGGTCAAATTTTGGACTGGCAGTTTTGGTGAAAATGACTGGTACTTGTTAAATCCCACCTAAGACCCTGGGGCTAAGATCCTAGCCTGCTTTAGATACTTTCTGGCCTTGAAGTGACAGTCATTGGTAATGTTTGTGACCCCAAAATACCTGGGTAAGTTTCAACTTAATAGTTTGGCAGAGTCATGGGCATAGATAGTGTGGAGAGGGGAGCATAGTGCCCAGGGCACTGTCAGTATAAATTGCAGAATATATTGTGCAATTATGCTCCATTTATGCCAAACAGGGCACATACTCCCCTTGGCCCCACATCCCATGACTACATTGTACACCAAACTAAGTTGACGTTTGGTAACACACATTACCAGTGACTGTCACTTCAAGTCCAGAAAGTATCTAAAGCCTATTCTTGATCTACTAGGCGGTACCCGTATTTCGCGGTTCTTGGCTGTCATAGTTATTGGCTTTTGCAGATCTCAAAATCGTTGACCATGGATGACTAACAAACGCACACCTGGGCTTCCTTGGCCAAAGTTACACCCACCGACCAAGTGTGAGCTCCATGAGCAATTTGAAATCTTCGTTTTTTGACCTATGACCTCTCAACCGTAGGTCTGATGACAAAAAGGTCACATGGAACTGTTGTTTGTTAGTCCAATTTCCACCTACCCTCCACAGTACCAAGTATGAGCTCCATAGGCAATTTGAAATTTTTCCCTTTTTGACCTTTGACCTCTTAACCGTAGGTCTGAAGAAAAGATCAGCGTGGAAACTTTTGTTTGTTAGTCCAAGGTCCACCCACCCACCAAGTTTGAGTTCCAGAGGGGCAATTTGAAATTTTGACCTTTCTTGACCTATGACCTCTTAACCGTAGGTCTGACGAAAAGGTCACCGTGGAAACTTTTGTTTGTTAGTCCAAGGTCCACCCACCTACCAAGTTTGAGATCCATAGGGACAATTGAAAATTTCGACATTTCTTGACCTATGACCTCTTAACCGTAGGTGTGACGAAAAGATCACTGTGGAAACTTTTGCTTGTTAGTCCAAGGTTCACCCACCCACCAAGTTTGAGCTCAATGGGAGCAATTTGAAATTGTTACCTTTCTTGACCTATGACCTCTTAACCATAGGTATGACGAAAAGGTCACCGTGGACACTTTTGTTTGTTAGTCCAAGGTCCACCCACCCACCAAGTTTGAGCTCCATAGGAGCAATTTGAAATTGTTACCTTTCTTGACCTATGACCTCTTAACCGTAGGTATGATGAAAAGGTCACCATGGAAACTTTTGTTTGTTAGTCCAAGGTCCACCCACCCACCAAGTTTGAGCTCCATAGGAGCAATTTGAAATTGTTATCTTTCTTGACCTATGACCTCTTAACCGTAGGTATGACGAAAAGGTCACCGTGGAAACTTTTGTTTGTTAGTCCAAGGTCCACCCACCCACCAAGTTTGAGCTCCATAGGAGCAATTTGAATTTGTTGCCTTTCTTGACCTTTGACCTCTTAACCGTAGGTATGATGAAAAGGTCACCGTGGAAACTTTTGTTTGTTAGTCCAAGGTCCACCCACCCGCCAAGTTTGAGCTCCATTTAAAGTATTTGAAATTAGACTTCAATTGAACTTGACCCCGTCCTTGACCTTTGACCTTAAAAAATATAAACTCGTTCTTCCTTATACCAAGCTGCACCCACCCACCAAGTTTGAGCCCCGTATGACCTACGGTGGCCTCACATTAGCAGTCACAGACAGACAGATCTACAGATCTACAGACAGAGAATAGCGTATTATTATATAGATTAGCCCATACAGGTTGTATCAAAATAATTGTTCTGCATCCGTTTGATGGCTTCTTTAAAATGCCTGCCTCTTCCAAACACACCAATGGATGATCCACCTGAAATAACATATACATTGTACAGTCTGGTCATTTCAAGTATAGATCCAATGGTGTTTTTGGAAGATGCAGGCATTTCAAAAATACCAAAAACAGGAAGAACAGTAATTTTGATACTGCCTGTATTTATGGTCTTGGGTGGTGCCAAAATGGGGCTCATATATACCTGTGGTGATTTGCAAAATTTTGGGACGTATATCCTTCCCGGGGGGTCACTCCCATTGTGGCCTGTACACCATCCGCGATAATCAACTTTTGAAAAGCATCTAAACAAAGATTTAATCCTTGGCAAAAAACGATGCCCTAAACAGGTAACACGCGTCTGTTTTCACACCCAAAACAGGGATTTTATTCCTTGCATCAAATTTCATACCCTAAAAATTGTATTTAGCGTATTGGCACATTGCAATTTTGCTACCCTTTTTTCCAATTTTTCGACACCCTAAACACGATACGCGTGTATCATGCCTATCCACGAAAAACTCCCCTTTTTACGCGTTTTTATTATCGCGGATGGTGTACAGGCCACAATGGGAGTGACCCCCCCGGGATATCCTTGCCCCAGTATATTAGAGTCACGCGGTAGCCGTGACCAGCAAGTTTTAAAAAAAAGACTGTTAAAGAAGACTAATAAGATGCTCCCGCGAGACTATATTTACACCTAACATTAAAACACTTGACTTCTATTGTTCTATGATATTTTTCGCTGGGTACAAAGTGTATCTAAAACCATGTTTAATGTTATTTAGAGTCCCAAATGTAATATCTTGACAACTCATTAATTCAAAAAGGGACCCCAATCCTACAGTCAACCATTGTTTAATAATAAACAAACACTTTTGCTTCATTTCACCCGGTATTTCATAGCGAAAATTAGTGGAAAATAATGCTGATCCGGAATTAGTCTCCACAGCAGCCAGTTTGGTTCCGCTCCCTCCACACAAACAGTCTGCCAATGGCCACTTATAACGCCGTTTCTGATTGGCTACACGTATATAGCCGTAGAGCTGTGCATACGGGAACTTGATTGACCTCAGTCTAGCTGGCGAGATGGCGGGTCAAACTTGCTCATGGATAATAAAGTAGCCGTGTAGCCGATCGACCAATTGAAAGCTTTGTTTGACGTCAAGCTGGATGACGTCGGCAGAAAACCGTTAGCGAATCAAAAAGGACCAGTTCGTGACCATTGGCAGACTGTTTGTGTGGAGGGAGCGTAACCAAACTGGCTGTGGAGGAGACTAATCCGGAATTTTTGGACAAGGCTACAGCACTAGCGGGCAATCACCTACACACTACTTTTTCAGATTTACTTCCAATTATACCCTAGCATTTTCTGAGATACCCTACATAAAAATTCTGAGCCCCATTCGCCAAAAAATCAAGTTTTTCACAATTCTTTTGTTCTTTCCGGAGGATGCACCCATTCATATAATAAATAATGTACTTCGACACAGCAATGTATATCAGAGTCCCGTAGCTCAATGGTTTCGGCGTTCGAAACCCGATGACCAACTGTTTTTTTTTCAATATTGTATTAAACAATAATTTTATTGTCATTAATCAAGGATAACACAATTTTAATCATCCAGTGCTATTGTGATATTATTATTTTTTTATCAATGCAAGATGTTTGATTCTCAGGTTTATTACTTATTAAGGGATGGGGTATGAACGTTTGGACAGTATTTATTTTGGGACATTAGAGCACATCAGACATATCGAATTGCATTCTGAATACGAAGAATGTCATTCTGATATCAAATAATTTTGATTTTTGAAATTCGCAATTTAATACACATTTTATGGCAAATCATTAAAATTGATATTTTTGATATTTAACAGTACTTGAAGTAAACTTTATAAATCTGATGATTTATACTTAAAGTGTATTTAGGTGGGATGAAAAGCCGACGATCAATTGAAAATTTTGACCTTTGGTATTGAAGATATGGATTTTTTCCCAAAACACCAAAAAATTAGGTCTTTTTGGGAAAAAATCCATATCTTCAATATGAAAGGTCAAAATTTTCAATTGACCATCGGCTTTTCATCCCTGCTACATACACTTTAAGAATATAGCATTAGATTTATATAATTTACTTCGAGGACTGTATTATATCAAAAATTTGAAAATATCAAATTTGTCATAAAATTTGTATTATATTGTGATTTTCAAAAAATGAAAATTATTTGATATCAGAAAGACATGCTTCGTATTCAGAATGCAATTCGATAGGTCTGGGGTGCTCTCATGTCCCACAAAAAATACTGTCGAAACCCAATAAACGCTCATTTTAGATCCCTTAAATTAAGGGCCTATTTAAAAAAAAAAACCTATAGTGCAGCCGCTAGCAGAACAAATAATAAAAGAAATCTCTTTATTACTTTCTTTATTTATTTAAATCTGAACAACACAACAATCTGATTAACACAAAAAACTAGATCAGGTTACCAATAGTTTCTCATTTAAATAAAGTTCTGTCCTACCACGGGGCGATTAGCATGATAATAGGACAATAAAACATGTAATATGTATGAATGGTTGTTGAATCGATCCAGAGACCTGTCCCTCTGTCATCTTCAGCTATCGTAGAACTGTATTCCTACATGACTGTCATTTCAATTGGTATACCGTTCCGGTTGGTTTGTTGCATACACTCTATACACCTATCCGATTTCGCCATTACTGCGGTGTCCCAGATGTAAAACTGCGGTGTCCCGAGGTCGGGGGTTCCATCCATTATTTATTGTGTGCTATACATAATTGTACCCGGGAATTATACACAGCAGTGATATTCAATAAACAATCATGAGTATTAAATTACGAATTAAATCTCCCGCTCTGGTACATCTGTGTTGCCGTCAATAGAGGGCCAAATACAGTAAACGCCTCTCGGATTGGTGTATAGGTGTGAAAAATTGTTCCACTAATATGGAAGGCCAGCAGGGACAAAAACGTATCCAAAAAGAGACAACCAAATATGGACGGCCATTAAAGTCATACGTAAAGACAAATTAGCAAAGCGGCAAAAATACACAAAGGCCTATTGAAAGGAGGGACTGTCCACACCACAGACACACAGAATAACTTGGCACAGCCTATAGGAATGTGCAACACGATTTTCCACAGGGCTGCAAAGAACCACAAGCCGCGAAATTTTGATAGCCAACAAGCTTAAGCTATTTAATTAACCCTCGATAGAGAGCAGGGCTTGAAGAATGAGGGAAATTAAAATCACAAACCGCGAAAGACCGCCAACAACCGCCGCTCAATAGGGATGTCAAACTAGACATGGTTACAAAGAACCACAAACCGTGAATTTTGGATATCCACTAAATTGCCCCGCGGGGCTACAAAGAAGTATGGTTATCCAACAAGCTTAAGCTATAAATTACCCCCCCCCCATAGAGACTGCAGGGCTTGAAGAATGAGGGAAATTAAAGCCACAAATCGCGAAAGACCGCCAACAACCGCCGCTCAATAGGGATGTCAAACTATATTGCCCCGCAGGGCTACAAAGAACCACAAACCGCGAAATATGGATATTCAACCAGTTTAAAAGACAAATTAGCCACCGATAGAGGCCAGGGCCTGAACAAGTAGAGAAATTAAACCACAAACCGCGAAAGAACGCCAAAAACCTCCGCTCACTAGGGATATCCAACTAGATTGGCCCGCAGGGCTACAAAGAACCACAAATCGCGAAATTTGGATATCCAACAAATTAAAACCACAAACTGCGAAAGACAACCAACAACCGCCGCTCAATAGAGACATCCAGTTATATTGCCCCGCAGGGCTTCAAAAACCACACACTGTGAAGTATAGTTATCCAACAAGCTTAAACTATAAATTAACCCCGATAGAGGGTAGGGCATAAAGAATGAGGGAAATCAAAACCACAAACCGCGAAAAGACCTCCAACAACCGCCGCTTAATAGGGAAATCCAACTAGATCTATAAATCTGAATAACTATCAACTGCGAAATTTGGATATCCAACTAGATTGCCCCGCAGGGCTACAAAGAACCACAAATCGCGAAATTTGGATATCCAACAAATTAAAACCACAAACTACGAAAGACAACCAACAACCGCCGCTCAATAGAGACATCCAGTTATATGGCCCGCAGGGCTTCAAAAACCACACACTGTGAAGTATAGTTATCCAACAAGCTTAAACTATAAATTAACCCCCGATTGAGGGTAGGGCATAAAGAATGAGGGAAATTAAAACTACAAACCGCGAAAGACCGCCAACAACCGCCGCTTAATAGGAAATCCAACTAGATTGCCCCGCAAATCAAAGAACTATCAACCGCGAAATTTGGATATCCAACTAGATTGCCCTGCAGGCCTACAAAACCACAATCATTAAAACGTAATTATCTTGCTAAGTCGTGGCACTTAGACGCTTCCGTAGTATAAGCCTTGCTACATAGTTTCAATTTGAAGTAACTCGGACTGACTCTGTGTCTCGCTGGCATCGTCAACATTGGGTATGCGTTGTTGATATTTACATTTTCTTAGTTGCCTTGAATAATTAAAGTATATTCAAATGTATATGTATCCCTATTAACATTACAGTCACGCGGTAGCAGTGACCAGCAAGTTTTCAAAATAAACGGCTGATAAAGTTTTATTAAATAATTTACTGTCATAAATCAAGGATAACATAATTTCAAACATCTATTTTTCGTTTTATTCGTTTTATGGAGTACTTCGTAACCCGATGACTTTCCAAGCTTAGAGCTGCTTGGCTACATTCATAAAAAGAAAGAAAATCCACCAAAAAACGTTGACAACGTAAAAAAGCAGCAAGTTTAAAAAGCCCCACCTCGGCTCACTTTTTGAAACTTGGTCCCATTTTGAATATCAACAGCAAATCGGTGTTTTTAACGCTTAAATAATAGCATCATTGCCATTAACATGCCTACTTGTTATTAGTTTAATTCAATCATTGGTCATGAACTTAATAATTATTATAAAACAAAACATATATAGGATATTGGCCAAGAACAACATAATAACCTTTCTGATCGTTCCAGAATGCTAACAACTTAATATCGCATCGGCACATTAAAGATACATAACACTTCTGGAAATGTTTTAAGTTGATAATTATGACAAAGATTAAATCAGTATCTTTTACAAATGGGACCAAGTTTCAAAAAGTGAGCCGAGGTGGGGGCTTTTTAAACTTGCTGCTTTCTTTACGTTGTCAACGTTTTTTTGGTGGATATATATATACATGTAGCAAGTCACACCAACCCAACAAAAATTCCAACATCTTTTAGTCAGAACAAGTTTTAAATAAATGTTGAGTGACATCCAGGCCAGGTACAGCCTAGTGATTTTTTGGGGGTAGGGGTGGGATAACTTCAAAAATGTGGGGCTTTTTTGGAGAAAAAAAACTGCTTGCATCTGTACTTAACCCCAATAAGGGACTTTTATGGTCCATTTTCACTTTAAAAAGTGGCTCTGTGAATGTTTCTGCCAAATTAGGATTTTTTTTGTACATTTTAAAATCATGGAGGTTGTGGTACATGCATTCAGGGAAACCAATCAACAGCTAAGCCCTACTACATTCCAAAAGCTGGTCCGTTCACAATTCTCGCTATTCGCAATAAGGGCGCCGCCAGCGGTTTGTGATGTAATCGTGATGTATCATGGGAAAAGGTCGACATCCAAGTCCGCGCAATACGAATATTACCATGCTATTACATAGGAACACGTGACAATATTTTTTGGATGTCGACCATGATACATCACGATTTTCCCATGATACATCACGATTACATCGCAAACCGCTGGCGGCGCCCTTATTGCGAATAGCGAGAATTCTTGGGATGTAAAGCGTATTATGCACTTACTTCTTTCATCCCGCCTCTCATTACAGAAATTGTGAAACGGGCCAGCTTTCAAAAAGGATGTTAACAGCTATCTGGATGCCAACCCTTCAGCTTAAACCTTAATGATAAAAGCTGTGTTAATGCCTTGATATGTCTTGCCATAAAACAAATAAATCACAGAAGACAACCATTCAAGATGCTATATATGGGTTTGTATTTATTTTCATAATGCACATTAACTTTCTTGTACTGATTATGAGTGTACTGATTACAATTGCATTCATTGAAGTGGCACAGCAACTGCATTGCCATCTTAAAATGGGTATTTAAATAATTCATTAATATTATTACATTATTACAACTTGAAATTTCTTTGTATCAAAACTATCATAACTTTTCTGTTTTCTACTCGGTATACAACACATGATCCCAGCCTTACATACAAAATATGTTTAGTATCAAACTCAAAACGCTATTTTAGCGTTCATTCCCATAAACATTCATTTTTTTCATGTTATTATTTTAAGCTTTGTGATCGTGAAAATGATGTGTACACATATATTCACCTAATGGGGTCAAAGGTTAAGAAATTATTAATGGTTTCTATTGGATATAAAGGTGGGTAAAAATTGCCTTAAAGGGGCACTTTGTGATCCATAGCCTCATCCCCCCAACTTATTCAAAAAAAGTTCAGATTTTTATACCATCAAAAAGAAACCCAAGACTACGGGTACATCATGATTGTGTGCATTTCTTGCAAATTATGTTGTTTGACATAGATATTATCAAATTTGTATTTTACAGCTGTCGATAGCCCAAAATTACAACGGGGCACTGTAGTAATACATGTAATTATTTGTGACTCGCATATTTAAACACTGAATTAACTGAAATTTTGGAAATAAGCTTTTTTCTTGGATATCTATTGGACCATACCCAAAAAAGAGGATGCTAAAATCACAAACTACCCTTTTAACCATTAAAAAGTAAATAGTGGATTGGGAAATATTTTAAATAGTTCCTCAAATCCACAGGCAATATTTCACTTTGAGAAAAAAAAAAAGTTATATATTTCATAATAATTGTAAATTACAAAACTGAATACAAAGGGAAAAAGTAGATAATAAACTATTTATAACGAGGATTTGTATCAATGGAATACATTGAATATGCTGAATTTATGAATATGAACGTTGTAATATTTGGTGCACTTTACGATAAATATTTGCTATCAATTTTTGGTGTACTTAACGATATAATGTTTGACTGTAACAAGTGGAGTACTAAGTTCGCCCCTATTAAACTATGAACAAAGGAAGAGCAATACGAAGTGTCATAAATTAAACCCCTTCATCTTACATGTATACACGACACAAAAACACTAACAAAAACAAATCATATTTTAAATCAATTCTATTCAATAATAAAAATGAGACATTCTTATAAAATGCTGTTTCATAACTACCAACCCCTCCCAATTGTTTTTTTTTATATACAAATCTACATTATAATTTTTTGTTTTTGAATGCAACTCTTTTTCTACAAAAAGATACAATTTCTCTAAATACAGTATAATAAATTTCTTATTATTATTTATATTCAACAATAACAGTAAGGAAACACAACTTTGTATAATAATACACTTGGCATGATTAAACCAGGGAGGTTACACCCAAGGAGAACCCACTCTGCCATTTTTGTGTGTCGCTTGCTTATAAAAGGCAAAATAGTGTATCTCTGGATTATTTTGCGATGCACCCGGTAAACTCTGATTTTTTTAAAGTATGTGCTTTTTTTCATGTTCTGTATGTAATGCATTGTGCTGATAACACATGCAAAGCGCAATGTGCAAAACATTTGTAACACTCAAGTTGAAAACGCAAATCGTTGTTCGATATCCTGCTCTTGCCGATAAATGGGTACACTATTTTGCTCTCTATGTGTGACACACAAACATGACTGCTATACCATAGTGTTACACACAGGGCAATTATGAGTAGGTACTCCTTAGGTATAATCTCTATGGATGAAACCCTGTATTTTGTCACACGAAACTAAGGAATGTTAAAAACTGGCTCATTGTACAAATATAATGGGATATGGCTAGGACATGAACAAAATACTAACACATCACCATCAAGAACTTCACCAAATTCTTGCTAAAGTTGATTAATTGATCAATCTAGTCATTATATAGTTGTAGTCATGGTTCTAACAAGTCGTCTACTAAAACTGGGTAACATAATATTACAGATTTTGAACAGAAATATTTAGTTAAGTCAAGAAAATTATTACATATTTGGGTCTCTTTTTGTGTCAAATTTGGTATATTTTCAGGGCAAGTTTTTATAATCCTCACTCAATCAAAAATCAAGCGCCCGAATCAAATTAAAATGGCAAATTATACTTTCCCTTTTTCCGATGTCATTTTCAATGTAATATACAATTATAATTTCTAATTATGACATATCTGTTTTTGTTTAGAATATACTGGGGTGAAAATAACTGATGCCTTAATTCTGTTGCTGTCTTTATATCTGGTACAAGTATATGAGAGGCAAGTGGGTGTATATATTTTAGTGACATATAAATAGTAATCATATTATGTTAATTTTATTATATAATGTGACACAATCTGCTCCATGGGGGCCAAAGGAGGCATTTTTGAAAATTGAGTTACTGTAATTATTACTTCATACAAACAATAGGCCATCATATACATGTACTGAAAACACCAGAGGTCTAGCATACTTGGTTTTGTAGTTTGTGGTATCTATTTTTTATGCATTTTGTTTTTTACTCCATATTTTTGCCTTGGTCTCAATTTCAAATTTGCCACCTTTAGCCCCCATGGACCAGATCGTGTGGATAGGCCAAGTATGCAGAACCATGGGCTGTTCCAGTTGAACTCCATACACCCCTTATGGAAGACATGACCTTAATCTCCCACACAGGGTGTGTAGATTTCAAATGGAGTCACCCATTTGGGCACCTCCAATTAAAATTCACACACCCTGTCTGGAAGATTAAGGTCATATCTTCCACATGTGGTGTATGGTTTTCATCCGGAACAGCACAAAATGATAAAAACAAAATCTAAACACAAACACCAAGTGTTGTACAAAATTAACAGAATATCAGATGTTTCATGTATACTAAAACAGGCATTTTTTCTTATACACTTTATACATTATCATATACAATTACACAATGGTACAGAATCACAATAAATAGATAATAATATTACTATTTATAACAATTAATACATTGTTATTATCAGTACATAGGTACATATAAAAGTTGTACCAATTCTTTGGTCCTTTCCACTTGTTTTACCATATTTGGAATAGAAACAAGACTTTTTTTGAAATGCCTGAATTCATAATTCACACATTCACATGTTTTATCTGAGAGAGATTATATTGTTTATTGTCTTTATACATATGCTTGTGATCTTACATATTTTGCCCCATTATGTGTTTATATGATGCATCTTTGAGTGGATATTCATATAGTCGTATTCGCCTATTGCACAGTGCCCCCATATACGGGGAGAGCTTCGAACTGGCAATATACATGACAGGAAGTATTACGTAACTTTACGCAATGACTGGTTCAATTCCCATACATGCATGCTGCAAGATCGAGGCTCTCCTCGCATAT
This sequence comes from Amphiura filiformis, assembly GCF_039555335.1. Lineage (NCBI taxonomy): Eukaryota > Metazoa > Echinodermata > Ophiuroidea > Amphilepidida > Amphiuridae > Amphiura > Amphiura filiformis. Next base: position 62,561,157 of record NC_092640.1, on the reverse strand, counting down.
GGGGGAACCGTGCAATGGGTGAATAATCTTTAATTTGCCTGACTTACTGAACTTGTATAATAGGCAATTTTGGCATAGAAGTTATTAAATTATCTGGAGAGAGGGGTTTGGTTTGGGCAGGGATGTGCACCTGCGATTTTCAGAAATGACCCTTAAAGTATACCAAATTTGATGCTAAAGAGAACCAACAATTAAACAAGGGCTTAAGACTAGAAGGCCCTATCTGCAATAGCTGCCCTATAGACATTTGGATAACTTCTGCATTCTATATTGTACATATCTAAACGTATGACACCTGGCAGCTAATGCAGATAGTGCTTATTGCCCTAAACCCCCTGATGGATACTTTATCTCCTACATGCATATTTTATGCTATGAGGGTTTAGTAGAGAAAGAAAGCCTTATCTGCGATAGCTGCCAGGTGCCATAATTTAGATTGCGTACAATATAGAATGCAAAAACTGCCAAATGGTCTATAGGGGAGCTATTGCAGATATGAGCTTCTGGCACTAATCCCTCAAATATAATAATGATCTGAACTTCGTGAAATTATTTTATTTGAAATGCAGCAAAATTGGTGAAAAATAGCAAAATTTACTATAAAACAACAAATTTGCACTTTGGCCTGATGTTTAGGCAAGATTTGGAAAAAGGACCCTTCTTCTCTCAGCCAGATTTTTGACCCATGCATAGCTACAGCTGGGAGCTTACTGCCCTTGTCAATGGCATATCCCTGTATCCACTTCTTTACTACTGTAGACTTCTAACCCCTTGCCCTATTTTATATAAAGCCTAAAAATGTCTGATTGGTGACCCTGACCTATCCCTAAAAAGTAGGCTCGATCCTAGACTTTTTTTCTTTTCTTTTTTGCAAAAAAGAAAAATGAAATTTGAAAAGTGAAGAAGTTCTGAGACCTCTATCAAACGCAATTCACAGCGTTGAAAGCTGATGTAAAAATAATCCTACCTTCCTGATCCTACCTTAATTTTTTTTATGTTATGCCAATTAAACAGTTTTTAGGCCCAATTACAGACAATCATAGTAACATCCCAGGAAATATTTCATATTACAACAAAGTCAAATTTATGTAACTCTTTGGCTACAGGAAAAAAAGTACAACATTAAGAAATACCTTCCAACAGAGCAATTTACTTAAGGGAGCTGACATTTTCTTTAAAGAAGGGGGAGGTCCCAAGTAACCAGTAAAAGAGTCAATATTTCTAGAACTTCCCCTATCTTATGACCCCTCCCTCTTTCGCACACACAACCCCAAACGTGGGCAAGATATATGCGTTATATATTTATTCCTCTAGTTTATTTGGAAAGAATGCATGCATGTAGATGTTTTATTGTAACTGCAATTTTGACCAATATTTAAGACATTTAGTCTCAATCCATTTTAAAAATGACCCCCCTCTTTTCTGTGTTACAAAGTTTAAAACCCCCACATATTTGGTACCCCTTCCAAAGAAAATGTCAGCCCCGTATAAAGTTTAGAAAGACTGGCAGCACCATTTCTTAGTTTTGTATCTGCAAAACTATTGGAAACAGTACATTGTTTTTGCATACTAAAACAAATTCAGAACCATAAATTTATAAGCCCTCAAAGTTAAAGCCATTGTTTCTGAAGTAAATTACTTTTTAAGATAATATATTCTCATTAACTTAGGAGCATTATAATAGCAGCTTCAAATTTGCATAATAAATATTACGAATACATTACAAGATTAGAATAAATAAATATTTGATTGCACCACTAAAATGAAAGAAATGTCCATAAAGTACTATGAACATACATAATAAGTAAATATAAATATTTTAAAGACAAGAATTCTACTGGAGATAACAATTTACTTTTAGGAAAATGATTTTTTGACATAATGTCATGAAAATGACAGAAATGACAGGCTCAAAACAACCGTAGAAGTACATTTAGGCAGTGGCGGCACCAGGAATGTTTTTTTTGGGGGCATTAGGGGCAAAGTGAATTTCGGGGGGTAAAATCAACAAATTTTGCACAAAATTACATAAAAAGTGGAAATTTTCGTAATTTTTTTTTTTTTTTCGGTGGGGGAACAGGGGCAAGAGTTCTGAGTGGGGGGAATTTGCCCCCTCATGCCCCCCCTCCCCCAAGGCGCCTCCACTGCATTCAGGCAAGCATCAGGGGTAGATCCAGTGGGTGCGGATGAGGCATTAGTTTCTCATTGCCATTAGTTTCTCATTATTGGCAAGCACAATTAGCTCTTTTTAGGGTATTAACAGCCAATTTAGCCTCTCCCACCAGCCCCTCTGTAATGTGACCATATTTCAAATTCTGGGTCCACCCCTGGTAAGCATAGATAACATACTTAGGCAAGTATTAAATAGAACAATCACTTTGTACAATAATCTTTGCCAAACATGCGAAGGGTGCCATAAGCATCAAGTGATTAAGTGACTGTTTGATAAAATACAGACTAAAGAGTAGAAAAGAATCCTTGTAGCTTTGGCATACAGACACATATTCGTTTCTCACTCATATAGAGACCAAAATAGTGTACATCATTTATTATTTATTGGCAAAAGCCAGAAATAGAACAATAATTGGCGTCTTTGACCTTGAGTGTTACAAAGGTTTGCGCATGTAGCGCTTAGCGTGTGACATCATCACGTATTACACACGGAATGCAACAAGCACATACTATAAGTCAAAGTCAGGTGCATATCGTCACTGTTCTGGCAAAACCTCAATAGCTGCTATGTGTTAAATATGTACAAAGCAATATATTGCAATGTACATATTTATCACATAGCAGCTATTGGATATACAAGGTTTTGCCAGCAGCGACGATATCAAAATAATCTTTAATAAGGTACGCTATTTTGCCCTCATGAGTGACACACAAACATGGTGGAGTAAGGACTCCTGAAGTCTAAAATCTTCGACTACAATTTTTTGGCTGAAAAACATTTACATCCCTTATTTGTCTCTATGCAGAAACCACACTGTTTGAATGCAAGAAGTACACACTTGTGACCTTCTTGCAATTAACCAACACTGTGAGCAACCATATCACACACTTTGAGCATTCAATGTCTTCCATAAGGGGTGTAATGATTTCAAATGGAATAGCCCATTGCACCAAAGCTATTCCATCCCCGTTACAAGACCCACCTGACTGGTTCTGATGAAATTATGCCAGCATAACTTCAACCTGAGTGGACCAGATCATGTCTCACATTCTTAAGCAAAAAAGGCATCTCATTTAGCTGCCCTTTATCAGTTCAATTTTGTATCACACCTTGGAACGATTTCTTCTATTCTTCTATTTCTTCACCCAGTGCAATTTGAAAACCCAACTTGAGGCAGCCATATTCCTGCACTGATATCAAACTACATCAAGCAAATTAATTTGTGATATTTTTGTCCAGGCAAACAGAACTTATTGCTCCAAATTTTTTTTAAAAAATATAGAGAGACAAAATAAAACCTCACATAAATTTTGAAAAAGATCTGTAAATACTACATGAAGCCCCGTTACAAATCATGTAAAATTTCCAAGACAAAGAAGCGTATTTTTATAAGTTCATATTTACTTCCATCTCAATCAAATTTTGGGATACTGGTACTATGGTACAACCTTGTCTAACACCCTCTGAAGTATTTGAGGAATGATGCATCATACATAGAATATAGCTAGAGTGAAGTTTTCATGGGATTTTCATTTTTGGGCTATACACGGTTAATTTCAGATCCGCAAATTTGAAAGCCCGCAAATATAGCTGTCACACATAGGCTTCAATGTAGATGCTTGAGACCCGGGGGGGGGGGGGGGCACTCACTAAAAATGGGTGACGGGGATGTGCGGATATTGACCACAATTTTTCAACTCTGTCTCACCCAATGACTCCCTTTTATGTTTTACTGAACTCCCTCTCACCCAATGACACCCTTTTTTGTTTTCCTGTCACCAAAAGACCACCATTTTTCAAACATTTTGGGAAAATTTATGGTGATCTCTCACTAATGACCTCGTTTTTCAAAAATTTTCAACATTTTTCACATTTTTCAAAAATTTTCAAATTTTATATTTTGGTCCAAGTTTTTCCCAGTCTCACTGAATGACTCCCTTTTTTGGTAAGATTTCCCCAGTCTTTTTTTTTTTTTCTCACTGAAAGACCCCCCTTTTTCGGTGTCTAGGGTCTCACTGAAAGACCTCTCTTTTAGAACTGCTGTCCGCACATCCCCGACACTTCCAAAGTCGAGTGCCCCCCGGGTATGAGACACCAAATAAAAGAAACAGCAAATACTGTTCAAAACAGTGAAAATTGCACCGCTAAATATCCTGTTACACAGTACTAGATTGAAAAACATAGCTCAATATTTTTTTTTTTTTTTTTCAGCAAGCAGATGAAACCATCAAAAACATATGGCATAACATTATATAAAATATTCCCAGTATATAATTTTCAGCATATCATATTTGACCCCAAATCCAATATACATGTCCATACTTATTTGCATTTTCCTAATTTGCATAAATCACAACAACTACGGAGTCTGAAGGAACTCTCTTCTTCTTCCAGCCATGCGTAATTCCAGTTCTTTCCTGGTCATGTTCTCTGCGCTACGTGCTGCAGCCACATATGAGAAGACACAGAGCATTGCATATCCGATGTCGTGGGCCATGCTAGATCTGAATTTGTGTCGCACTACCTGCTTGCTGTTTTGATCTGCAATGAATCGCATATTAGACAATACATTATACAATCAGTTACATACTCATAAATATGCAGAAGTATATACAGGGTTCAGTGGCATTGCCAGGGCAAATTTCCCCCCTTTCCATATAAAATGGGGACAGCAACGAGTCAAGTGTCATTAAAATGACTAAAAACAGGACAAAAATTACAAATGGCAGGCATGAGAATAAACATTCAAGAAAAAGTCTGGAAATTGTCAAAAAAGCTAGAAAAGCGCGTAAAATCATACAAAAACATCTGAAAATAAATAAAATTGCAAAAATTTTGGTATCACAAAAGTCTGGTTCTTGATTGGAAATTCTCATGCCTAAAATGAGGAAGAAAATTTGCCCCCCCCCAACACTAAAATCCTGGCTATGACAGGGTTACTAAAGCCTGCATACAATCCAAGCCCATTGGCAGGGGTTCCAGGGGGCTGCCTTAGGTCCCTCTTGGGTTTTAGACATATGTGACGTGTCATGTCAAAAGGAGACACTTTTATCAATTTTGAGGTTTTTACATATTATAAATATAGAGATATTTTGCTCCAAAATGCTGTTATCCCCAATGAAATCGGACATTCCCAAGCGAAGATATTGAATTTGTAAGTTAGGGTATTATAAAATTGGAAATTGAGATATCGGCCTTTAAAAATATTATTGACAATGTTGAGAGTAGGAATTACCTTGAAAAATGCCTCAAAAAATACAAGATGCTAGTTGTATTCTGGTCTGAAACTATCAGACAATATTTTAAACATTTATAACAACACAAATTCGCAACAAACCCAAATTGTGAAAATATCACCCGGGGCAGATTTTTGGCTATATCTCCTTTTACGATCCTGCCCCAAAGTGTCTCCTTTTGACATGACACATCACATATTTTGATGCCATCTGAATCCCCCCCCCACCATTTCCCTACAGTGATGATGTGCAGACATTTCAAAAGTAGGGGTCTATCGGTAAGAGACTCTAAATAAAAAAGGGGTCATTTGGGGAAAAGGCAAAAAAAAAAAAAGGTTGGGTGTTTCTGTGAGATTGGGAAACATTATGAGTCAAAATCAAAGGTGAGTTTTTTGAGAAAATGGGGTCATTTGGCGAAAGATAATCAGAAACTTTTCCAAAATTCTTGAAAAAAAGGGGGTCTTTTGGTAACAATAAAAATAAAGAAAAAACAGAGAACATTGGGTGAGAGGGATTTGAAAAAATGGGTGTCAATGTGGCCTCACATCCTTGTCACCCAGTTTCAGTGGTGCCCCTTCCCCTTGTGTATGTATATCACTTACCAAATTCTACCAGCAAGAAGACATCTTTTTGGTCTTATATTCCTTGATATCCTTCAATTCAATAAATGCCTGCAACAAACCACATAATAATTGATGGTTAATTATCATAGCAGTTATTAACTACAATTGGAGACATACCTTACGGACCCGGGTATATAGTCCCATGCACAGTTAGAATCACATCCACCTTTTGAGCTCTTTTTATAAAACTCATTAAACCAGATCGACTTCATCATGTTTGAGTACCCCTTCTAAAACATGCTTGTTTTTTATTTTTTGTTAACCATCTGCGTGTAATTTGTTGTGCAGATAGCGTAGCGTGAGTCAAACACTATACACACGCAAGACTTTCTAACGCTCAAAGCTTAGAAATGCATATTATCATTATATCATTAAGCTTTGGATAGTTAATTATTTTCTTTATTTTTCACCCGGGTAAGTCGGGTGGAAAATAAAGAAAATAATTAAATGTCCAAAGCTAATGTTAAATACGATGCCTCCGCCTAATGATTTCGGGCTTTTGGCGATAAATGTACATCCATATCAAAGCGATGCACTTATGAAAGCTACATGTGTCTCATTTCACATAATAGCTAGATATAAATACCAGACTCATCTCAAGTGGAGATCACTTCAAGTCATCCCCAAAGTCACATAGTTAATGAAAGTTCTCTGTATTCCTAAACCATGTGACTTGGAGATGATTTAAAGTGACCTCCACTTGAAATGAGTCTGGTATTTATTCCTAGCTATTATGTGAAATGAGACACATGTAGCAGCCGACAAGTCTATATAGATTCTTGAAGTTTAATCTCTTTGGTAAGAATCTAGAAATAGCCAAAGATTTACATAATAGTGAGAGAAAGGCAATGTATTTTCATCACAAACATTTTGGAACATATGTGCATTTCATGTGTGAATACATGGCCATAATCCCACCCCCATATTCTTATCATAAAAAACAGGTGGGACTATATACTCAGGTCAGTATGGTAATTATGTCATGCTAAACATGCAATCAAATGATTTGATATACAACATGTGAGTATCATGTGAACACTGCATGATATTCACATGGTGTTCACATGGTACTCGCATGCTATTTCAAAGACAATCATGTGCATCAGGGTTACCAAACCTGTAATTTGGTAGCCCATTTTGGGTGACTTTTGACCCACGATTTGGGCTGAAATTTTTTTACAATCTTGGCTATCGCTACCATTCTCAGCATTGGACACTATGGTTGTACAATCGCCAAGTTCAAATGTTTTGAAAAACTCAACTGAATTTGTTTTTGTAACATATTCTGTGTTCAACCATAAGGCAAACTGGGGCACCTTTATAAACATGTCAATCACACATCGGGGGGTTAGTGCAACAAAGTGTCTACAAATTGGGCATTTTGAGATATGAGCAAAAATGTTTGCAGATAGCCCAGATGCAGATAGCCCTTTGTTGCTCTAAATACCAGAGACCCCCTGCATCGCATGCACAAACTCTATGGAAGCTTTGCAGATAGCCCTTTGTTGCACTAAACAAAATGGCACTTTTTCTCGGGAAGTCTGATTTTGAAATCCATGTCATTTAAATACAAATTTCAATGCAGATAGCCCTTTGTGTCCAGAACATTCCCAGTGTTCTCAGGATTATTTTGGTGCCAAAACCTCGATATCACCAAAAATGCAGATAGCCCTTTGTTGCACTAAGCCCTCAACATGATGTATACCAATCATTTGACTGTTGTATAAATAATTTCAAAATGTGACAAAGTGCAATAAGATAATCAACTCATACGCCCCATACAGGCAAAAGGGTGAGAAAGCCATTATTGTTGATAGGGTTACCACGGTTACCATTCTGCATTGTTACCACATCAGAAATCATAATATAGGACATCAGGCCTGACAAAAGGTCACATAGCTGGCTTGTTTGGTAATGTACATGGTCACCATATAAGGGGTTACAACTTTGGTTATTACCATGCATTTGAATATGGTGTTTTTATATACAAAGGTTATGTGGTTATAGCTACACAACCAGGCTCCTGTAGTAGATACCTAAACCCCATGAGAACTACCTGCCTATTGATCAAAAAGAAGTTTTCATTATGAATTGAACCAATCAGCAACATTGTTAGAATAATTTCACCAGGCAAAGAAATTGGGGTGAATTATTTCCAAAGCTCCATTCTGATTGGTGATTAAAGTGAAGATATCACGTAATTGACCAATCAGAGGCAATGTCATCTAGGTCGGCAGGTAGTGCTCAGGGACTTAAACAAAGGAATCATTCATTATACTTGTCTCACCTCAAGCGTGTTAGTGATGTAAGTGTGTATTTCACTGGTTGCATGATTAATTATAAAGAGCATGTCAACCCACCCCACACAGCGTGTGTACACATGTGTACAAGGGCGACACACCTGTGGCGCAACCGTGTAGAAGCACAAACTTCACTACCACCAGAATGTGAAACAAAGTATACTCCATCATGATTACACCTTTTGTCCACCATAGTGTAACTTTTGGTACTTCATGGGTACAAGTCAGCATCTATAATGTAGTCCCATTTGAGGTTACCTACAGTGTTGAAGACTGGCTGTGTAAACTAGCAAATTTCATTTTCACTGTTTGTGGACTGCTACTTAAGCTTGGTCAAGGTGTCATAGTCCAAATACAGTACTGGTAATTAAACAAAATACTGTAGAATTACGTCTACAAGCATATGCCTCTTAATGAGGGTTTGTTTTTTGACGAAAGAAACAAAGGGCAGACAACCTACCCTCCACAAAATCATTTGGAGTTTGACCAACTATAATATTGATACAGGTGGCTGTACAAACTTGTATTATTGTAGCTTATCCACGTTTTGGTGGAGAGTGTCTACCTTTCGTCAACAGAACAATCATTTGGAGGCATAAAGGCTGTATCAAACTGATTGGGTACCCATCAGCTTTGTCGTCTATAATGAAAAGCCTGCTCTTTCCAAATTCAACTTCAGATTCTCTTGAAATAATGACAATTTATAGATGTACATGTATAACCTTTTATTGTATGTCTACAAATTAGGTGGATGCAATGCTCCATTTTGATGTGGCAGTCTTGTCCATGCTCACTGGACATTGATGGGTACCAATCATTTTGATACACCCTGTATATGCTTGAAGACGTAATTCTACAGTATTTGTCTATTCACAGTATATCTTAAGAAACCCTCCAGTACAGGCAAATTCTGTACTTGGCCTTGACTTTTGAGGTGAGCACGAGTGATCACTCTCCTGGAAGCTCCCCTAAACTTCCGCAGGAGAGCGATATAATATAATGCCATATATTCTGTGTTCCATTTTACCCATGCAAAAGTTTGACATTTTTGTTCACCAGAGGAAAGTAATAACATAGCAGTGAATTAGTGATTTAAATACCTGTTTATCAAAGTACAGACTTATCTAAAAATAAAATAAATACACCATGAAACAAGACTTTTAAAAAAAGTTTAAAAAAAAGAAGAAAAAAGGGGAACATGTTATATTACCCTAAGTTTATGTCAAGTGGAGTCTCACACCCATAAAAAAATTGGGAATGTCTAACCTACATTGTATACTACAGTGAACCAAGAACTTTGATTTGACAAAAATAATAATATTCTTTGAAGACAATAATGTGTTATTCCATTTAAAATGCACACTACCCCTGTGGAAGATTTTGGAAAAATCTCCCGCAGAGGGAGTATGAATTTTGAATGGAATGAACACATTAGCAACTCCATTTGAAACTCACTCTCCCTCAGGGGAAGATTCAGGTTGAATCTTTCTTAGTGGGTGTGTGAAATTCAAATGGAGCTGCCTAATATGCTCATTACATTTGAAATTAATTCATACTCCCTCTGTGGCAGATATTTCCAAAATTTTCCACAGGGGTAGTGTGCATTTCAAATGGAAGAGCCCATTTTGTCCACCTCATTTCGTAGCAGACTTCATCAGAAATGTTAAGGGGATGCACTGGAACAGGATATGCTTAACTGAACATATCTGAAGATGTCCCAGACATGTTAAGCAGATGCGCTATTCCAGTTGAAATCCATACACCCTCTTTTAAGAGATTAAAATCTCCCACACAGGGGGTGCAGATTTGAAATGGAGTCACCCATTCAGGTAATCCCATTTGAAAATCACACTCCATGGGTAAGAGGTTAAGATTATGTCTTCCATATGGGTGTATAGATTTCAGTCGGAGTAGCCCCCATGTACTGGAACTGGAAAACACCTACAGTGTTTCGTGCAGTGGATGATAAATATTAAAAGCAAGTAAAATTTTACTTGGGTTTTGTTATTTTGTTAATTAATTTTTATAATAATTCAATGAGATTTTGTTTTAATTGTTCGACAGGGTTCTTATGATGGGTAATCACAGCGCATGTTGAGTTCATCATTGAGTTGTTGTCACAGAATGACCTCTTGAGGGAAAATATTGAAAGTTTTGTCTGTGGGCTTAATCATCTTTGGTGGCTCTAAAAAGAGCTGTTCATAGAGAAAATACATGTATTTAAAGCATAAACAAACATCTCTCCTGGTATTACCGGATAAAAGTTGACAAAGAATTGGTAAAAAACCAATTTTAAAAATCAAAATTCTTGGTATTTCTAACTAACAATTACCTACATTTCATTCCAAAAAAGAAAAAAAAGAAAAAATAAACATTTCAAAAATACTAACTTGAATGCATACTACCTACATTGTGTGAGGTGCAATTCTGAAATATAAATTCAATTTAATATACAATTATGCACTATATTTTGTTCCATTTCATGCAACTACTTTGACACAAATCTACATCATATCTACACTACAACACAATTTGAGCTACGCAACTAACAAAAATGGATGAGCTTTTTAAAACAGCTTACAAACTTTTATAAATGCAACTTATCATACCAGTCACCTGCCTTTATTTTTATTTTCTTCCATACAAAGCAATGGGGTGCCATATATGCAAAGCAATGAATTGTGGGATATTGTTTGGGTGATGATGATAATGACACAAAACCAACACACATACATACACATACTTTGTGGATGGTCCAGGTCATGATGGGTACATTAATATATTGGGTACGTGGTAAAAAATGGGGACACTGGTTGACCTAGGTAAGGTGATGACTTGGGACTGAATGCTCCAATATATTCACATTACAGTCTTGTGGTTACGTACCAAATATATATAACTATATATATATATGTATATAGTAAAGAGATAGGGGTAAACTAAATGATAAAATGTTGACAAATAAGGTACATTTATTGACCAAAATCACACAGTGTACACAATTTAAGAACTAATAATATTGATTATATTGTGGAAGAACTGGTAGCTACCTCGTTTTCCTGTGATCGATAATCGCCCGCAGAGGGGAGGCATACAGAAGATAGGAGATAGGAAAATAAAAGAATAAGCAGTTAGAAAGTGACCCCTGACTTTGTGTCCGATAACCCTACCTAAGTGTGCGCACATTGCCCTACTCCAGTTGAAATCCACATTGCTATGGAAGACATGACCTTAATCTTCCGCACAGGGAGTGTAAATTGGGGTTACCCGAATAGGTAACTCCATTTGAAATCTACACCCCCTGTGTTGGGGATTTAAATCATGTCTTCCATAGGAGGTGTAGGGATTTCAACTGGAAGAGCTGTTTGTGTTATCCTACCTAAGTGTGCACATTAAGGTGGTGATGATGATGTTGATACTAGCTAGTCTCCTGCACATGTATGATGTTCAAGTGTTGAGGTGGTAGTCTTCTCCCCAGTTGACGTTGATAAGCTCAGTACTGTTGGCTCATTCTGAACACCACAACACCACATGCATATCAATTCTATGATATCATTTGCTTTCTCATTCTTTATTTTAAATGTTATGCATGCACCTTTGATTGCTATATTTGGACCTTACGGTAAGAAAAGGAGAATTTTATAAAATTCTGCACCAGTTTAAAATTGCTGCATTGGTGATGAACAGAATTGCTGCATTGGCCATTTGATTAAAAAATCTACAATTGTCCAGAAAAATAATGGTAATATAATTCCAAAATTATCCAAAGGCAAAAGCATAATCAGAAACCATTAGATGGATACACAACCATTCACTGAATTTTTAAAAGTTTTCGTTTTTAAGCACTAATTTTAACTGATTTTTAAAAGGTTTTACAACCCAATGAGTTCCATTAAACACTAACGATGCATTTGTCTAAGACATCTTGAACACTGTTGCCAACCCTTCCGAATTCAGCACACGAGGGGAGTCTCCGGCAAAGAGATGATTTCTCCTGCAATCCTATACACTTATATAGCAATCCAAACGGTACACAAAAATGTCATACAAGACTCCTACATGTTAATGGTACAAAAGTTCTGCAAATCTATCTTTTTTTCTCTCTTTCAGTTTTTTATACTTAAAAATCTGATTTGGGGTAAACCTTTTGGCAGCATTCCAGGATATTTATATGTATTATGTCTTTTGTTCATGTGAAAGAGTCTGTAATGTAGCCATACTTTTAAGTTACTCTACAGTTTGCACTTACGGCAGCTGAAGGGAATATCACATCATGCATTGCAGTGGATCTGCTTGCTCCATAGCAAACATAAACAAAATATTAGAGCTGTTTAGATATTGAGAGCTATAGTTTTGCAATACTTTAAGGTCCGATTTCTCAAGGCTTGGGTAGTGGTCAGGCTTCCTAAGCCAGAAGGCTAGCCCTATAAATGTGGATCCATTTTATTGATTTATCTCTCGAGGTGATGTGAAATTGTAAATATTTGTATGTGTGACTACTTGGGCTTAAGCCTGATGGCTCAGGAAGCCAGGCTTCAAGAAACCAGCCCTAAGAGGTCTTTTGTTTTCAAACAAAAGTCTATACACCCCTGATATAGAGAGTAAATGAAAGTTGAAGTGAGGGATTTCATGTACATTTTCAATGGTACACATGGTTATATTATTGTACCGCAAAGCTTATTGGGATAGTCCTTAAAGCTGCTGTGATTTGCACCCATAGACATGAATGCTATTAATTACATCGACCTCTTTCCCGGGCCTCTTTCACTCTCACTACCATCCATTTTGAAACTTCTTTCTAGCAGAACAATTACACACAACACGAATCAATAACATCCTACATCTTCTATGCGATCTGTCCCATATCCTGCGAAGAAGTTTGTAGTATCTGATATAATTCCTCAATTCTCATCATGAAAATGCCAAAAGGACATCATTAAAGCCCATATATGCTAAATGGGAATTCCAAAAGCTGGGAATTGACAAATTATGTTATCAAAATGTGGTAATACTTCATCACTAAATCCAAATTCCCATTTGTATGCATTAATCTTTGAGCTGGGAAATCTCACTTTTGCATGGATAGCTTGGGAAAATACCATATAAGATTTGTGAAATTACCCAATTGAAAATCCCAGTTAACTTTGTTATCTGTGGAGTTGAAACATTTCAAATGTCGGCCATTTTGGTTCACAACTCATAAAACATTTGCAAGAAGACTGCATGTCTTTCTCAATTATAAAAACAAGCTATCCTCTGAAGAAACAAACCATGAAAAAGATGACTAAAACAACCCAATCAACCCAATGTTTTTTTGAATTGGTAAAAACTTTGCACCTATACAAATGAATTTCGACCAAATTTCAGAAAACTTCCTTTAAATGTCTAATAATTTGGTTGTATTAACCATTCTTAGCCAACTTAAAACATGAATTAAAAGTATGTAATAATAACATTAATATGAGGCCTATAATTGTAAATACTAAGTAACAAAGTGTTAAATATTGGAATGTACATTAATGTATTAAAAATAAAACAACCACGCCTGACCGATCATAATTTTATTGTTACTCCAAATTGCAAAGAAATAAAATAGTTGGGCTATTCCAGTTCAAATACATACACCCCCTATGGACGACATTAATCTCCCACAGAGGGAGTGTGGATTCTAAATGATGTTACCTGAATGGTTGCCTCCATTTAAAATCTTCACTCCCTGTGTGGGATATTAAAGTCATGTCTTCCACAGGGGTGTATGGATTCATCTGGAATATCCCATTGCATGTAATATGATTTCTCTTTATTTGAGATTTGACAAAACATTTCAAGATGCTAGTGATTTGACAATTTACTGTCACAAGCTCAACATGACATCAAACAAAATTTTGATGATGGACACACCACCACCAAAGGTTCACAAGATATTTCCCCAAAACCCTATTCCCAAATATTGAAGAATGCACACATGTTCATGATGGTAATTTTCTTCGATGATAATTATCAATAATATAGACTTGAGGCTAGTTTTTAACTGATCTACATCTACATCTAGTCAATATGTTTCTAAAATTAATACAAAAGTTAAAATATTGAAACAATAAAAATCATATGTATCCATTTTTAGGGTACTTTTGAATAATTTTCCATACCATTTTAAAACTAAATAGTGTTTTGATCCAAGCATTTTACAAAAGAAAACACCAATCAGTGTGCTCCTGGGTCAGTTTTTACATTGGCAACACTAGGTTTGGTCTGTGATATCAATCAATACTAGAAACACTGAGGTAAAAACACTGTGTGCATTTAGTTAGAAGAACCTTCACTAGTGGTGTTGGTGATAGTCATGCCCATACCATGCCTGGTGTACTTTTCATGTCATTCTTAACATCAACATCTTTTTTTCAAAATGAAAAGCAATAAAACACCACATGCATCTTGGTTAATTAAGTTAATTAACTTTGAAAATTAATTACAATATTTTGTTAGTCTTTGATTTTTGTACAAGAATTCTACTTTTGAACTCGGTAAAGCACCAAAGAAACTAAGATCGCCTAAAAGCTGAAGAATAAGAAATTGCAAAGACTCCTTTCCAATGTAGTTAACCTCCAACACAGTCTAGTTTATTATTACAAAGGGTAAATCAAGTCTTGTGTTAGAGGCTACTTACACAAGTAGAATTCCAGAAGTAAATTCACAAACTCATGGCGACGGAATAATAGTTTGGTAGTCACTTACAATGGTTATACAAGGGTTACAAAATCTCTGCCATATCAAACAATGGCTATTCCATTTAAAATCCACACTACCCCTGTGGAAGGTTTTGGAAATATCTTTCACAGGGGGAGTATGAATTTCAGGTGGAATTAGTACATTAGGCTCCTCCATTTGAATTTCATACACCTTCTGAGAAACATTCAACCTGAATCTTCCCCCTGAGGGAGAGTGAGTATTAAATGTAGCTGCTAATGTGTTAATTCCATTTGAAATTCATACGCCCCCTGTGGAAGATATTTCCAAAATTTTCCACAGGGGTAGTGTGGATTTTAAATAGAATAGCCTAATTTCTAAAACTGTCAAGCTTTTGACAGGACCAGCTCTGACTTCTCCAGATAGTTTTGTCTGGAATAAATTTGGAGCTGATCCAGATATAAAAGTCAGACAATTTTAGACTCTTGCATTTTTTTGAACACCCACCTCCACTGTTTATGAATTTTCCTCCAGTTTGTCTTCACCCAAGTATTACATTATATTATTACATTCGAAGAACAAGAATACAAACAAACAAATCTAAAGATTAGAAAAGTTCGTTAAGGCCCAATGTGAGAGTAACATTAATATAATTATGCTGAAAACTCGTATGAAGCAAAGTTGTATAAAATACTATTTAGGATACTCAATACTATTCAGAGTTCTTTTCAAAGGGACCCTATGTGGCCAGGGACCATCTACAAAGCACACCACCAAGCAATGAGTAAAAAAAGGGGTGCAAAGGAATGCAATAAAGCAGAGCAACAAAAGAGTCAAAATTGTAAATAAAAAGTACAACATACATGATGCTGACTCTGGAGATAACAATGTACAAGTTGCACCAACAAACAAACAATGGTATTATGTGAACAATAGGTATATGTACACATTCAACAGACAAAGGACATGAAGTGCATTGAGCCTTGAACTTTGGAATTAATAACTGACAAACAACAGTGAGTAACTTTCATGTGTAACAACGAGGAAGGGGTGCACATTTATGAAACACACACAACAATTAATAAAAAAATCTGGCACTTTTCGTCGACGCCATCAACTTTGATCTGGACATCAAATCAAGATGCATCTGCTGAAGCCATCTGAACGTTGTTCTGTTTCAAAAACTACTTCGTGGAAAATGTACATTTAAATGCAAATAGCAAAATGTGTGAACTCTTTTAAGAAAAAGAAGCAAAAAAGTGAATAAAAATGTGAGCAGTTTAATGTTATGTTTAGCCATGGTATACCGAGCTATTCCAGTTGAAATCCATACACGGAAGACATAACTTAAACCTTCCACACAGGGAGTGTGAATTTCAAATGGGGTTACCGGAATGTGTGACTCCATTTGAAACCTACACCCCTGTGTGGGAGAATAAGGTCATGTCTACGGGGTGTAAGGATTTCAACTGGAATAGCCCAATGATGTCAGAATAAAGGAGAGAATGGAAATGAGTGAGGTGAGAGAGAAAGAGAGAGCAAAAACAGACAAAAATTGAAAGTGACAGAGACAGTGATGTTTTAAGACCTGTGACCCAATCGGCAACCTCATCTCCCTCCCCCCGATTTTGGTATCATATAATTAACTACTTTTTTCATTACCCTCCTGAAATATGATGATCCAAATTGATTGATTTGACGTATAGCACGCTAGCACAGTTCCTATGCCCATTTCCATTGCAGGTAGGTCCAGGAATTTCACTTTGATGAAATCGATTACTACAATAAATAGTTAGTAACATCTTACTGCTACTCCTTTATGATGAAATGCAGCAATATTCCTGCTACGTGCATGTTTTCTATAACATGTAAATGAAATATAATTAAATCAATGTTTCGCCTCAAAATGAAGTGTAATATGGCATACCTTCGCATGTTTACAATAATCAAGACCACAATGCAATTTACACGTACCAAAGTATTGACATGCCAATTGCGATCATTATTCACATTTGTGCTGAAAATGTTCTCAGTTCTTTAAGGGGGTACTACACCCCTGTGGTTAATTTGTGACTATTTTTGCATTTTTCTCAAAAAATAATAACACACTGGTAGAAATAGTTATGTATATTATTGGGGCAAGGAATCTTATTACTGCACTGAAATTTCAGTGACTCAAGACAGGCGGTTCGGTGTATATGATAGGAAATGAGGTACATCCTAGCGGTACCTTATTTCTTATCATAAATAACTAATCGCTTGTCTTGGGTCACTGATGTTCCAGTGTAGTAACTGCATTCCTTGCCCCAATAATATACATAACTTTTGTTACCACTGTGTTATTGGTTTTGAGAAAGATGCAAAAATAGACACAAATTTGTCGAGGGGTGTAGTACCCCCTTAACATGGATGCATAAAGGGGGCAATATTTGACATTGTACATAATATTTTAAACCAATAGGGTTACCCCCTTTGAGAAAGTTGGAAGAGCAAAGCAGATATGAGCAGTTTGTGTTTTTGAATGAAAACAAGAACAAGAACAAAAACAAACGTAATAAAACAAACAAACAAAAGAAAACAAAATGTGTAGGACAGTAACAATGACAAGTACATGAAGAATTCTGAAAAGTTAAAAAGTCATTAAAAACTGAATACATAACATGAGAATAAGACATAACGTATGACAAATTTGATTCGAAATATTGATCAGGAATTATGATACACTATGGACCACAATGGCCTCATTCCAATTGCACAGTTCAATAACCTCAATTAAAGAATCATAGTGCAAAATTTGACCTCAAGTTGCAGAGTATGAATTTTCAAAGGTCATTCAATGAATGTGCAAATTTATTGGGGTTATAGGACTGTGCGCTGATAGATGAGCATGTTGTGGATCCTAGTGATATAGCAGCCATGCACTCTATGAAAAAAGAGAAAGTGCCAACATGATACCAGTGCTTTCAAACTGTCATGCAGAAATCATCTTAACCTACTCATCAATAGCATAATCTTAACCCCTATTAACCCTAATGGTACATTCCAGCCTCATTCACTGTTATTTTAATAATCAAAGCATCTAGGACAAGAATTTTGATTAGTCTATTTTTATTTTCTAAACATTAGCAATCTTGATGTAATAATAACAATAGTCAAATTCAGGCATAGATGTTAAATTCCGACCACATGCTACAACTACTGAGAATATTCATATAATAAATTTAAGCAACATGTTATAACAGACAAAGTTTTCAATTGATGTTAATCACTATATTGTACCTGAAAATAATGGTCTGTTTCTATGGCGACTTACCTTTGTTTGTGAGAATTTGAGGCCGACGCCTTCCATGGTAACCTGCAGAAGCCCACCTTGTCCCGATTTTAAATCTTGAATTGGAAATTCACCCCCTAGTTCAGGCTCTAAATGTTCATGTAAAAATAGAATGAAATAAGAATTTCATAAATTTGTGACACTTGTCCGGAGGCTGTAAGCTTAAGTTTTCTGTATACTATATTAAAAATATAATAATGAAATACAACAACATTTCACACGAGTCAAGGAACATTCGGATCTACCTAAATAAAAACTTGGCCGATTTCGATATTATATCTTCGAAGTAACAAATTTAACATAGGAACTGAACAGGTAATGAGGGGGAGCAAAGAAAATTGGTAGAAGCGTGATTCGAACCAGCAACCTACAATCTTAGAAATATCGTGTTGGGACATGTGGTCAATTTTATTCCTTGTTTCCATCCCCAGTCACATAAATTTTGATGGACGTTTTTCAAATAATGTTCTACGTGTAGCTTCAACCCTCCTGTAAGCTATATCCCTCTCCTTCCCCCACCAATCAATGTTGCAGAGTCCAACACGGAACCTGATGATAAGACCCCGATCAATATTGTTACGGGGGAAAGGGGATCGATTTAGTTCATGGTCCTAAACTGTCCCAAGACTAAATTCTATGATTGTAGATCCTGACTACAATGTTTTACCATCTACACAGCTCTATGAAGGCCCATGATCTAATCACCCGTAGCTTTACTCTGGCTCTAGTTAGAGTGGTATTGGAATCAGCTTCCGTCATAGGGCTTCATAGCTCAGATGATAGATCATTGGACTCAGCAAACCAGAGATTACCATTTTGAATATCACTTCAGCAAAATTTTCTCGTCCCATTCGTTAAGTCTATTTTTGACAGATATATTTAATTCCTACCTCCAGTGATGCCATTTTTCTGCCTGGTAGCAGCCTTCTCCATACTCTCTTTTATGCAGAAATATAATTCTCGACACTGAAACAAAAACACATGATGTTAATCAGTTAATAAGTTCTGAACTATTTTCTCAAAATATCAAGAGCTATCAAGAACCACTGAACCAATTCTGGGCTTGTTTGTACAGCTCAACTTACCGTACTTTGCCTAACCAGACAGTCCATGCCAAAATTGTTACTACACCTTCACATTTCATCGAATCTCTTTTTGATGTCTGTCATTTTGAACATCACACTTGAAAGATGTATGCTATGTAGAAACTTTATTTTGCAATTTCATAAGAAAAAACATGAAAATCAATAAATACCTATATTTTTCACAATTTCAATATTTTATTAGAAATTAAGCATGTAGGCCGTTTGTTATGACTTGATGAATGAAGCTGTTAAAACAGATTTTGATATTTTTGCTTATTTTTCCTTTTTTGCCCCAAAATGTGTAAAATCAACATTTTTGGATGACCTATATTTTCTTTGAATATTTATCAAATTTCTTAATTTAGGTATAATACAGTGCAGAAAAAGATGTCAAAAAAATCTGTTAAAACAGATTTCCAATAAATTGTTCCATTTTCCATTTTGGGTTAAATACTCAATTTTCATGCGCGGGATATTTGAAACATAAAATGAAAACATGTCCATTGCACTTTTTCCTCGAGATGTACTATAATATCAAGGTTACGGATATATTATAATCCCTTCTTATCTTCACTGATCCATCAGATACCTATTGTTATGAATGATCAATGAAAAGGTTCAGAACTGGGCTACTAATGGTCTGTCAAGTATCTATAGTTATTTTCATGACTGTGTCAACTCAAAAATCATGCAAGGTCAAATGTAGGAAAAGTATGATCAGTTGAGCTGTACTCGTTTTGATGCATTTTTCATGCCGTTTCCAAATAAGGTAATGAAAATGTACAATTCTGACTTTTTTGAATTTTTAAAGAAAATTTGGAACTTGTTGTGTGCAGTTGACATCTGTGGGGATAGGGTTAAGAGGATAACCCCCATGAAAAACAATAAATTGTTCCATTATGATAATTCATGAGATGCATCTCACAAATCAAAATATACCACATACCTTTTTGGTGTAGAACTTGTCCAATTTAGTTGTGTTGTTTACCCGTCTCCACAGGCATAGCACTTTGGTTTTTGGGCAGTATGTCATGTTGACTAGTCTTTCGTACCAGCATCGATCGCAGACTGCGCCGTTACCGCTACGAATTATTACACAATCGTCACACACCTATAATAAAAACAATAACGTATTAGTACTTCGAAAACAAATTTAAGGCTCAAGACCAAAAAAACTGTTAATTGATATTTGTGAGAAAGCTGAAAAAATTAAAACTATATATTGATGAGTACAATGTAATTAAGTGTAGGCCGGTAGTCAGGATTTTTGTAAAGGATGCAGAATTTCCAAGAAATGCAAATTTGTCCTAATTTTAATAGTTGGAACATTAATAAGTGGTCTCTTTGTTAATTTTTTTTTCTTTATGATTTGGACTTTCTTGGGTTTATTTTCAAATTTGTTCCCCCAAAGAGTGAACCTTTTGTAAATTGTTTGGGGTACACCCCCCCCCCCCCATCTGTAAGTGTACAAAAGAATGGAGCTTGTTGCTGTTGGGCAAATTCCCAGGCCAATGTGTACACTATAAAGTCATTCCTTTAAAGTCTTTGCTTAGGTGCTTAGGTTCTTCACAAACGCCATGTCTTAAAAGGAGAAAGGAAGACAGCACAGTTGAATCACCAATGCTTTAATAACTTCTTTCATTATCTCTTACTTTATAATATACAAAAGTTCCCTTCGATAACATCGACATAGATTGATACTTATTATTTATGAAATCAATTAATTGACTATTGTTAATATATTGTGATAATTATGTTTTTGCATGTAATAACGTTGACCAATATATTCGGATTAATTAGCTGATAGCTTATTAACAACAAGCATCAAAGCAGCATCAACGGTTGATCCAAGGATCAAACAAATTTTGTGGTACCTTACCTCCATAAATAAAACATCCCCTCTTGTATTGCTCCCAGCATGCACCACAAATGAATGTTTACGTAACTTTCTGCTGCTTGATGGCTTCAAGTCAATATCATTCCCATGCTAGCGAGAAAAAGTACAAAATTACATTTACAATTAGTATAGGAAGAAAAACCATTTCCAAAAACATGGTATGAAACCCTTCCAGAGGGAGTTTGAGTATCTAATAGAATAGACAATTGAGTAACTTCCATTTGAAATACTCACTCCAGTTGTTGAAGATATAGGTAAAGCCATAATACAAGGGGAGTATGGGTTTCAAAATGATTAACTCTGACCAATTACATTTGAAAAACATACTCCCCCCATGGGAGATATTTCCAAAATCCTCCACAGGGGCAGTGTAAATTTTAAGTGGAATAACCCAATTCTAATAGAGTCACCTATTTAGGTATTAACTTCATATAAAATTCACACCCCCTGTGTAGGAGATTAAGGTCATGTCTTCCACAGGGGGTGTATGGATTTCATCTGGAATAGCCCATTTTGTGTTACTGCTACAAGTACTGTGATAGACTGTTTACCAAGTTATTAATCGCATCCAATAAATCAGTGACATCTTGACTACACACTAATCCTATGTGAGATCTGCCCAGTAACCTGCGGATCTTCCTCTTCACATCTGGCTTGGGAACCTTAATCATTATCATATATGCTGTCATATTGTATAACATATCTGTAATAGAAAGAGTGTGAGGAAAAAGTATGAAACATTTCTAGTAGCAACTAAAGAGTACAATGTCAATAAGGCCACAAAAAGAAAATTGTTTGATTGGCGTAACCTGACCAACCCTAAAATTAGGCCCGACCCTGGAGTTTAAAAAAAAAATTTTGCAAAAAAAATTAATTAATTAATCAATAAATCAATTCAATGTTAAAAAAAGGAAGAAAAAAGTTCCAAGGCTTTTATCAAATGCAATTTACAGCTTTAAAAGTTTTTAAAAAAAAATCCAGACCTACCTATCCTATTTTTTTTTATGTTACACCAATCAAACACTTTTCTTTTTGTGGCCTATAATGGTCATTTTGATTTATTGGAACAAACATACCAAGACAAGACCAAGGGGTGGAGATTTGTTGTTGTTGAGGAGAGTCACACATTTGCCTAAAATGTGGCATTTTTACGATTTCTCATTTTGATTGGTGGGCAACAAACACCAAGTGGTGTGGTAGTGTGTGTGCGTTTGTAAATGCCTCCAAACGAGGACCTACATATGGATGCACACCATACAACGAGAATACACCTCCAAACGAGGATGTCCTCGGTTTGTTACTATGACCAGGATGACGTAAATGATGCAAATATGCATATAAGATTGGTCCCCCATAGGGGGTATAGGACGGGCCACAGTTGGATAGTAAGTTGTCTGGTGTGTCTGTGTGAGATCCACAGTGTGTCGATTAAAAAACGGGTGTGCGAGTCCTCGGTTAGATCCTTGTTAAGTCGAGATCCTCGTTTTGGAGGTATTTACAAACAGGGGTGTGTATGTGGGGGGGGGGGAGGGTCAATTGTTGTCATGCAACCATAAAATTTCTTTCTGGCATGTACTCACCTGACAATAATCTATCTTCATCTTCCTCTAGTCTTTTTCTTTCTTTTGGCTCCAGTGATTCATATCTAAATTTGAGAAAATAAAGTTTTACAAAGAGGATGAAACCTTAAGGAACACAACTTGAGAAAATGCATGCAAAGTCAGCTGCTGCTGCTATCGAAAAAATGCATGAAAAGGTTCTTTTTTGTATAGGTCTATACATGAAAATTTAAGTCACAAATTTGATAACAAGCAAAAGAAGTTCAAAATCAGCAAAGTGATCAAAATGACTTGCACAGAAATGAACACTTTCAAAATATACTGTATAACAGGAAATGTTTCAATTTTCGCCCTTTTCACAATTGACTTCATAGCCGTAAATTTAAAACGCGCAAAAAGTATTCTTTTATGCCCTGAACAGTTCAAATTGTGAACAATTAATACCGCGAATATATCACTCTTTACAGTACTGCACTTTTTACCTTCTAATCATTTCTGCTGGTCCCTGGTCCATGCCTACTGCATCCCTTTCTGCAGCTACTGCATCCAGATAGGCATCCTCCCAGAATTGGAGATGATCCCACAATGGGGACCTGTCTTTAGCTGTCAGAAAAAAGAAAAGGATATAGTTTATTTAGTGAGATTTAAGTTGCATTGAATAACAGTAAAACAAAATGCAATTTTGTGCGACGCTTCATAAATTTTATTCAAGTGACCAAAATTTCATGAGAGCTCATTAAAGTTCATACAGAAAATAACATCAGGGGTATTTAAACTTGAAGATTCTGACTCAGTATGTTTTGGGTAGGAGCATTTTTGAACTTTATGGAAGAAAAAATCCCTTCACCCACTGGAAAACATGAATTCACAGAAAAGTAAACATCTCTTGAAAATAAAAGTATGAAAAAAATCCCTTTGTTAATGAAAAACCCTTTTCTACAGGATCGACCCTACATTGAAATGTCCTATTGCCTGTAGAACAAGGTTCTTTTTGTTGCGTTATGTAAAAACATATTCCCCTGTTAACTGTCATTTTTCACAGGGCTAAGAACTTCCCAAATAAAACATTGATTCACCAAAGCAGCTCTTTGAACATAAATCCAACTGTTTTGTACTGTTCATCCCTGGGATATGGGTACTTAAAAGTAGATTGAGAATTTGTCACATGTCGACCCTGGTTTTTCTCATGTTTCTAAAGAGGACATTTAGAGCTTTCAGAGACTGAACACCCCATGTTGATACAACTTTTCTTTGCAAAGTTACATCAATCGCTGAAAACAACATAAAACAAATCAATTTTAACACTTTCTTTGTTAATATCTCAAAATCAATATTAGTGACATCCGACTCATTTCCCTTGAATAGGGATGATACACTAGGTACGAGGGGGAAAAAATGTGAAAAAACTTACCGATAAGAGCTTCAAATACATAATGTCTAAGCATCAACTCCGCTGTGTCCGTGTCCGTCGCAATCATGTTACCATTATGGTAGCGGAATCCTCGCTCATACAACTCTTAGTACTCCATCTATTGGGACCTTTTCTTCTATGGCCAGGCTGTATGGAAATCTATGGGGTGTAGAAGGGTGTATAGGTGTTAGTCACATCATTGAACAGATATATAAATGATTTGTATGTTAGTAAGTTCAATATGATAGGGATGATATCAGGGAAAACATGTGCCAATTTCATCCTTTGACACACATAAATTTTTTGTCAGATACATACGATTAAAGAGGTGCAGCCTATTAGATGTCAATCATTCAATTCAAACAACCAATCAGAATCTTTCTTTCATAAAATACTCATGAAAGAATTGATAAAGCTCCTTTAAACAAATCCTGATTGGTCAGTGGTCTTGTATTAGACTGACATGCCTCAGTTTTTGACGACTGCGCAAATTTTTTAATTAAAAAAAAATTTTGTGTCGGACTTGACCCCAGAATCTGGGTAACTGCATGATTTTGAACTATGTCTACAATTGATACCTTTTTGAGAACATTCAGCACACGGTCCTGTCCCAATGGCATGTAGGATCACAAGCAGGCATGTTGCAAGCGGGGCGCCCATGGCTGCCCCACTTTTTTGCCGCTTCAAGGTACTTTAGGTGCCCCTTTTTTGTCACCTTGCTACACGCCTGATCATCACAAGGCATCACACAATAAACATGCGCAGTAGACAACAAAACAAGCAGTCATGTATATTATGTGATACAAGATTCAATTTCAAAATCTCAGTGATAATAATTATTGTTAATTGTGTAGATAGGCCATGTCCAGGGACACGCCACGCTATTGGCTTTTTTTTTTCCTATGGGCAGGGATACATGATTTGCACTGAAAAAAATTGCGCGCAATTTGCTATTTTTTTCCGCGCAAATTTCGCCCGTCCCTGGCCATGTCTAGTCATATACATGATTAAATTATCACTTCATAACTTTTATTAGTATGGATTAGTAAATGTTAGTAATTCCTCCGGTCCACCATGATCCTAAATATTATGATTAATATGAGTTTTCCCCCACCAAAGTCATAAATGTAATGATAATAAATTAACGTTAGTAGTTTTTGTCGTCCACTCGATGTTTTACATACCCCATCAAGCTCAACCTCACTGTCCGACATAACTGATCGAATGGAATGGTGGGTAATCCGCGTTCTTCGTAATCTCCCCTCCGGCCCCGTGCTTCCATCACTTTCATTACCCAGGGTATCGGAACTATTAAAACTAACGAGTGTACTTGCTTCAGAAAGCTCAGAGTCCATGCTGGAGATCATCTTCTCCGAGAATCTCTCTCTTCTTTGGTGGATGATCTCGTTCGGTCTCGTAGGCGTGTTGCCTTGAGGGGAGGGCGCCGACTGCAATTTGGCTTCCACTTCCGTTCTTGCGATAAAATGGATTCCGTCGTCTATTGTTTCTAGGACGTTATTGTTGACGGAGTCCTTAATGAGTTCGTCGTTATTGTTGCGTTCATTGTCCAAACTTAACGATCTTGTGTTGATGGTTTTCCCTGTTAGTGGCGTCATGTCGATGTGATCACCGATCACGCCTGGATAGAAAAAATAGCATGCAATTGGTTTTATTGTATTTGGTTTGAAGTTTTATAACATTATCAAACAAGCTATACATTGATCAAATACTCTTAAGTTGGAATCATATGAACAGAACTCTTGAAATTTGTGTGAAATGAATGTTAGATCCTAGAAATAAGTTCAGAGAAAATAAATAATGCTAATTTGATTTTTTTTAAATTATACAATGTTCCGTCAAAACCAGGAACACACTGGCCCAACTCAATCTTGCAAAAAATGGGTTTGAATACCAGTATTTGATATTTTTAGGTTAATTTCAAAAATATTTAAACCATTAAAATCAACAAGTTAAATCAATTTTGTAATTTCTTTCCAATGCTGATTTTCTCATTTTCTGTGGCTTTTTCAAAAATCAAATGTACTATAAATAATCCAAGTTTTGAACAAAGAGGTAAGCCTATAGAGAGTGTAGACTTCATTATGGGCAATCCTCAGGTTTTGGGTTTAAAAAAAATATTATTTAACACATTTTGGGGGTTAGGATTAAGTTGGGAAAAGGCATCAGAATTAGGGTTTTAAGTTTGGGCAAAATAATGAAAAAACCCCAAACCACAAGGATTGTCACACCATATCTGTGTTTCTCGCATGGGAGGGGAAAGTTGAGCACCTCCCAATTATTTGCCATGCACCTGCTCTTATGCTTTTCACCATTTATGGCAAACTTCTACCTGTTATTTGTTATGTTGTGTAAATACACCATTTTAGTCCCCAAGCATGACAATCCAAGCATTTCAGATCAGTCCACATAGCATTATGCACATGGCTTTATGGAGTTCACACTCTCCTGATTTCACCTCCTTGGTTTTGGATTATAGTGAAAATATTAGTTAAATCAATTGTATCAAGTTTTCATCAAAAGGTCACTAAAGCTTTGTAAGCTGGAATGCCAACTTAATGAACAGCATGACATGCACTGCTGTATCTCAGCAAGTATAGTTGTGATTTTTATTCACCGAAATATTTTTCTATATTTTCTAATATACTTCTAATAAATTATTACATTTTAGAGAAACATTTAAACATCTCATGACATATCCATTAGTCAGATAACACAAAAGGGAAAAAGTAATAATTAGTATTCAAACTAAGACAATAATCGGGTAGAAATAAAGTTAACACGTTAAATAGTACATAGTATAAACTCCAGAAGCCAACTACGAATATTAATTTTTAAAAAAAAAAAAAAAAAAGGCAAGCAGATTACAAAATATAAGCAAAACTGAAAATAAAGCCATGCAGTATGAATGAACGGTGACATTCTGATAAACAAAACTATTTAAATGAAGGCTGTGCCCTATTATGCAAATAAGTACACTTCACATACGCTATGATCAATGACCAATACATGTGCTGTGATAATGGGTGACAATTTTTGGTAGTCAAGTAAAACAATGGCAACTGTTTGTATTGTCCCTCTTGTGGGCAGAAGTGGCCAGACCCGAGAGGAGGGGAAGCAACCCCCTCATCAGGCTCAAAATACCGGAATATCAAAAGTTGTATTGTGCATCTTCATCATTAGCCTGGTTTTAGGCCACAGTTGTCGTAATTTGGACCCATTTTTAGCGTTAAAATTGTACATTTTCAATTTTTAGCGTTAAAATTGTACATTTTCACACGGTACATTTTCACAAGCTTTTGTCCCAGTAAAGTCATGTTAATAGCAGATTAGCAGGACAATTTGAAATTTGCCCCCCGTGACCCTCAAAAGTCAAAGTATGGTGTAATAAAACAAGTACTATATGATTTGTATCAGGGAAACTGCAGCTATTTTTCCCTCAGTACTGGCTATGCGCCTATTATTACCTCTCACAAGACTGTTGCCAGTACCTCCGGAAAAACAATTTGTCTATTTTCCCTTTAACCATTTACACTACAAGATTCCTATTGGGGTTGCCTGCACAGGTACACCATCGCTAAGTTACTTGGCTAGTACTGTGTAGTACCAGAGAAGTACCATGTGCAGTACCACTGCTGGTGATGAGTCCTGTACAGTAGCAGCATTGGTACTGTACTCTGTGTGTATTAGTCAGGTACCTTGGCGGCGGTGTATCTGTGCAGGCGGCCACAATAGGAATCTTATAGTATTTGTATAAAATCTGGCCAATCAATCAATCAATCAATCAATCAATCAATTTGACACTTAGTCATGTCAATGATCAAATCGTTTGTTTGTTGTTCAATTACTTTCTAAAGCTGTGCCAGTCTGAATATTTTAATATGTTACAAACAAATATTGACTACTCTTTACTTGGGAAATGGAGCAAAATACTTCACCTCCGTGTAGCCCATAGTCTCCAGTTCACCTCAGAAAATATTTTGCGCCATTTCCTTCATAAACATACAATATTTGTATACTATAGCACCATAGAGTCAAAAGGTCAGTATGTCAGCCTAGTGTAGTATAGAACTTGCACAGAAAAAAAGGTTAGAATTAGGCAATAGGTCAACTACAAAGCAAATTTAATAGAAAGGAAAGTAGACTAGGGAATCTTAAAGGAACTGCATTAAATTGGTTTAATCATTAGTCAATGAATTCATATTTCATAAATAGCTAAAAAAAAACACCTAAAACAGTACCAAAGGACCAGCAGGGGAACTTTGGATGGATCTATAAAAGATTCAAACAGTATACACAACCAAGGAAAATAAATGTTAAAAACTGTGTAATATGTACAACATCCAAAATTTAGGTTTAAAAAGACATGACAATTAAACATTTCGGGAGCATAAAAACATCCCTTTTACTAGGTAAAAACAATTAGCATTAGCAACTAGTACTGCAAATCAGGTCAAATCATTGCAGTACTAGTTGCTAATGCTACTTGTTTTTACTTAGTAAAAGGGATGTTTTTATGCTCCCGAAACGTTGGTTGCCTTGTCTTTTTAAACCTAAATTTTGGATATTGTTGTACACATTAAACAGTTTTTTACATAAGTTTCCTAAATAGTAGGATCGATCAGGAATCGGTGGTCAATCATAATCTAAAGTTAGACCTGGTCTAACTTGTTTTGTGCATATGGAACTAAGAGTTTATTAAAATGAGAATACTGGGAAAAATAATGTTGTTGCTGTAGTCGAATGCAAAGTGCAAAGTTGAAAAACAAAGCAGCTGAGATTACAAACAAAAGCAAGTTAGGAACAATTAACTTAAGCATGTTTAATTACAACAACTACTTACAGTGCAATACTATGACCAGAACAGGGTGGTGAAAATTTATACAGGGTGGTGAAAAATAAGTCTACATGAATCAGCTATTAAGTGAACAGAAAATTAAAAATGTGAGAAGCACATGTAACTAGGATGAAGATGACATCACAGGTATTAAAAGGGGGGTGACAATGTTTACAGACCAACCAACCTCCTTCTGTTAAGACAAATGAATGGTAGATCAATCAATCAATCAATTATGCATGGCGGCCATGTTGAATTGTTCCAGAGTGCCGGGTGCAGGCGGCAGCAGGCAGCGGATAAAGCAGAGTAAATAAATACAAAAAGCAGAGAAAATGTCAGAAAACACCATGATTCAAAATGCTCTCATCCTTCTCTGTTTGTAAGTTATGCGACTTTGGTGACCTCATCATCCTTATCGTCCAAAATGTGCGGCATGGGGGAATCTGCACAATGCTCTGAATCAACATTGATTCAGTTTCATGTAAAACTGCATCATATATAATGTGTCCACATGGACAGTAATGTGACTGATAAAATTCTAGTAAGGTGTCGGAAGGAAGCGATAGAAGGAATGGAGGAAGGAAGAAAGGAGAGATAGAAGGAAGGTTTGGAAGGAAGGAAGCAAGCAAGCAAGCAAGCAAGTTAGGAAGGGAGGAAAGAAGGAAGGAATGGAGGAAGGAAGGAAGGAAGGAAGGAAGGAAGGAAGGAAGGAAGGAAGGAAGGAAGGAAGGAAGGAAGGAAGGAAGGAAGGAAGGAAGGAAGGAAGGTAGAAAAGGAAGAAAAGGAAAGTAGGAAGGAAGTGAGTGGAGAATAAAAGAAGCATGGGAAGGAATGAAGAAGAGTATAATAGAAGTAGTCAATGAGGGAAAGAAAGAAAGAAAGAAAGAAAGAAAGAAAGAAAGAAAGAAAGAAAGAGAGAAAAAGAGAGAGAGAAAGAAAGAAAGAAAGAGAGAGAAAGAGAGGAGAGAAAGAGAGTGAATAGGAGAGAAAAGAGAGAAAAAGAAACATCTCTATAGATACATGTAGTCCCATCAAATAGAGGCAACAGCTCACTATATAAAAATTGCATGTAGCATGGGTAGAGGATGAGAGTACCTTGATACGTAGTGATAGTATGACAAGTAACCATCACTCTGGTTTCAAATAAAATCATGTATAAATTCCCTGTGCCATTGTGCTTGTTGTACCTACTTCTACTAACAACGATAAAATGATTTCAGTTAATTATTTATCACAAATTATGGTACAATTACCGAATAGGGTGCAACTTGCTAGACTTGTGTCCAGTCCTCGTTTATGGAGTTTAGGGTTAGGGTAGGGGTAGGGCAGTCTTGTAATAAGACTAGTCAAGTTGCACCCTATTCGGTAATCAAGTCAAGTCATATTATCAAGTCTCAATGCAATGTGCTGTTAAGTTTGAAATCCATACACCCCAGATGGAAGACATAACCTTAATCTTCCGCACAGGGAGTTTGAATTTCAAATGGGGTTAGGTACTTCAATGGGTGATTTCATTTGAAATCTACATCCCCTGTGTGGGTGATTTAAGTCGTGTCCACCATAGGGGGGGTAAGGATTTCAACTAGAATAGCTCATTGATGCCCAAGTCTGTTTTTACAAGTAAATTAGTGTATCATGTTACATTTTGTCGTTGGGCAGGAAAAACTCTTATGTACTTGGGGCCCTTGAACATGTTTGAAACAACACTGCCAAGAGGTTACATAAGAGGTTTTGCTTTAAACATGTTTATGGGCCAATGCCACATAGGAGGTTGTTCCTATCCATTAATTTTGTTTTATCCTTCACAAATGTATAGAATACCCAAGAGGTTAGATTCTTATCATGTTTCCATGTCATTTCTGGAGTTGAAAACATACAAATTAAACCTCTTTGATAATATTATATAAATTTACACTCATCAAAATTTGTAATTGAATTTCACTGGTGTAAAGCTTAAACACCCACCAATGCACATACTGAGATATGATTTTACAATGTCCAATTCAATTACAAATGTATGTGAATGTAAATGCAATATAACATACAGTTAGAGATTAGAACAAGAATAGAATGTAATACAGTGCATCAGGGCTTAAAGAATCAGTGGGTAAGAGATGATTGATTCTCCCCTTACTTTCTGAATAAAATTGATAAAGTAGCTTTCATAAAAATATCAACTCTTTGAGCTCTGCTGTGCATAGAAAGCAGGGTAGAATTAAGAATATTATGTACTTCAGGCAACACATGTCTCTTTATACATAATAAATACCAGGCTTAACTCAAGTGGAGGTTACTTCATTCAAATCATCCCCAAGTCACATGGTCTAGGATGGTCTCTGTATTCCTAAACAATGTGACTTGGGGATGATTTGAAGTGACCTCCCTTTGAGATGAGTCTGGTATTCATTCCTAGCTATTATGTAAAGAGAGACACATGTAGCAGCCGACAAGTGCATGCTTTTTTGATATGGATATACACTTATTAATATGTTTATACAGCAGAGTAGATCATAATCAAAGTTTTCAGTAGTCAGTTTTGAAGCACTTCCAATTTTGAGCCATCCATGACTTGAATCGTACAACAGAGTGCATAATCCAGTTTGGTGATCCAAAATCCTCATCATAAACTAGCATAATATTTTACTAGTACCGGTATGTCGGTGTGTAGCAAATGCACAATAACTACAAGTTCATCTGGTTTAAGTTCAGTTTTCCTTCATATCAAATTATTAGGCTTCAAACACGATATGTCTCAAAGCTGTGTGAAGATTTTGAAATCCAATGCCAAATATGTTTCCCCCACAGTATTAAAACCAGAAATCCAGGACTCTACTGCCATTTTGATATTGGTTTAGCTCAGAATACGCTCGAGGCGATCATTGTAATGTGAACACGATATCAGATCCAGGCCTAAGAGTGTGTCTTTGAAAAAACATCTGTTTTTGGCGAACGGAGGGTCTGGAACAGCTCAAAAATCTGAAATCATTTACACCATACATACTTTGTACACAACAAGTTGAAAAAAAAATCTGGAAACAGATAAAAATCTGGTCTTTCACAACCCTGTGAGACGCAACTGGCAGACACATTTGGTGCGACCTGCATGTGCCATACCCAATGCTTCAGATGAGGGCGCATTATTGTTTTCACTCGTTTCCACACCATTGGCAAGG
Organism: Amphiura filiformis; assembly: GCF_039555335.1. Classification (NCBI taxonomy): domain Eukaryota; kingdom Metazoa; phylum Echinodermata; class Ophiuroidea; order Amphilepidida; family Amphiuridae; genus Amphiura; species Amphiura filiformis. Next base: position 62,528,827 of record NC_092640.1, on the reverse strand, counting down.
ACCCAAATACCCCCAATAGCTGAAGGCGCCGACATATGTGGCAGGATAGGGAGTCCGGGTTCTCTGGTTTTAATTCTGTGATTTCTCCTGTTCTCGGACTCGAAACTAAACAAAAACGTTTGTGATACTTAAAACTTTCAAAATTTACATTCATACACACATAATGAATATTTTCACTACTTAAAGTGTTAGTAACACAATTCTTCAGACAAAATTTTTACCAATATTTTTCTTTGTCAATCTCTTGGAGACAAATGTGCACCACAAAACAAACGAGCGGCAGCTTTGAGACATATTATAATCAAAGAGTTTCATCAGGTCTGTTAATAAATAACTGAGTTCATATGTGAAGATGGAAGGGAAAAACATTTTTTTTCTGCTGAGAAGTTCACAGTGGCAGAAGTTGGACACAAACAATGTGAACTTTTCATCTTTGAACCTCTCATCAAAAAGTTCACAAAGTTTGAGACACAAAAACTATATTTTTATTCTTCCAAGTCACATTTTCCAACCTCTTCAAGGATATCTTTGGAGATACAAAGTCAACTTTCAGAGGAAAGAAAACATCCAAGTCAAATTTTCTACTCTGAGGAAGCCTGATATCAAATGGGATATTCAAGTTGAAATCCATACACCCCCTATGCTAGACATGACCTCAATCTTCCACGCAGGGGTTGTAGATTTCAAATGGAGCCACCCAGTCAGGTAGCCCTATTTGAAATTCACACTCCCTGTATGGAAGATTAAGGTCATGTCTTTCATCGGGGGTGTCATGATTTCAACTGCAATAGCCAAATGGCAAAACTGTCAGCATAAAAATATGTTTTTCCCTTCCCTTCATTCTTGACATACAAACCATTATGCTTTATATTTCTTTTATTCATGTGCATGCACAACATGTACTGTTGAGTACATGGGGCAGCAGTGCTTGACAGGGTGGTAAGATCATGGGTTAAACATGGTCATTGTCCTTTAAATATCGACTCCACAGTGCCAGAAGTGGGTAAGTACAAAAGCTACCATGTGTAGATGAGTACAATATACTGTGGGTAAATTGCCAAATTTTCAAAGGGCAGCTATTGCACTTACCCACTTCTGCTCCTAAGCAGTCGATATATTAGGGATGCCTTCAAAACTCAACCAACACTCAACTGCTGGTGCCTTAGCAGAACCAGTGATTGAGCCTGGTGTACATTTTTTTAAAGAATAGAACAACCAGAGTGCCAGTGATCGACTGGCGTTTGAGTTTGGAAGTCATCCCTTAAAGTCATCAAGGCAGGGAGGGGTCAGTGGTGCTATTTGGGGTGGTGATTAAGGGGAGCACTATTTCAATGGTCATCTTTGCATGGTCAAGTCAACAAAAGTCTTTCAATTTGGTTACTTCATATACCAGAAGCCAATTTGTACAACAACATCACAACGGCACAGGGCAGGGTATAGCAAAATAAAATCAAAAGTAACACAAACATGGTTGATTTTCAGCCATATCACACAACATCAACAATAATAAAAGCATCATTCAGCATTTAGCAGGGTCACTGCACACATATATACAATATCTGATGCTGGACTATTGTGTCTGGTTGGGTCTAGGATACGAATGCTGCAAATAAAAAATGCAATTAACATTAAATGAATATAATGTTACATACTGAAAGCTTCTTATGGCTAAACAGCCTGTGTGATCAGGTTAGGTGTCAAGCAGGGTGGCAGAATCTTATATTCTGATCTGAATCTCGGAATTCCATGTGCATCTGGTTCCATTTGGAATTTCACTTGGATCCCAGCTTTTTAAGTCTCAACATTCCATTTGGATCTGTGTGTCAGAATTCCACTTGGATCCAAGTCTCAGACTCCACTTAGATCTAAATTTCAGATTTGGTTCTGGATCTCAAAATTCCACTTGGATCAGAGTCTCAGAATTCAACTAGGATCTGGGTCTCAGATCCTACTTAGATCAAGTCTCAAAAGTCCACAAGATTCCCCTTGGATCGATCTATCCTGATCTCAAAATTCCACTTGGATCAGATTCCACATTGATCAGAGTCTTAAAAAGTTCACTTGGATCTGGAATAATTTTAGGCCTATAAGATTCCTCTTAGATCTCAATCTCGTGGGATCTGATCCTAAAAAAGTGTTTAGGCCTATATAATAGTGTCCATCTATGTGGTTTTTAAGAACACCCTGCATACACCCAAAACCAAGGTGGAAAATGTGCAATGCTGCTCTTTTGAAATTTGATCGTCTGCATCACATACTGTCGTATCTTAAAAGCCTGCCTTGTGTGACTTTAAGAGAATTATTTTCATCTAATTGTGATGGGATACACTGTAAAATTAACTTGATATATTATTTTTGGGGTATTATCATAATATTACAATATCATGTCCATTAATAAAAGAAAGAAGCATGATGAAATATAAAGTAACAATTTGAAATACAACAATGATAATAAAAATCACACAAGACAGCCTTTATAGATATGACAGTATGTGATGCAGATGACATTCATACATGCTCTGGGTATTCTACTGAATTCTGGGATGACTGCATCATTCTTATTTATATACATTATGCCATTATAATCTGATCCAACCATTCCAAAGAATACACTTGAAAATACAGTTAGTAATTACCAAAAAACTTGCAGATTAACTATATACTTTGATCAGCTCGTAATCGGCGGGGGTTATAACATCACGGATTAAAATCAAAATATCTTCTTTTGAGAATGTTCTTGTGACATCTCGCCAGTTGAATCATGAATTATTAATTAAAGTCCTATATTTGTCTATTTCCTTTAACACACAAAATATACACCAGACAGGTCAACTAATAGAACCGTTAACATGGATCTACTTTTTGGCGTAGTGGTAAAAGCCTAACATTTCCCACCTATTATGAGCTGATCAAACTATAAGTCTGCCACTGCTTGACCCTGTCCACATGGGTGTCGTCTGCCTATGACAAGTTTTAATTTTTCTTTAAAATTTTCAACAAATTTCAAAATTGTTCATTTTCATGACCATATTTGGAATCTGCATGAAAAATGCATTAAAATGAGTAAAAACATGCCTAGTATTGGTTCAGTGGTTTTTGAGATAGCTCTTGATATTTAAAAATAAATCTTTAAACTTGGAGACCTTTTATGTTAATACTAGCTTTATTTTTAATAGCTCTCTATTTTTGACTGTATCTCACTTTCAAAATTGCCACCTTTGGTCTGGCTGGATCAGATTGATTACATAAGTTATGCTAAAAAACCCTTCAAGTGAAATTTAATTAAAATCTGAGACTGTGTATAACAACTGATAAAGCACCAGTTAAGATTATTTACAAATCTACAAAGTTACCAACAATTGTTTTTGACTCGGAATCTGAAAAAGACTGCACTAAATTAGAAGCACCATATGTACAAATCTTGGGCTATAGTTTGTACAATAAGGTATGCCACCACCACAGACTAGAAAATAACACAAGACTATTCACCAACAGCCAAAGTCCCTATGCTTTGTATGCTGTAAATTCCTGCATATTCACGGGGTTGATTGTTTGATCGTGCACGTCTTCACGTTATGCGATACTGTGTTGTGTATATTCGCGTTTACGCAAAATACCGTATAAATATGTGGTATGTCCTTAGCAGTTTCGTCTCTCGCACTCCATGGAATGATTGGCCCGCATAATGCTGGGACACCTGTTAGTGATTAGTCTGTTTTAGTCTATGGCCACCACTGCACTACGCTGTATTCTGTGTATGATGCATTGTTCATAAAAGTATCATAGGGTGTCTGGCAGGAGTGGCATACCATATTGTACAAGTGCTCTAAATCTTTCCTTTACATTTGAAGACATAAAATTACAAATTTTATCCAGGTATTTAAATGTGTATATTGCCAGGGCTAGTCTACCCAAGAGAGCAAAAGGCCATTATATGGAAAAATATCCTGCAATAAGTGAATTAGATCCCACTGCCGAACGGTTGGTCGGTCGGACCCTAAAAATCACCAAAATCTTTAAATTTTTGATTTAGACATTTTTTTAAATAACCCAAATTCTTTTTGTTTTCATCACATTAGCTGCTGAGTGAATGACTGCCTATTATATGCAGAAGTTCACACAATGCATTGTGCATGAGTTGAGTTCATACAAATCATAGGCTATCATATACACACAGAAACTAATTAGCCTTTTCAAGCATGGCGTACACAATAGGAGGGCAGTATTCAATATAGGTAAAACCCGCCAAATACAAAAGACTTTACGCATTTTGTGCAGCGCCATCCTATTGTGTCTGCCATACCTCTAAAAGGCTAATGGACATGTGTCCTTCTGCTGCTGAGCTATCGTTTCACACGTCCCATGTTAAACACTATTTTGTAAAATCACACTCCCAGTGCAAGTCGTAACATTGTGAGTTGCACACAGGATGATGGCGGCCATCATGGATATGCAGATAAAGAAAAACATAGTTACGTTTCAAACATTTCAAATAATTATTCCTCGTGAGCAGTTTTGAAAATTCACCTTCCCTACATCCAAGATAGCCGCCATGGACATAGTGTGCCAGGTTGCATTATTGCCGTGTGCGCACACATAGTGGAATTTGCAAAAATTTTGACTTGCCCATTGGAAATGCTAAACTCAAAAGTAGATATCTAATACAAGTCTAGTGACAAACGATAAACAAATGGGAAAAGCCATCTAAACACTGATATCGGGAGCGTGATACATTTAAGCGTTCAAATTCTGGGTGGCTATTTGATACAGCATGCTGCTATACTAACCTGTGACGGCCAGACCAGCTGCGATACCGACTGCACCATGGACACCTGCACCGGTTGTCATGCCGATAGGCACCTCTGCATCATCTATCATCTCGTACGAGCTATCGTTACGATTGTCTTCAAGTCGTGGTGAATGGACTATAATGTGGAATTGCCAGATGGGTGGGGATGAAAGGTATAATTGATGAAAATGAAGAAGCAATTGTAATTAAGTGATAGATGTATGAGACAGTGGCATGATTGATCATTAGCATGTTTCTACTAAGAATCTGGTATAACACAGGATTTGCTTTATCAGTCCAGGACATTTCAACTAACAGCACTTTACTGGTACGCTTTGTACATGGCGGTGTGCAACCTGGTACACTTTATACTTGGCGGTGTGCAACATGGTACGCTTTATACTTGGCGTTGTACAACCTGGTACACTTTATACTTGGCGGTGTGCAACCTAGTACACTTTATACTTGGCGGTGTGCAACATGGTATGCTTTATACTTGGCGTGTGCAACCTTGTACGCTTTATACTTGGCGGTATTCTTTATACCTGGTGGGAATGCAACCTGGTACGCTTTATACTTGGCAGTGTGCAACTTAAAACGCTTTATACTTGGCGGTGTACAACCTGGTACGCTTTACACTTGGCGGTGTGCAACCTGGTACACTTTATACTTGGCGGTGTGCAACCTTGTACGCTTTACACTTGGCGGTGTACAACCTGGTACGCTTTACACTTGGCGGTGTGCAACCTGGTACACTTTATACTTGGCGGTGTGCAACCTTGTACGCTTTATACTTGGCGGTGTGCAACTTGGTACACTTTACACTTGGCGGTGTGCAACCTGGTACATTTTATACTTGGCGGTGTGCAACCTTGTACGCTTTATACTTGGCGGTGTGCAACATGGTATGCTTTATACTTGGCGGTGTGCAACCTTGTACGCTCTCTACTTGGCGGTATGCTTTATATCTGGTGGGAGTGCAACCTGGTACACTTTATACTTGGTGGTGTGCAACCTTGTACGCTTTATACTTGGTATTATGCAACCTGGTACACTTTATACTTGGCAGTGTGCAACGCTGTACGCTTTATACTTAGCGGTGTGCAAAGTGGTAGGCTTTATACCTGGCAGTGTGCAACCTGGTACAATTTGTACATGGCGGTGTGCAACCTGGTACACTTTATACTTAGCGGTGTGCAACCTGGTAGGCTTTTAAAATATTTATGCTGGGCGGTGTGCAATCTGGGACACTATTAATTAAAATACTTGGCGGTGTGCAAAATGGTACTTTATACTTGGCGGTGTGCAACCTGGTACGCTTTATATTTGGCGGTTTACAACTTGATAAATAAACCTACATGATATGGCATGGTGTGTCGAAAATAATGGTAATGAAAGTTTCTACTGAGCTGCATAACAGGTTGGACCAGTCTGACATGCCTTCTCAGTAGAAACATGCTTCAGTATATCTTGACTCCTGGCAAATCAGTGACATCATCTGCCCAGTTTTAATTGGGCAGCTTCAAATCACCAGCGCTTGCTCAAAGTGCCAGCGTACATACCCACAACTGAAAGGCGCTGATGCAAAGATACGCAACGGAATGAGCAAATGGCATTATGAGACATATTGAATGGCAATATACCCATCATTCTGAAAATGCAACTTGTGATGTAAAATGATCGTTGCTGCTTTTCTTACATGTAGTCCCATGCATACATTTCTTGTATTCTTTGGTTCACCTCAAGTTCGGTTGTGATGTCAATGCCTTTTCACGGTTGCAATACTAGTAACTTTACCTGTGTGATTTGATACTGTGCCTAGCAAAATATGCTCCTACATCACTACCACACTTGAGGCTAACCAATGCATAGTGTCAGGTTCACACCTCTGATATGTATTATGGTGACTTGTATGATATAACCGGTGTGTTAATTAATGTAACCTTAGGTCATTGTAGGTCAAAGGTTATGATCTTACCTCTTGTTCCCCCTTCCTCTGTGCTTGTACTGCTGGTAGTGCTGACAGCTATGGAATCTCGCTTGCCCCAACCTACAAAACCAAGTAAGTAAAGAATACTCAAAATATATCCCTGCAAAATAACTGCAATTTTAAATACCTGTAAGGAACTATGCAACAAGGGTCATTCAAAACGTTTTGAGGCTAGTAAGACACTAATTTGCTCTTGTGTACTTTTGTTCAGTATTTTTTGATTTGGTATCATTTGCATATATTTGGCTTTGTGAAATTTTTGCAAACAAGATTTTCAAGAACAAAATACCTCATTTTTTGAATAACCCTTCCAATTCTACATTTTGCAATGTACATTTAGTTAACTTAAATAATAATCAAATATTATGTACTACACTACTCAAAAGATTTAAAGGACCAGACATATTTACTGACATTGTAAATCATACGAGTATCATGTCATTCAGGTAACGGAACAGTTGCACTACAGAGCTCCGAATTCCCATGACATTAAAAACACTTTGGTCAGCATCGTGAGAATAGACAAAGGAAGAATGCAAATCTGGGTTGTCAATTCCTGATCCTTTTAATTCTTTGAGTAGTATAAATTACATGACAACATTCTTTTAATCCCATGGGCACTACCGGCCAAATTATCTGCCTCTACAACCTTCTTTGATTGGTTACAAAGAGGGCTATATTATGAATTTAGCCAATCAGAGATGTGGCAAGATTGGTGAGTAGGGTTGAAATGAATAAACTTTACATTGCTACGATGTCCGAAAGCTCTAGTTTGATTGGTTATTCAGATGATTACATCGTGTAATTACCCAATCAGATGCAATGTAAGAAAGGTGGTAGTGCCCATGGGGTTAAATTCATTGTAGGTCAAACCTTATATTACTCTTACCTTAGCATCATTTTCTGAATTCACAAACCTAACTTACTTAAACTATAGTACATATCATAACCTGAGCTATCAATTAAAAACTTAACCTCATATTTTGAGTATTTCTATCTTCATACACTACATTTATTGAAGTTCCCTACAACTCACAAGAACTCAAAATTATAAATACATGTAATTGAAAGTATCAGCACTAAGCCGACTTTATATTTATATATACCACATGGGTTAATATTTTTCCATTAGCGAACACAAAAGCAAGGAAATCTTTATTACCCATGAGCTAAAAACCATTTTTAAAACAATGCTATTTATAATAATTTTAAATCTATAGACAAAAAGAGAGCTTTTCAAGAGTATGATATATATAGGAAAATAAATTTTCTTGGATAAAAGGAAAGTTGCTATTTATAATCATTTTGAATCTACTGACTAGAAGAGTGCTTTTCAAGAGTATCTTATATATAGTGAAAATAAATTTGTATGCTCGAGGCCATCACTACAGTAAATACATTTTGTTGTTACAAGTATACTGTTAAGCAATCTTTTTGCAGAATGAAATTTTAGGGTTGCAATTTTTGTGACATTTAATTTCTCAAAATGGATACATTTCCTTAAAGGCCTAACTTCCTATGGAAAAACCTCCTATCTAAATGGCCCTTGAACATGTATTAAACAAAACTGCCAATTGGGTACAAGGAAAGTTTTGCTTTTACATGTTCAGGGGCCAGTGACACAGGTTTTTCTTGCCCAATGACCAAATTTATTTCATTGCAAAATGATGAAGGTCCCTCACTGCACAGTATCAAATGCATGAATAATTACTATAGTTGGGCAAAAGGCGGATTGAAAAACTTACACAAATTTGTTTAACAATTCCACAAAACCATTAAAAAAAATGCACCTTAAAAGGTGAGTGTTTTCTTTAAGTCAGAGATCTGTGGGTGGAAAGATATAGTACACCTCCCTATTTAAGTCAACATCTCTTGTTTTATTACACCATATTAAAAGCTTAACCTCCCCATTCAATTCCCACATTGCATGAAAGTCAGACCTGTCTAGCCTTAGACATGATTAGGGTGTATCTAGGGACCTCTTTATCAAATATAAATCTAGCACATAGTGATATGCTTTGCAAAATTACTGTGAGTTTCACCATAAATAACTGGTTCAATTTGATAATTCTCCCCCACATTTGAACCCGTTGGACACTCCCAACAGAATTATCGACCTTAAAGAACTATTTTGATTGGGTAAGAAGAGGGCTGTATCGTGTAATGAGCCAATCAGAGATATATTAAGAATAGTCAGTAGGCCTGAAGAAGATTATTAAGCTTAAAATTACCACAGATCTAAAAAGCTTGATTATGATTGGTTACTTAGATGATTATATTATGTAATTAACCAATCAGATGTACTGTAAGAAAGGCAGTAGCGCTCACAGGGTTCAGGGCAAATAATACTAACGCTTACCATAACCCTACCCTTAATCCTAACCCGAAAGGTATGGAGTGTCCCAGAGTTATTTTGCTAAGTTTTTCTACACAAAAACATCTTGGTAAATTACAGGCCCAGCTGCTTTGTTTTTTGTCATTATAACTGGTTAAGAAGATTCAGTAATATTTTACATTTATCATGAAATGGCCTTTAAGAGCATACAAATCTTATGGTAAAAATCAATATTTGGGTTAATTTAGTATTCAAACTTCTAAGAAACCTCAAACTTGCAATCGCTTTCAATACAAAAGAACTTAAATTAGAACTACATGTATACATATATAAAGTGCTGCTACTACATTAAGAATACTGGCCTAATTTTTATTAGCATACTAGTTCATCATTGTGAGTTTAGTCGAGTGCCGAATAGCGATTTTTGTCTGTTTTAAAAAATCATGTTATGCATGAATTCTCTTGAGACAGGGATAAGACGGTGCAGCACTGCACCGTTAACTGGCCCTGTAAGCTGCCATGTGCAGCTCACTTTATGCGCAAATTAACATCAACCGAATAGTTTTCACCACTTATAAGCCATACAAACTCTAATTCAAGGTAATTCATGTAACATGATTTTAGCAAACGGACAAATCGCTATTCGGCATTCTGACAAAATCTACCTATCTTATAATATCTATTGACTTATCTATATATGCACATACAGCAATTGATCACATTTATTCCTACATGTATACAAATTTCATGTTACCTTTTACAAGTGCTAAGTTACTACAGATCATGCAATTTATGTATACACATGTCACAATATTTAGAGCCTCTTTTCTGTAGCGACATTGTTACTTTAAAAAAAACAACAAGGAAAGGGTGTTTCAGTTGACAGCACAGCTGTAATGAGCATGTCATCTCTACAGAAAAGATGCCACACAATAAACAATACATAATGATTATACGGTGAATTTGTCAAAAATGATAAATCTGTCCATAGCATGTGTAAGACCGTCATTTGAAAGCGCTTGTCACCTTGTATATTATCACGAGCATCGAGCTACTAATAATTAATAGCTCGTGTACGGAGCATGGTCATGATAAAATTGGGCAAAAAGGGGTATCCTCTTTGTTTTTCCTTCAAAGATACACCCTTTTAACAAATAGCGATATCCTAACATGTTTAATGATTGTAAGTTTCAAGCCTTCCATACACAACCAAAATCCTATCATCATAGGGTACCGTGCTACCATGGAATAGCTATGATGTACCTCTCAAGACTCTGCAGAACCCTTGTATCTCCACAGTGGTGTACCACAGGTCTGCATGGTGTACCACAGGTCTGGAGTTCCTGCAGATGTACTCTAGCTTATCTATCATATCAAACTGTTCAGAGTTCAAATAATGAAACTCTGCACCATAAGTGACCCAGAGGTGACTACATGGTAGATGCAAATTGACATCCACCTTTAATTTCAAAGACAAATTTATCATTTTGACCAACTCTTAAACAAAATGTACTTTCCTAACAATACCTAATTTAATATATGTTAATCACCATGGAACAAACAAGCCAGTGAGGTATGTGGTAACATTTTAGGGCAGTAGGGTACGGGGTAAAACTTTTTTGGAATGGAGGGGTACACCCACACTTACCTTGTAATCGTTTTCAGGAGTTTGCCGATTCCCAATTTTACATTATCATATTGTGTGTACATGTACATTGGGTGACTACATTGTTTTCTGACTAAGATGAAACACAAACAAGGGGCAACATGTGTACATATACAGACCATTGCACACAAACTCATAACCCACATACACCCCCTTTCAAACCACACACATCCACCCCAAACACCCCCACACACAAACATATTTAATTTTATGTGCACATAAACACCCCACACCCAATAAATACACACCCCTCACACACAAAGATATACAAAATATTCTCTTGTTTTGTCCAGCAATCAAATTTGCTACAATCATAACATACCAGGGGATCATTACAACTGGCTATCCCAGTTGAAATCCATACATCCCCTATAGAAAACACAACCTTAGTCTGTCACAGAGGGGGTGTAGATTTCAAAACGAGTCGCCCATTCAGATAACCCCATTTGAAATGCACACTCTCTGTGTGGAAGATTAAGGCAATGTCTTCCACAGGGGTGTATTGATTACAAAGGAACAGCCCGACTTCCACAGACTCATTTACATACCAACCAATCATTCCTCCATACACATTTCCTACAATACAAATCATATCACTTTCAGATTACCATAACAGTTGTGTTTACCATAAACTTTTGGAAAGGACATGTAAATGGACCATCATATAACAAAGGGTATCACTCAATGTATTTCATCATCACTATATAACACTTACAGTGGTCGTCATGGAAGCACTGATGGTGGTGGTGGTGGTGGTAGTGGTAGTGGTAGGGTTGATGAGCTATATGTAGTTACTATACTATACTCTACTTTCGACAAGTTTTTTATCAAGTTCATGCTCACAGTGAGAATGGTATAGATGAGAGAGATCTTGGAGAAGAATGTGATAGACAAGTATTGATCAAAGGCTGTACATCTGTGACTGTGCCCCACAGACACATCGTGTATCACATACACAGATGCTACCGTCTCGAGGAAGTCAAATGGACTAAAGTAAAATTCAGAGATTGCAATTTGCCAATACCATGGTCCCCTCTAAGAACTATTTTGATTGGTTATAAAGACGCCTATATCATATATTGAGCCAGTCAGAGATGTGGTATGAATACCTTGTAGTACTGAAGGTTATGCTTAAAAGTGATCTACAAGCTCGATTTTGATTGGTTACTCAGAAGATTATATCATGTAATTAACCAATCAGAGGCATTCTAAGAAAGACAGTAGTGCCCATGTTGATAAGCAATTGAAATTACTCTGCCAGGATCTAATTTTGAAGGAATTTTGCAGCAAAAGTTCAAATGTGCATGCTTCGACTTTTGAGGTGAGAGTGAGTGATCACTCACCCAGGAGAGTGATATAGATTACCTGCTATTTTCAAAAGTCATTAAAATCACTCCCCTGGCAGCTCTCCTGAACATTGTCAAGAAAGTGGTGTGTAGTTCACCTGTAATTTGGAATACTCAATGAGCTTTAATATTATTTAACCCCACTCTCTGACAGTTTTCCAAAACCCTCAGGAGAGTGGTGAGTAGCTCACCTACAATTTATGCAACTCAAGGATGTTCAATATCATTTAAACCACTCCCCAAGCTGACAAGCTCTCCTAAACATCATCAGGATCAGTGATAGCTCGCCTGCCATTTTGAAAAGTCCAAGTATAACGGTGGATTGGTGTAAGACATTTAACAAATTGCAATCCCTCAATTAGATTCATTTCATTTTCCATATTATTTTCAATATATTTATATGACAGTTTTTGTTCACATTAATCATATTCATGACTAGAGTGTTGTTTCTTTCATTTCATACCCTATGATAAACTCCATTCATGAATTTTGTATTTGCCAAGGTCGTAACAATTCACTTTCATGCATACATGCACTCAGACTTACAGGTACTCACACCTTACCCACACACCCCCACAAAACACCCACATTGCATATATCATGAAGTGGATCAACCATGGCAGTACTTTTCAAGTCAAATTTGTAAACTTTTTTCTTAATCATGCTAGCAATGTGTGTAACATAGATCATCCATTTCAATATTGTTATCACATTCTTCTAAATAATGTATGCTTCAATCTGATTATATCAACTTAATTAGTTCAATTAAACATTGACATAACCCACAAAATCAAACCATTCTATACCATTCTCCAAGTTTGCAAATATTGATAAAAGAACAAACAATGACAAACAACATCAAACATTCATTTCCAAGCATAGCAGTTCATTCCTGTATATATCTAATAATAAATACTGTATCAACATAAAACCAGACAAAAAATAAACTAGAAACGCTTACTCTCTTCTCCGTGCAAAACGTAGTGTAGAGCGTGTGCAAATTCGTAGAGATAAAAAAAATTAATAAAAAACCACAAATATTCAAGCTGCGTTAGTAAAAAAAAAGCGTATAAAATGTGCAAAAGAATAAGTAAAACAAGCCCCATGCATGTTGTCAGTTATTATTATATATGTTAATATATATTTGATGATATACAGTATTTGTTTCACAATCACGGCTGCATTTGTCGTTCTATCTAGTACGGACGGTCATAAACGGATTGTACCTTTGGCAAAATTCATGAGTAAATCCCTTAAATTTGCTATGCTTAGTACTTTGTAAAATAGAAAAATAAAAAAGCAAAAACATTTCTTCAAAAAATTCTCAAAAATGTTAGTACCTTAATTTGGTTTATGCATTTCTTTAAGCAGATCTAAAATGAAAATTATTTATATATATTTTAAATGCTATAAATTGTCTTTGTCTTTTAATTTGATGTTATGTAGATGATACATATTACTATGGGACCAAACAGATATTAAGCTGTGGGTTTTGTTGACTGTTTCATATAAATAGAATTGATCTTTAGATTGCTTACTGCAAGAATTTTATTCTATATTAAGTCAAGTATAAAAGATATTTTTGGACTAAAATCATCCATAGATGTAAGTAGGTATTGCCAAATATCCTGCAATATTGAGGAAAAAATCCTTGAAAATGTGAAACTTAAATCTTTGATAATCATTGTTTTCAACACAGAAAACCTTCCCAACATATGTAATAGGTTTGTGGAGGCATGTGTGTTTGTGGTATGTGAATCATGTGACTGATATTGGACTCTTGTCAAATTGACATAAGCTTAAAAAGTTACCTTTTCAGAGTCTGAATAGAGCAGCGACGTAGCTTGTGACGCCATCACAGCCTCTTCATTCACTGGAAAAGGTAACTTTTTAAGCTTAAGGTAGATGTAGTTGGGTGTGTATATGATTGTATGGTTTCTTGTTCAGATCTTGTTTTGATTAACACTTCAAAATGGTTCTAAAATCTTATATCAAGAACATAATAAATTAAATTTTAGATTATTTTAATCCCTGTAATCCCTGTTGTATGTCTGAGTATCAAGGTCCTGTTGTATTTTCCTCCATGTAACAGTTCTCACCTATGGCTGCGATAAAGTTATCTTCATTAAGACTATGAGTTTCATGCGGCACCCCACCACCACCACCAGGTTGCAGATACTCCGAGGACCCCGCCCCTTCTTCCGATGGGCTTGGATTCAGACCCCCCTCAAAACCTACACCACTTCTTGGCTTGTTCTCTCCATGGGATGAGGAGGCTGATGAATCTGTACCACCTTTGTCGGGCTCCTTGCCAAAGTAGTGGGTGTGCGCCAACTCGAGGACGGCAAAGGCGCTGGCCATTCCGCCTACTGTGTGGAACTCGTAGGAATGCTCCAGACCGGCGATGACGGCTTTCAGCACGGAGACCAGACCCTTGTAGACTGCTTTGCTTACTTGCTGTTTACATGTATATAGAATGAGAAACAGAAGTGAATAAACATAATTAGAAGACTGGTGGCTCTGAAAAGAGCTGTTTATTGGTGCAACTTAAAAGTTACACCAATATCTAACAAATACAGCAAGTAGCCTACATGCTTGGGGTGAGGGAAATACAGATGATCAAGACAGATGCCTATCTGGTAATATATCTTCCTATGGTATGATTAAGAGAGAGAGAGAGTCGGCATTAGGCTATAATTCCAGTTGAAATGCAAACACCCTATGGGAGATCTCTCACACAGGGGTGTAGGCTTCAAATGGTGAAATTCACACTCCCTGTGTGGAGGATTAAGGTCATGTCTTCCATAGGGGGTGTCAGGATATCAACTGGAATTGCCCATTTGTGAGAGAGGAGAATATGAACAGGAAACCCTATAATCAACAGGGAACACACATACTATACAAACACACATACTATACATATACACAGAAGAAATGTATTTTCACATGCAGGGAGGGCACCTCCCTCCCTGTGGGGCATGTTACGCCCCCTTGTTTATTTTATTTTTCCTTTAACCTGGGTTTACTTTACTCATTTAATAATGGATAATACAAGTAATCCTCAGTTCTTCCATGACCATGAGACACATCTGGGAACTCATGTGGGATACTGGCCCCCTTAAAAATCACCCTTTTCCCCTCTTGGAAAATCCTGACTATCTATGCCACGACATTGTGAACCTTACAAAAATTAATTAAGGCCACAAAATAAATTGAATACCTGAGTGGAAGAAGGGCCCAACTCCAATTTTTTACAAAAATGAGTTTGACCCAACATTCTATTGCCAACAGACTGTTCTTCCTTGTGTGTGAAAGATGAGTCAAAATCCACTCTCCAAATAGTCTTCCATGTACACTTAATCATGGTTTTATGGAAGAAAGGCCCAACTCCATGGAGTTGGGCCCTTCTTCCACAAATATTGGAATATAAGAGAAAATTTGTTCACCCATGAAATCTGCTTTTCACTACAATAAACTTTCTTGCTAACATATTACATGCTTCTACTTGTGCAATTAATGGATAATTATCAAATTTCTGTGGCTATTTATACCATATCTGCTCACGGAACTGGCACTTGCAGTATATTAGTGGAAGAAGGGCCCAACTCCAGCTTGTATTAAGACCTGTACCGTTGCCATGGAAACATCATATTTAATTTCGAATGTATGTAGTATTGTATGTTCATGTATTAAAGGTCCTCTGAAGATGAAAACATTCTGTCTATAAAACTTTTCCAAATATTAAGTTTTTTCTTAATATCTCAAAAACAGTTTTGATGGAGTTGGGCCCTTCTTCCACTCAGGTATTCAATTATCATTAGATGCTTTGTTTCTTTCTGCCTCTGTCAGTCTCTCAGGAGAGAAATTTTTAAATTTATTGAGATCTGATTTTATGTCAGATCTCAATAAATTTTGCATGTATTTGCATTGTGTCCCTGTCCATTTCTCACCATGTTTTCAATATAATCCTGTGCCCTCCTAGACATGAGTCCATCAAAGTGTTCTCTCCACTCTCTTGCCCCCCTCTTTTACTCTATTCTCCTGTCCTTTTTCAAGAGAGAAATTCAACATGTAACATATATGTGTATTTTTGTTCGTGTGTGTATATGTGTGACTTCTCTTTAGTCCAAAGGTTCTTTAGTATGAAGGTTCTCTAGTCCAAATATAGAATAAGGGTTAGTGTTAGGGTTAGGGTTTAGGGTTAGGGTTAAGGTTTATGGTTAGGGTTTAGGGCTAGGGTTAGTGAGCCTTGTTCTATATTCGGATTAGAGAACCCAATATTCAGACTAGCGAACCTTTTTCATAATTCGGACTAGCGAATGGTAAACTATGTGTTCGGGCTAGCGAACCTTCGGACTAAGGAGCCTTCAGACTAGGGAACTTTCGGACTAGGGAACTTTCGGACTAGAGAGTTGTCACCGTGTATATGCATGTCTGTGTTTAGTTTCTCACCGTGTCTTCGATATAATCCTCCGTCACCGTGCTCTCCTGCGGCATGAGTTGACTGATAACCTGGGCTCGAAGATTCTCATTCTGCATCAGTTTCTTGAGACGGGACCAATTAAGCCATCCGACGTTATTGCCTTCCATCACTCCTCGTGTGATCTCCTTGAGAAACTGCTGGTCCTCACTGGAGTTGGATAAAACAACCGAAAGAGTATAAAAAAGTATGGTAACATAATAAATGACCCTACTGATCTCACAGCGAGTTAACTTGTTAATCGAGGACAATATTTATCCATGCTGAATCTCATGCAAAAAAGGGCTGATGGGTCACTACAAAAGTTTATGACAATTTAAAATAAATTACTAACGAAGATCATTTAATACATTATTGGGTTATTTATATTTAGCATAAAGACAGAAACAAGGAACATTTAATACTAACAACAGTCATGCATATGCAATAGGTCTAGAGTTTGATCAGAACTTAATAGAAAGTTTGGAGGGAGGGAGGGAGGGAGGGAGGGAGGGGGAGGGAGGGAGGAGGAGGAGGGAGGGAGGAGGAGGAAGGGAAGTATATTGCTTACAAATTGAAGAATGCGATTCTTCTTTTTCATCCATAAGAGTCAAATACACACAGGGCCAAATTGACAGTGGGCTACTGCAGTTAAAATCCATATACTCCTTATGGACGGCATGACCTTATTCTCCAACACAGGGGTACAGATTTCAAATGGAGTCACCCATTCATGCAACCCCATTTGAAATTCACAGCCTGTGCGTGGAAGATTAAGGTAATTTCTTCCATAGGGTATATGGATTTCAACTGGAACAGCCCAATAGATGAGGCAACTGCAGTATTTGCATACTATGCCATGAATTGGCCTGTTGACATGATTTAGGTAATAGCATATGACCACTTCATTGGTTGTAATGGAATGGACATCTAAGCACTGCATTTGCTAAAGGTTTAGTTGGCTTAACAACGCATTGCGTTGATATGAAGCGCAATTCCAGTGCACTGCGTGTAGTCATTATTTACCCATAAGACACAGCTTGTTTTCACTGGCACGCGACAGAGTTTTCAACAGCGTTTGTCAGTTGCGACGTCATCCTCACCTATAGCTTTACATGTCATCTCATCTATTAACTAATGGTTGTCATACTAATCATAAACAACGGTTCCAAGCTGTTTCTACTGAAAGCATTTACTGGTATACTATATGCTTACATGTAACACATGTAGAAGCATATTCAAAGATTTCATTTTGGTGTGCTGATAACTGATAAATGCTGGTCCAACACGGTAAACATTAACTGTAGAAACAGTCTCAGTAGAAACAGTCTCAGTAGATACAGTCTCTGTAGAAACAGTCTAAGTAGAAACATTCTCAGTAGAAACAGTCTCAATAGAAACATGCTAAGAGGATTTGTAGGTTTCAGGGAGGTTAAGGTTACAACCTATTGACTAACTAACAAACATTTCATGCTGTGAAACTGTTAGTGACATTCAGCATTCCATCATCAAAGACCTCAACAATACCTAACACTAAGGGGATACACTTCTACAACAGTATGCTAATCGGCCTAATTCGCAAGAGCCCAGCACAGCCGGGATAAGTTCTGATCAATCCCCCATCAGGTAGCGCAGCATAACTATTACTAGTATTCCTATACCATCTAGAATTGGGTAGATAACCTACATATACCTGTTAGGCCTCTCGTCTGTAATTGATTGCTTCCGCCGATCCGGGTCTCGTGGTTTTGTGGTGGAATGGTGGCGAATAAGTGACGACCTCTCAACCAATGACCTCCTTGTGTCTATAAGCAAACAAATTTAATGAGCGGTTAAAGGTGTGTGAATGGTTCTATTGTAATACATGGTATGTTCTACCTCACATTGAGGCCCATAAACATTCTTACTCTTTAGTTTTGAGCTCAATTGGGCTATTCCATTTTAAGTCCACACTATCCCTGTAGAAGATTTTCATAATTATGATACCCTCTGAGAAAGATTCTACATGAATCTTCCACAGAGGGAGGGTGAGTTTCAAATAGAGTTGGTTAATGTTCAATTCCATTTGTAATTCGTACTCTCTGTGTGAAAGATATTTCCAAAATCTTCCACAGAGGTTAGTGTGGATTTTAAATGGAATAGCCCATTGCTCCAGTTTGGGTTGAGCTATTCCAGTTGAAATCCATACACCCTCTACGGATGACATAACCTTTATCCTTCCACACAGGGAGTGTGATTTTCAAATGAGATTACCTGAATGGGTGACTCCATTTGAAATCTACACTCCCTGTGATTATAAGGCCATGTCTTCCACAAGGAGTGTATGGATTTCAACTGGAACAGCTGGAAATCACAGTATGAGTCTGATTATTTATTAGGTAATCCCAACATCTCATTTGACATAATATATATGAAAAACAAAGTTTGGTACACTTAGTGCACTACGATATCCTACAAATAAAGTCAGATAAGCCACAACCGTAATCTTTTACTGTACCATGTTGACTGTTATACCTATACAAACTCACAGACTGTGCAACCATGTCTAGCTGTGCTTTTACAGGATAGTAAAAATATTTATGATGTATAGTAAAACAAATACAACATGATTTATATCTGATTGGTGTAAATACTGGTCCCTCCGTACAAATATTGACTGCTATGAGGGACATGGTTAATATTATAGGCCCAAGGTGATCTCAAAACCATGCTATGACCCGAGGCGGCCGGTCATAGCATGGTTTTGAGATCACCTTGGGCCTATAATCTTAACCATGTCCCGAATAAAGCAGTCAATATTTGTTTTATATACCGAATTAATATAGATTTTTGTCATCTGATTGGTTAAAAGGCCTATTTTATTGTTCATAGGTCATGGTAAAATTTACAAAGAAAGTGTTTCGTTATGAACCATTCGCGTCACCGCAACTGGCAGGCATCGCGTTGGAGCCGCGTGCGTAATGCGAACACGCCATCGCGCGCGTAATGCGAACACGCCATCGCGAGCGCCGATGATGTGAAAATTACTATTCCGGGAATAGTCTTTTAAAAGACTATTGCCGGGAATAGTTCAGTTTTTACGTAATTCTTAAAAAGGAGGGTATAGCTAATTCAATGACTGCACTTTTAACCAATCAGATGACAGGAATCTATATATGAGGTATATAATTGAGACTATTTCCCCCCACTACACATTTAGCCTCAATCATCCAACACCACGGGACCAGTATTTTACACTACTTCCCTCTACACACCGACATCGTCTGGTTAATAATTATTTGGTGCAGCATAGACACTAAAATTAATACACGGGATCGATACACGTGAATTGCTATGCACGATTTTGATATCAGACGAAAATCTTCGGATACCGGGTTAGAAAATGATGAATATCTCCCGTAAATGATTTCGTATAAAGAAACCAGATGTGGTTCCTTGCACATGAATATATATTTTGAACAGATATAATAGTCGTTAGCTTGCGCTTTGAGACAGTAGCTTGCGTCTTGAGTCAAAACTGACAATAATTCCGCAATAATTCTGATTTATATGTGCCGAATTATATAGCGCAGTGTATAGGCCAATCGTGAAGGTTGTCTAAAAGAATATGACCTATGGCATACCATGCTTGACTGACACACAGTGAGGTGAGTCACCGAGCTAATCGGGGCTTTTGTCAGTAGCCTTAGTCAGATGTTCTTCGGCCTATTATATTTAACAGGTCGATATGTATAATGGCCATGTGTGGCGGTGGATTCAATCTACCATGGCGATTTCTGCCATGAAGATATCGGGGCGACGACACTGTGCTCTATTATCTATACCATGTTGTATTTGTATACTATCCACTAACCTTTTGGGAATGGTGAACTATTCTTTTTCCTCCTGGCTGGTAACCCCATACTTGACACACCACTACTGCTCCTATATAAACCTGGATCCGATTGAACACTGGGAGCATAACCGCTATTATCAGTCATTGTACTACGAACTGACGTTGGCGATGAAGGCTCTTTCAAATTAGTTGCAATTGTCCCCGTGCTCTCAAGAGCCAAGTCCATTATTCCTTTTAACAATGACGGTTTCTTGGGTGCTGACGGTTTCGTGGGGGAGGGCGGTGCTGATGAGTCTGAGGAATCTGATCGGAAAAGTGCATTGACTTTATCAAGAAAGGTAGGTGAAGTCCGTCCGGAATCTTGTCTCTTATTCTTGTCTCTTTTCCTCTCCTCCCTAGCTCGTGAGCCAGTATCATCGAATGACTTGGAAAAATTTGGCAGTTGAGCGGCCATCTTGGATCGCATGGAGCTGACTTTATCGGAAGGTGTGTCTGAGTCGTATTGTAAGCTTTCCGCGTCGCCATCTGTGTCACCTCCAGAGGTAGCTGCTTTGACCTATCAAGAGAAATAAAAAATGAAATAAATAGAGAAAATAAATAATAAGAAACTTAAGAATACCGGATTATTGTATAACCAATGGGAATGTCAATGGCGGTCATTGATATCCAAAAATGACCGCTGCAACACCTGCATGCATCACCTGCATGTCACATGACCTATCTTGCATATTTCACATATTGTCTACATAGAGTGCTCCAGGAGCATAACTACTTGACTTGATAGGTATCTATTAATTATAGTCTATATCTAGCACATGAGAAATAATCAAACTGAGATTCCCAATGCGCAATAAATATTTTGCACGTTATTAGAAACTGATCCTTCAAACATGTTTTTCTCGGAAACATAATTTGTCCATCACATACACCCCTGTGTGTTACGACCGTCAAATTTTATTCCATAAATAGACACATTAACTGAATAAAAACATAATTAAATGAATACAATTACAGAATAAATGCTCCAAGAGCATAAGTTACAGACAGCATCGCCAACATGCCATTTGGACTTTACAGTTGCTACCTGGGAGTCATTGACCTCAGTTTCATAATGATTTCAATTCATCAAAATTCAATCAAAATATCTGCTAATTTAGGCATACCTTGACAACATTGGTTTTTAGAAAATTGTTCAAGCAAATTTTAATTGTATGGACTTTGAGACAGATTTTTGATTGATGAAATCAATTGCTGCGATAATAAGGTGTTATGAGATGAAGTTCAATTTGGAAAAAAAATCAAAATTGGTGCTCAAAGTACATTCTAAGATAATAATAATAATAATAATAATGATAAATATTTTAATAAAATTTTCATTATACTGTCAACATTCTATTTACAACATGTACATCACAGATACATATAGGGCATACCATGGACCACTGGTCTTAAGTGAAATGGCATTACCCATGTCCAAAGATACCACAAACCCCCCTCCTCCCCATGGTTGGACATAAAGAATTTTAATAATGTGGAGAGAGTTTTCAAAACAGGGGAAAACAGAATATCAATACACCTCCCTCAATATCTCTCCCACCAATGATGGGACAAAAAGTGTGTTAATGATGTGGAGGTGGTTTCAAAACAGGGAAAACTGATTAAAACAATATCAATGCATAAGTTGTGATATTACCACAAATATGGGCCCGTTACAATGACTACATTGAATATCTAAGGTTTGAGATGTGTGTGTTTTTACTTACTTTAATAATAGGCGTACTTCCTTGGCGCTGCAAGAAGGCAATCGGAAGTGGGATAGTTTAGAGATGACACTAATACATTTACTTTACACAGGGCAGATATATCTACAATTCCCTTCTTTGCAAGTCCCCTACTCCCCCCACAAACAACAACTTCAGCCCTGCTTAAGGACAAAAAACATGGTCACTTGGGGATACACTTTTTAGACAATCTCCCATGCATGTTAAGGGTTCCACTTGAGTACCTCAGAATTAAATTGTTCTAATTGCTTTAAGGCTGTCTTATGTCAATATGGTTCATGCCCTGTTTACACTACAAGATTCTATCACAGTTGCCTGCACAGGTACACCACCACCAACGTACCTGACTGGTATACACAAGAGTACCTACACAGTACCAAAGCTACTACTGAGGATCCCCAGCAGTGGTACTACACTGGTACTCCTCTGGTACTGCAGAGTACCAGGCAAGTACCTTGGTATCAATGTGTCTGTGCAACCAGCCACAATAGGAATCTGGTCGTGTATTTCTCACCAACTAACCACCAAGTATGACAAAGGGCAGCTATTCCCAGTTAGAACAATTTAATCCAAATATGGATATGGATGATACACCTTGACCAGTGGTCTACAAAGCAACTTGACCAGTGGTCCACAATTGACCAGTGGTCCACAATTGACCAGTGGTCCACAATTGACCAGTGGTCCACAATTGACCAGTGGTCCACAATTGACCAGTGGTCCACAATTGACCAGTGGTCCACAATTGACCAGTGGTCCACAATTGACCAGTGGTCCACAATTGACCAGTGGTCCACAAAGAGAATCCATCAGTTTATATGATCATGTGATATGAACGGTGCAAAAACACGATGAAATCAAAAAGGTGCCAATATGGAAACTTGGAGTGTGTGAATACAATTTTCACTCAGCTAATTAAATGAAATTCAAAAATATTTGATTACACAATCTCAAAAACAAAAAAATTAAAATATACATTTTATACACATTTTAAGATTATGTCCAACTTATGGGTAGCTCCACACATTGAAATCACACTAAACCAAATCAGCACACTAAAACAACCAAGCCATACTTTATTCTGCATTCAAGCCATTGTGGGACTACTGTAACCTTTTCATCTTCCATTCTGGCCTAGCATCCCCCCAGCACAAATATACACCTAATCACATTCCCCTTCTCTACCCCAGGGTTGTTGATTTTGTTAGGGTGGGAATGTGTGGCTAGGACTCTGTAAAACATATCTTGATGGAAATTATATCAAATCTAACTAAAAAGAGACCCAAAATTGTACTAATGTTGTGGACTTTGAATAATTATTTCAGTTCAAAATAAAGATAAATTAAAATTAAATAATTTGACAAATTCCAAATTCTGTTGCAAATTTTGCTAAAAAATTTTCACTCAGCTAATTAAATGAAATTCAAAAATATTTGATTACACAATCTCAAAAACAAAAAAATTAAAATATACATTTTATACACATTTTAAGATTATGTCCAACTTATGGGTAGCTCCACACATTGAAATCACACTAAACCAAATCAGCACACTAAAACAACCAAGCCATACTTTATTCTGCATTCAAGCCATTGTGGGACTACTGTAACCTTTTCATCTTCCATTCTGGCCTAGCATCCCCCCAGCACAAATATACACCTAATCACATTCCCCTTCTCTACCCCAGGGTTGTTGATTTTGTTAGGGTGGGAATGTGTGGCTAGGACTCTAAAAAACATATCCTGATGGAAATTATATCAAATCTAACTAAAAAGAGACCCAAAACTGTACTAATGTTGTGGACTTTGAATAATTATTTCAGTTCAAAATAAAGATAAATTAAAATTAAATAATTTGACAAATTCCAAATTCTGTTGCAAATTTTGCTAAAAAACGATGAAAATTTGGAAAAAGTACTCCTTCTCCAAACCATTTTCTTGATATTTGCTCCCACGAATCTAAACCGACAAACCTGTTACTGCACCATTGAATTTGCCACACATTCCCCTACCCACCTCTCCACTTTAAACTGGCTAAATAAAAGTATTTATACCAACTCTGCATCTTTTATTTATGTCTCTGTGGATTGTCCTTAATATATAATGTATATCCAATGATCCACATTTTGAGTTTGGTGTCAAATCTAGATCAAGGAGGCCTCATTCTAGTAAATCAACTGTTTACTCTACCTAAAGTTTCCCTGGCGATTTCACAGCTAACACTCTTGAGCTTTCCAAGCCGGGTCTACTACATATATGCTTGAATTAAGAATTCTCAACAAACATGAATGTGTGATGTACTGTATAATGTACTGTATATATTTAAAGGGTGGTAACATACTGAGTTAGTTTTGCTGTAAAGATGTAATGCGAAATAAAAAATAAAGCGTTTATCTCAAATTACAATTTCATCCTGAATCTTTCAAAAACTTTGACCATGCAGTCCCCAAAATAGACAAATATATAAAATGTACATATTAATTTCAGTTGCAGTGGCAGTTTCACAGGTGGGGAGAGGGGGAGGCATGGGGTGGCAAATTTCCCTAGTCAGAAGTCAGAACCCTCCCCCCCCCGGTAAAATAACAAAGTTATAATAATTTCCACTTTTTGTGGCAATTTTGTTGATTTTGCCGAATGCCCCCTTCCAAAATTCACTTTGCCCCCATGCCCTCCTGAAAAAATTCCTGGTGCCGCCACTGTTCAGTTGGTTTGCTGTTGTGCTCTTTTCTCTTCGTTGTTTTAGCAATAAATTGTAAAAATACATTATTCTAAACCGCATCACTTTCTCGTCTATTTGCTTTAAAAAATAAATAACTAATAATGGTTTTGTTTATAACAAATTTACAGTGTCTGCACTGAATCTTAACCCCCTGAGCACTATACCTGCCAATCTAACATTGCCTCTAATTGGTCAATTACATGATATCTTCATTTTAATCCCCAATCAGAATGGAGCTTTGCAAATAATTCACTCCCAATTTTTTGGGTGGTGAAATTATTCTAACAATGTTGCTGATTGGTCCAATTGATAATGAAAACTTCTTTTGACCAATCAGCAGGTAGTTCTCATGTGGTTAAATTTATCTTGTCAGCAGACAGTTTAATCTAAAACGTTTAGTATTTCATCTGATGTTGTGTGTGGAAGACTTACTTAGAATATGAGCTAGGCTAGGTGAATGCTTAACCCCCTTTCAGCTTTAACATGTTTAAATGTGCATTTTATGATCATTCTATTTGATTTATTTCATTTAAAGGAGGATGCTCCAAGCATTTGAAAATCCAGAAAAAAATATATTTTCAAGCAACAAATGAATAACAAAATTTTCAAAAGATTTTTGCTAGTACATTTTGTTTAACAAGCAATATGAAATCTCTAATAAAAATCCGACTATTATTTTCTTCAAAAATGTCAAAATGATCCATGTGATGTGACAAAACCTAAACCCAGTGATGCCATTGGGTGCACAATTGGGCTACTTGGCAATCACTTGCCGCTACTCAAATCATGCGCTACTTGCCTAAAATTGGGCTACTTTTGGCAGTTTCCGGCAGTACTTTGATGTATTTTCCTTTCAAATTAACTGATTTTAAAAGGTTTTAAGTCTCTAAAGCTCCAAATTGCAATTACAATGGGTTTTGTGACTATTTATTGATCAGTCTTAACATCCCATAGCACAAGCAGTTTTTAAGTCAAGTGCTTTTCCGCCCAATTGGGTGATTTTTGTTCTAAATTCAGGTTAAATCCACCCAAATGTCCAGTATTGGGTGTTTTTTTTTATTAGTTTTAAATTTGGGCTACTTGAGAATCCTGTACCCCGGGCTGGTGAGCCAATGCCTTGGTGCTGAGAAGTTTTGGCAACACTGCCTAAACATGGAAAATATTTATGGAGAATCTCAATAAAACCAGCAAAATGTGTCCAAAAATGATTCATTTCAAAATCTGTGAATGTCCCCTTAAATGATAGCAGACAGATCACTTTCTTCTTGTGATGCTTCTTGTGTATATATACATATTTATACATTTCATCTGTTCTTCTATCAGATGCTTGAAAATGCATGCTCACTTCCAATTCAGTGCAATGGGCTATTACATTTGAAATCCTTACACCCTCTGTGGAAGGCATGGCCTTAATCTCCCCACACAGGGGGTGTGAATTTCAAATATAAAGTCCCACATTCAGGTAACCCCATTTGAAATTCACACTCCTTGTGTAGAAGATTAAGGTCATGTCTTCCACAGGGGGTATGGATTTCAACTGGAATAGCACAATTTGTCGGTACATGACATTTGCTGCAGATGACCTATATTTTATCCCATGGGCTGGATAGCGATTTTTAACGACAGGGATATAAATTTATAATTCACGCTGGGTTGCCATAGCACTGTCACCTACAGGTGATGTGTGGAATTAACATAGGGACACCAAACACCGCCCGGCAAAATATACCGGACAATATGGTACTCAAAATCCCTATGTAATTGTATCTGAAAGTCATTTTATTATCGAGGAGAAACATCTAATTGCTGATAAAAGTCCTTATTTGTTATACACCTGCATTTCTGATGGCGTTTTCAAAAAAAAAAAATTACAATTTTTGAATTGAGTGTATATTGTATAGAAAGTAACTCAATTCTAGTGAATCTGTTAAAAACACCAGTTATTAATTAGGCTATTCCAATTGAAATTCATACCCCTTATGGGGGGGGGGTGTAGATTTTTAATTTCCCTGTGTGGAAGATTAAGGACAAGTCTTCCATAAGGGGGGAATATGGATTTCAACTGGTATAGCCTATAATTGTCAAAGTTCACAGTGGGCTATCCAAAAAGGACGGATTTAACACCATTTTTCATTCCTAATTTGACACAGAGCCACAGATTCGACAAGAATCACTGAATCTCATAATGATGTTCGTATAACATATGCTGCAAGAATCAATTTCTTTCATTGAATAATGTAGTAAGTGTTCAGCGTCTTGGATGGTTTCAGATTCTCGCAAACTGGCACAAAATCAAGGCCCTGTATGAAAATATCATTCCAAAAGATGTAATTAATCCATCTAGGCTGGCTTTAATAAAAGGGTAATGGGATAAAATGTATTGTAATAATAAAATAGCAAATATCCTGGAATTTGAAATAAAAAATGTAAATTTTAGTCAAAATAAAAATGCAGTACGGCTTTCATACAAATTGGAAAGCTTTAATGTGTAGGAAAATGCTCCCTCCCCCACATGACACCATGCACAACTACAAGTAGTCCAAAAATTGAGCATGTACGTCGTCAGTGTGTGGCAACCGTGAATTTACTTCAACAAGTTCTCTAGTCACGCTTTTACGCCTTTCCTTGCATATTCTGTCCATGTCTACCTGTGTGCCTGCTTGCCACGACAGCACTGTAGCATAAATAATTGAAACACAAAGACGTGGGGGCGGTTGTATGGGAATCTATTTGTCACTGGGATATTCTGTTTGAAATCCATAATATTCCATATGGAGGACATGATCTTAATTATCCCACACTTGGGTGTAGACTTTTAATTTAAATAAAGTCACCCATTCAGGTAACCCTATTTGAAATTCACACTCCCTCTGTGGAAGATTAAAACCATGTCTATAGGGAGGTGTGTATATTTCAACTAGAATTTAGCCCATTTGGGCTATTCCATTTAAAATCCACACTACCCTGTGGAAGATTTTGGAAATATCTTCACAGGGGGAGTTTGTATTTCAAATGGAATTAGCACATTAACCAAATCTATTTAAATCTCACCCTCCCTCTAAGGAAGATTCAGGTTGAATCTTTCTTAGAGGGTGTATGAAATTCAAATGGAGCTGCCTAATAAGTTTATTCATTTGAAATACATACTCCCCTGTGCAATATATTTCCACAATCCTCCACAGGGGTAGTGTGGATTTTAAATGGAATTGCCCATTCCTAAAGACAGGCAGCCATATATGTCTCAATGCCGGTTGTCTTGCCATAAGCTTTTGAAATATGTGTATTGGTTTTTATCATCTTCATAATGTAGAACTGATTGCATTTTATGTGCAATTTCATTTCCCCAATACCTCATAATGCTACTGTCATGTTTCCTGGAAATCTGAACAATAATATTTCAAAGCATATCGAGTTTCAGACTTGCCTTATTAGCGATGCCTCCAATTCAATCTACTTACGTCATACTCTCACCTATGAAAATTCTACCTCAAAATTTGAAACCATACAGAATTTACACAGAAGTTTCAACAATTTTTCATGCAATGATCAATTATTATGTTCTTGCTATCAATGCCATGATCTAAATGAAACAGTGACTGTGATGTGTTTTTATGCTATTTATGCATGATGTTAAGTAAACAGTTGTTTAAAAAAATTCCACCCCTTCTAACCCCCTCCTCAAAAAATAAAAAACCCACAAAACCAAAACAGAATACAGCCAACTAAAAACTACTAGGTTAAAATTGACAAAATGTTAATTACAATGTCAACTATATATATAATGGTGTTGAATCGTTTAGTCTATTTATAAAAAATAAAATCAGCTCTTCTATCCATAACTTTCTAAATATTAAAATTATTGCCACAAAACACAATCTCCAAAATTATCAAAACGTTAGTAAATATTTTAAACAAGATCAACAGAAATCAAACAAACAGCAGATAATGGCCACAGAAAATTATTTTCACCAATCTAAACGCTAGGGTGTCAATTGTTAGTCAACTAAACAAAGCTCAAATACTTTGATAGTTAGTCAATATTTTAAACTAATCGATAAAATATACAAACATCAAAAGCCTTACCGTCAAATGTTTATTATAACACTAAAACTAAGAGTTGTAAAACCACAGCAAGTCAAATATTGAAAATTAATATAGGGTGGTTCAATTAAATGAAGAGGACCCCACACAATATAGTCTTGGATAATGGTTCTATATAAGGTGGTTCTAAATATTCATAACATAAGTTGTCATTAGATCCATGAAAGTTTCAAAGCATAAGCTGATAAATGCTATTTCACAATATTTGAGGCAAAGGGAAGGCCATCCATAGCAGTTCTTCTGGGGTTAAACCAAACCTAACTTGTTATCAAATTAATGGGTGACAAGTTTATCTCTGAATTTGACACATGCTTATTGATGCAATAATAGTAAAACATCAACTAGTACCTGTCAAATTCAGAGATAACCTTGCCACTGATTTATTTGATCAGGGTTGGTTCACCCCAGAAGAACTGCTATGGCAGGGCTTCCTCTTTAAATGAAGAATATACAGGATGGTGTTGACAAATGAAGGTCTTATGGGACCTGGATTACGGGATTTGAATAATGGTTTTTATGGGCGGTTCTACATATTCATATAATACAAGTAAGGTGGTTCTTTAGATCCATGAAAACATGTAATATGGTCCTATAGAATGGATGAGATGTCCTGTAAAATGATCCTAGAGCACAGTCCCAACAAACATCTACCACTAAATATATAATAATACCAAACACCACCACTGAAGGAGAGACTGGAAAGTCAGAGAAGCATCCCAAAGAAGTTATAACAGAGATTCTCAACTTCATCATATTATGTTTGAGTACCACAAGGGAGGCCAAACACATTTCAAACATACATGCTTGAGGGCTAAATACACCCCAGTTACTTACATTTTCCTTTGGTCAGGGGCAAAATATGAAGTATACTTAGTTGTCGGGTTAGGGTTTAGGGGGTAGGATTAGGCCTCAGGTTAGGGTTTAGAGTTAGGGGTAGGGTTAGGATTTAGGATTTAGGGTTAGGGTTTAGGTTAGGGTTTAGGGTAACGGTCAGGGATTCAATAATCACAAACAACTGGAAACAAGACCTGGGAAACAAGCTAGAACCTTCAAAGAGACTGATTTCAACACACTATTGCAATTTCGCTCTTATACTTTTGCATTGGAAAGAACCATGGTTCTTCCCTGCAAAATGGTCGTGTTATATAGTTCAAAATATAAGTAGTTGGCAGGCCACTTGTTGAGAGCCCCTGTGTTATAATATAGAGTCTGGACTCCACACATTCTGGTATACTTTTATTTGTTAATATTCATTGGACCTTAACCATGTAATATTTTGTAGTTTGTTGTCTTTTCTTTCCAACAACAAAAAATAACAGTGCAGTGGTGGATGCAACAAACATGCACATTTTATATTTAAGCATCGTTTTTCTGTTTAAGCATCCATAAAGAGTTAAAATATGGTAGAGTGTCACTGCTTGATTTGCCATTGAATTTAGCCAGAGAACAAATTGAAATTGATTCATTATCTACCACAATTAGAATTTCAGAATGAAAAAAAAACACACTTCAAATATATTATTTTTATCCACAATATTTTAAAATATCTTCTTGCTAATGCCAACATCAACATGTGCATAAGCAGTGGCAGCACCAAAAATTTGTTTCTGAGTAGGGATGGGGTAGAGTGGGGTGGGGAAATTTGAATTTAAGGAGGAGGCAATCTGATAATTTTGCTTAAAACAGTGGAATTTTCAGTGATAAGTTGGAGGTGGCAAATTTCCCTATGCCCCACTGAGGGATACGTGGTGAGAAATTCAAAAAGAATACGTACAAGGGGATGGGGTGGGAAATACTCCCATGTCCCATTGCAGCGCCACCACTGTGCATTGGCAAAAAAACATCTTGTGCTATATATATATACAGCTCCTTAAAGTGAGAAAACCAAGCAACACCTTGAGTAGCTCATGATAATATGTCAAATACCATCAACTCTACAATGTTTTCATTCAACGTTAAGTCAAAGTGCAAGATAGTGTTAAGTGTAAGAAACAACACGCTTAGCAAAGGAAAAAGAAAGATGTACAGTACACTTCCCCCTAAATGCGATGTTACAGCGTGCTTTACAGCAGACTGTGATATAGATAGAACACGACATATACCATCCAAGCAGTAGCTATTATACTGTCAGCCTGTGTGTGCTTCCTATACAAATCTCTTAGAATAGAGCTGTCCTTTCTGATATATTTCTTGTGCTCAAACACAATCTGACCTGTTTTGTATTCTTAGCATTTTTTTGTGTCTATTTTTAATGGATATTTGTCAGTGCTCCTTAAGCAACACTTCATATGTGGAGAGAATTCTTTCCATGAAATTTTCTAAAAATTGTGTTTCATAAATGCAAATAGTATGCATTAAGGTTCTATTTATATAGTATATATAACATCTGTGTGGTTGTGTTCACAGAAAATGTCTAAATCAAGGTAATTTTGTATTCTTGTGATTCTTAGAACAAACTTTGCAAAACAATAAAAATGCTGAAACAAGATTATGAATATTCTGAGTCCAGTAGAAGACCTAAATCAACATTCTGGACGTGGCAATAATTTTCAGTTATGATGCAACCCGCTCACCTGGTCCTCATCATAATGCGCAAAGAGTATAATTGGTGTTTTGGTCATGTGATGGTAAATGGCAAAACAGTACAAATTCTGAAACAATTTCCTTGCTGTTCACCATCACATGATCAAAACACCAGTCACATCTCTATGCAGTCTGACAAAAACCCAATGAACAAAACATCTAAAACTTTGGAACAATATCCTAGCTATTTACCATCTCGCACCAAAAACACCAATCAAACATCTGCACAGTTTGATCAAGACCTGATGAACAGGTCGCAATATATGTAACTAAAATTGTTGACGACTCCACAGTTTTGATTAACTTTCGCAAAAAGTTTGTTCCAAGAATTACAACTGTACAAAATTACTTCAATACGGACCATTTCTGGAAATACATCCACACATATAACTGAAAATCGTCAGTGAGTCCGGAATTTTGATTAACTTCTGTTCCTATAAAATTCTGAAAGGACAACTCTACTTGTGTCTAATACAATGAAATGGGTGCATACCCTCCGACGTGGCGGTGGCAGTTGAGGCAGCAGATGCCTAGGCTCCTCGTCAGATGACTGCAGACGTGCATTATGGGAAGGCATAAACAGGGTACAAGGTGAGGATGATAGATTTACATGAAGGAAGATTGGAATGCATTAATAAAGGTACGTGGTAAAAACAAATAAAATATTTTTAAAAAATAAGTAGAATAAATCAAATGGCATGAAAATTGATTAGAAATAAAGGCACAAGATTCAAATAAAATAAAATGTAGAATACCAATCCAGAAAGTAATCGTATCAAAGAAACAAAGTCAAAAAGAAGATAGGAGGGGTAAGATAGAGAAAAGGTAAGTCATATGTGAGTAAGAGGAAGAAAAGAGAGTGAAAGGGGGAGGAAGAGAGGAGCAGGAAGAGAGGAGCAGGAAGAGAGGGGGAGGTAGAAAGGTACATGACCAAAAAGGTAGAGAGGGAAGGAATAGAGGGGGACAAAGAAAAGGGGGGGGAAGAGAGAGAGGGGGGGGAGAGTGGAAGAGAGAGGAATAAGAGAGGGAGGAAGAGAGGGAAGAAGAGAGGGACAAAGAGGGGGAGAAAGAGCAGGAGAGGAAGAGAGGGCAGGAAGAGTGGGCAGGAAGAGGGGAGGAAGAGAGGGCAGGAAGAGGGCAGGAAGAGAGGGGACAAAGAGAAGGGGGGGAAGAGGGGAAGAAGGAGGGAGGATGAGAGGGAGAGGAAGAGAGGGGAGGAAGAGAGGGCATAAAATTAAAAGAAAGACAAAAAACCCATAGCAACAGGGTGGAATGCAAACATAGTAAGGAGAGAAAGAAAAAGCAACAAAGTAAAATAAACAGATTGGGTGAGATAGAGACGGACAAAGACATGAAAATGACAAAGACAGGAAAGAAGAGAATTAGGCATAATAGGGGTAGAGACAGACAAAGGGTGCAGGAAAGGACATTACAAGCAGTTTGTTAATAAAGCACTATATATCTACGTCATCAGTAGTCAGCAATCAGACAGTCACATTATACCAAGGGTATTCAGGACTTGGAACCAGTGACTTCTACTAAACTTAGTAGTGGGTGGCAGAATTATCACACATTTTTGACCTAAATGGTGGGTCAAATCAACAAAAAAGTGACCCAAGTTGTATTTCTGTGAATCACTGTGGGACACAATCTGTATGAAACAGACAAATGAAATTGAGGTAGCCAATGTCTTAACCATTTTAACCCCTGGTTTCTTAAGGTATAGCAAACGATAAATCGTAAACCCCACCCAATTGGTGTACCAAATTACAGGTCTGGTAACCCTCATTAGGGGGAGGGGGATATGTGCAAGCTATAAGTTATTCAAACTTTGTATCAATGTTAAGATGTCAAAATTGGTAGTGGTTCTAGAGAAGCTTCTTACATAATTTTTGGAACAACTTTGCCACCTGGTGAATACTTCAAAAGCCACTGATCTTAATATGAATATTTGACAAATGTTACAAGATTTTAGCTCTTTAAACAAATTCACTTTAAGGCAGCCATTGGATGTACAACTTTGTTCCACCATAGACTCTTTTATTCAGAGTCTATGGTTCCACCTGATATGACAAAATGCGCCAATATGGGATTTGAACCAAGGACTTTGAACCTTCAAGTGTATAATTGAGAACTGTTGCTGACTACTGATATATTATTGCTCTTCTTTTCAAGTCTACTCTGTGCATACTTTTTACTTCTACACTTAAAGCTAGTCTTCAGAATTATCTAAAGCAATTATTTTTTCGCTACTGGTGTGTAGAAAGTTTACAACACCAATTCCTTATTCAAATCCAAAATTCTAAACAGTAAAACTATTGTGTGCAATAAAAATCACATCCAAGAAAAGATCAAGTACAGACATTTTATTGTTGCATTTTGGACTACCGATAGAAATTGCTAGTCTATTTCTATAAATTATTTCATTTAATACTACTTTCATGTCCGTAAAACTTGTTTCAGTTTAATCATAAAACCGGACATGAAAACTGAAGCTTTTTCAAGCCAATTTTGGTGTACTTACCTGGTCTAAACTGAATTTTGAAAATTTTAAAGAAAAACATCTTCAATCCGATGCGACAATAGTTGATTTGTGGATATTTGGTTTCGACAGTAAACAATCCTATGCCTTATTCTAAACTGATTAATATTAACAAGAAACCTTTTTGATCTGATTGAGATCTTATACACTGCATGAATAAGAACATAAAAAAGTCTTATACTACAATGATATATCTTACATCTGGTGAAGTGGATGCGTCCTGGCTCGAGGACGAGTCGGATTCCGGACACGAGTACGCCGAGTCACTCTGGCAAGCCTCCGGCGGAATCTGTAACGTATCTGGCGGGTTGTACACATTGGTGTCCATCTCACTCACGGGGCTCATTACCTCTTCTATGTCTTCTGCAAATATTCAAGAGAAAATATAAAACTATATTACACAGGGCTTATGTAGTTGCTCATGAAATTTATATGACATTGAATATGACAGTATATGTGACATGATGTGTTCCACTCGGGCCAAAACTGGAAATGTTGAAAAGTGAGTTAACTTTCTCAGTACCCATGCGTCTACTGATAATGAAATCCACACATCCCCTGCATGGTACACTTACAGTAATACAGCTGCAAAGTTAAGAATTTGTCTTGTGTTTATTTTCTTGAATTTGTGCTCCTTAGTTTTATCTCTCTCTCTCTCTGTCAGGTAGCGCTCTGTAGCGTTGCTGAAGTCGTCACAACTCACAAGAGTGTGTCATCTCGCTAGATCCGATGCCAACTACATTGCACCATGCATTCTTTGGTTAGAAACTAGCTTCACATCATTAGTCCATAAGCAGTTGGTGGACATCCTCTTCCTCGTCAGCCTTCCATAGCCCCTTGCATAATGTGTTTATCTATACCTAGCTCCATGTTTCCTGACAATATGGCCAAAACTACTTAACTTCAGCTTTCTCTCAATTAGGCCTTTAATGGTGGTTAAACTTGTACATGTCTTGTCTAGGATCCAGGAATTTGCATTGACAACTCAAATCGTCAACTTTTTTCCTGCTATTCTTGGCACAGCAACCATAAGCAGCAATGAAAAACACAGTTGCACATAGCAGGTGAATCTTGAGGTCAATGGTTAGGCCCCTGCTTTTCCATATGCTTGACATGCCTTGCACAGTTTTATATATGTAACTCAATTTCATTATTGCCAACTTTGGATCAGATCATGTCACATTTATGCCTGCCCGTAACCAGGGGGGCTGTGGTGGATGCCCCCCACCCCAAAAGTCCCCTTTTTACCCTAAGTCCCATTTGAGAACGTATCAAGCAAAATAATAGGGTTTTTTATGCCTATTTGGTCAAAAAAGGTCCAAATTTTGGGGAAAAAGTCAAATCTACCCCACCTAGTCCAAAAAGGTCCAAATTTTAAACAAAGGTCCACTTTTTCAAAATCAGCCCCCTCCCCAAAATAAATCCTGGTTACGGGCCTGCATACATGTAAGCCTGTGTTGTCACCCTATGAATTTGATTGTGTTGTAACAAATTTTCAAGTGAGATCATCAGAACAAATAAACAATAATGTTAGAAACATTTTGTTGCCATCAACTTCTTTATTTGAACTCTCAGCAGCCATGCTGAAGGCTTCATTACACATGCAATGATCTTTTTATTGGCATGTCAAAACGACATGCTTGCATGATTCTCTCTCTATACAGCCATCCCATGAATATTTTACATTTTGTGTTACCCTGAGCATGGACTGACCATACTACATTATGTGGATACATGTTATGGATTATGCACACGCATGTTTTTGAACCACCATTGGGCTATTCCATTTAAAATCCACACTACCCCTGTGGAAGATTTTGGAAATATCATCCACAGGGGGAGTATGAATTTCAAATGGAATCAGCACATTAGGCAATTCCATTTGATTTTCATACACCCTCTGAGAAAGATTAACCCTGAATCTTCCACAGAGGAAGGGTGAGTCTCAAATGGAGCTGCCCAATGTGCTCATTCCATTTAAAATTCATACTCCCCCTGTGGCAGATATTTCCAAAATCTTCCACAGAGGTAGTGTGGATTTTAAATGCAATAGCCCATTTTATAGCAAGAAATCCTGGGAATGCATCAAAGAAAAGAATATTTTCTCTTGTGTTGTTGGAATTGCTCTAATTAGTTCAAAATGCACTACCTGCAAGACAGTAAGCAACATTGGGCTATTCCAGTTGAAATCCCTACACCCCCTATGGAAGATTCACTTTTGGTTCAAGTTCCTTAGGGAATTAGTCAAGGTTAAAATTTACCCATGTAAATTCTGTTCTGTCTGTAATCAAAGTAACAGGTGTAAGTCAGTTCTTCTGTGGCGAACTGGCCAAGTGGAGCTTCCTGTTTAATCTCCCACAGAAGGGGTGCACATATAGATATCAAATGGGGTCACCCGTTGAGGTAACCCCATCTGAAATTCACACTCCCTATATGTAAGAATTAAGGTTATCTGCCATAAGGGGCGTATGGATTTTCAACTGGAATAGTTTATTAGAGTGTGGGCAAAAGAACAATAATTTGTGTTGTCAGTTTTAAGTTGGCTCACAGACCCTAACTCACTTATACTTCTATGCTCTCAATAGAGCTCATTAAGTTGAAGAAACAGAAGGGATTCAGCCAATTGGACCAGTTCAGCATAGCATTGATATAATATATAAGTTTACTATGGTGATACAACCACGTTTTTCTTCCAGCACGCACACACGTTTATCTGGGATAATGTATGACCGTGACACTGTATTTATGATGGAAACATACTACACAATGTATTTTCTGTGTATATAGAATGCATGTCTGCACGTAGGCATTTTACTACTAGAATATTGATAAGATAAAACAGGCTCTATAGCCAGGTTTTCTTAACTCTCAAAACTGGACTATTTTGTGTACTATTTACTATATACAGCATGCCCTGATAAAAGTGGATTCTTTTAAATTGATTTAAAAAAATATGGTTCACAAATTTGTGTCAGCAGTATACTAACATAATGTCATGAATATCATTAAAATAGGACTCTGTGTATGACATGCATATGGACTTACGAAATGTCTGTGAACGCTGCTGACCTTTTAGTATATTGTCACATTATTCTATTGTCATAGAGCATCATAGATAAATCTTAAATACTCGATCAAGTGTAAAACAGTCTTGCCAAAACTCTATACTACCAAGGTTCAGCCAAATTTGTCCACCATGGTCGTGGTAAATGCCAAATTTCTTAAATTATTATGTTTTGACTATGAATCCAAGAGTGTGAAAATGTTGGATCCCAAAAATACTAATGATAGAATTTGATGCTTTATGCCCTATATCTATTGGTCTGGCTATGAGTTTTAAAATATTGCACTTGACTATGTCTCGTCCAATATTTAGGCCCTAAATCTCATATTGTCATATCTCGACCAAGAAATATGGGCTCCATCAATCCAATTTTATATCAAATTTGTTAACAAAAAGCACCAAATATTTGGGCAGTTTTACTGAATCCAGCAAAAAAATCACAAAATAAGTGATGTCAGAAAAACTAGATCATGTTGCATTGTGGTAAACATGTACCAAAGTTGCTGCCATCCATTGTAAACACAGACACACACAATTTACCCATTTTGCAATTTTTTTTACCTTGGCGATTAATTTTTGTCACTTTCCTTCATTTATAGTACCGTAAGTGATTACTTTCATCTTCATAAAAGTGGTCATGGTATGATATTTGAAGAAAAAAGTAATAACAATTTCTTTGGAGGCTGTTTTTTTTGTACAAATGAATACAAAGTTAGTTTAGAGTACTATTGACCTATGATGACCCAAGCTGGAAATTTACAATATCACTTAATTACTGAGTGGAACAAAACTGGAGTGAATAAACTTCAAATTCTGTGTGACAATCAATAAATCATATATCATTATTGCAATTCAGAACTGTAAAGATGGAATTGGAAAAATGAAGGAAAATATTGCCACACCATGATACTTGTAAAAGTAGCCCAAATAGGTGATTAAATCATGGCATTGGCAACACTGGGGTGAAATACCTCCATGACAACATGTATCAATATCTAGGTATAATGGTAATTATTCAAGCATGGCATTCTATGAAAACATTCAAGTTGTCTTTTCATGTTTCAACCTTGGATGTGGATAAGTCCTTTGTGGGTAGTTCTTCAATTCTTTAAAAGTGAACAAAATAAAGACATTGTCATTGTATGTCATTGAGATAACCATAAATCTAAAACCAGTCATATCCTTCATGGCAAGATGATTACCAAAAGATCACAATTTTAAGTTCATAATCCCTCACTGTAATTTATACACCAAGTTCTGTGCTCTGCTCTCACACATGAAGGATAAACCTCAATCTTGTGCAAGCACATATAAGTGTGCATACATGTTTTAATTGTACCTACTGCTAACTTTCGTTGTTGGAGTATATATAACAACTCTAACTCTCTGCACGAGAGTGTTGACTGCCCGGGGTTGACTGCAGACGAAAAGTTTCTTAATTTTGTTTATAAAAATTCACAAATTTCAAAATTGTACATATCTGTGACCACATTTGGAATCAGCACAGAAAATGCATTAAAATGAGTACAAACAAGCCTAATAATATTGTTTCAGTGGTTCTTGAGACAGCTCTTGACATTTTGAGAAAATATTTCAAAACTTGGGCTTTTTATGTTGAAGCCTATGGCTAGCACCCAGAGTATTAATTAATTATTGAATGTAAACACTATAAACACCTGCCGCCGCCCCCATCTCAATGTTTTCATATCTTACACCTAATTACAGAGCTTGTTTGATATTTCCAACTTCTTGACAATTGGCTTTCAATGAAAACCAAGCTCAAACAAATGCATATATATGACACAATTGAGGGAAATGAGTCGCATGTCGCTAATATTGATTTTGAGATATTGGCAAAGAAGTGTTCAAATTCTTTTGTTTTACATTGTTTTCAGCGATTGATAAAATGACGTAACTTCGCAAAGTTAAGTCGTATCAACATGGGGTTTTCGTTTTCTGAAAGCTTTAAATGTCCTCTTTAGGAACCTATGTAAAACTCATTTTCGACCAGGGTCGACACGTGACTCATTCCCCTTGATCATGTCACATATGTGACAGATCACATGCAATGAGTTTAATGTCAACCATTTTTAATAAATAATTCTGTTCATTATTCATTTACACCTTTATAGCAGTCTAGTTAGCTCATTTGATAACATGTTCGACTATGGTGCAAGAGGTTACGGGTTCGAACCCCAGCAGTGGTTTAGTATGCTCTCATGGAAAAATTGAGTTAGCTTGAAATTCTCCTGGACAAGGAACTTACTGCGAATTGTCTCATTGTAATCTGTACGCAACTCAGGGTCTGATCTTAGCTGCGAAGGTCATTTGTGGAATGTCTAGGGTGTGTGCTTCTTAAATCATCAAGTCCCTGCGTTGTGGTTTATGGAATGATATGGGCAGCAGTGGTCAGCGGCAACCTCTAAAGTGTGCTGAGGCTTGTGGATCGATGTCTAGGCATTGTGCCTGTGTGTAGCCTACTATTAATCACTACGCTTTTTTTATAAGTATGCATCATTAGACACATTCCACTTGATTGTGTGCGTCACAAACATGCCAAGAACTATCACTTCTCATGATTGAAAAAGGCTGAAAATGTATGCCAATATTTCAGACTTGCTTTCAATGCGCTAGTAGCATAGCAAGGTTAAAAGTGAACATTTTTAGAATAACATCAATTTTCTCACCTATTGCACTCAACACAGCTACCTCAAAAATAAATATATCGTTGTTGGGCAGGAAAAACCTCCTGTGTCATTAGCCCCTGAACATGTTTAAAGCAAAACCTCGCATGTAACCTGTTGGCAGTTCTGATTTAAACATATTCAGGGGCCACAAGCACATGGGAGGTTTTACCTGCCCAACGACTTTATATGCAAATAATTTCTTTTATGTATGGTCTATGTAAAAAAACTAAAATCAAAAATTTAAAAACAAGTGAAGTAGAATTAAACACCCCTCCCTCTCAGGTATTGTAACCAACCAGACAATGATACTAATTTGAACCATTCACTGTGGAACACAATGGCCTCATCCCAATGTTCAATAACCTCAATTAAACACTGGTAGTGCAAAGTTTGACCTCAAGTTGCAGAGTATGAGTTTTTGTCCCCAAATTTTCAAAGGTCATTCAATGAATGTACAAATGTATTGGGATAAAGAACTGTGCCCATGATAGATGAGCATATTGTCAAAAGTAACCATATCTGTAATCAATGCCATTTTCCCATCCTACTAGTAATTATAACCTTCAATGTCTGGCTTTATAACCAGCCAAAAACTAATCAACATGTTCTAGATGATTGCTCTAGTGACTATCTTGACCTGCCACTGATTATTGACTACTGGCCTGGATCAACCTGACCAACAAGACAATACAGGTTTTTAATTATAGAGAATATTCTTGTACGGACTTATCAATTGAGCTCCGAGCCAGTCATTTTAAAGCCCAGAGTGTATAAATAACCAGGATTTATTTATGTGTTGTCT
The DNA here is from genome assembly GCF_039555335.1 of Amphiura filiformis. NCBI lineage: Eukaryota > Metazoa > Echinodermata > Ophiuroidea > Amphilepidida > Amphiuridae > Amphiura > Amphiura filiformis. The sequence continues at coordinate 62,488,129 of NC_092640.1, read as the reverse complement.
TTAGTTGCAATTGGACCTGGGGAGGTACATCATAAATTTTTGGTTGGTATGCTCCCCCGGAACTTTGAGGTGGTGGGTCTTTGAGAGCTGATGGTGAACCGGTAAAAGGGGGTCTTTTGGAGCTGCAAACAGTCTAAATTAGGGGTCTTTATTGCCTTTCTAGTTGAAAATCACCTGGAAAACCCAGAAATGTGAGGAATGAACAATTATTTAAGGGCTGAGATGATCAAAATCAAGGATCTTTCAGGGCTCTGTTTGGGTAAAATTCAGGAGTCTTTGGGAGCGGTGCGGTCCAAAAACAGGGGTCTTTCCAGGGGAGCATACCCGTATGGTCATTTGTGTTGAGTGCTATATCTCCTGGTTATTATAGGTTGCACACACAAGTAGAAGAAGATACTCAGTAGAAACAGAACAGTGTGACAAACTTCCTGAGTGGACATCTGGCAACAGTTACCCACCTCCTTTGAGGTAGTTCATGTGGTGTGACACCAGGCATTTTCTGAAGTAGAAACACAGCAATGTTACGTCTGGAAGTTTCAGCGAACTGTTGAGGTACTACCTGTATACATTGCAACACTTACTTTTTGCATCACTAGAAACGTACTGGTTCTTGGTTGGCAGGTAATGCTGGGTAGCAAATGCGGAGTGATACAGAGTGACCAATAGAAACATGCAGAAAGTGCATTTACCTTGGTGCTGTATATCTTGGTCAAATATATAATTATAAACTACCTACCTGGGACATCGCCAGCGATTTCACTGTTCATCATGTCCGTCACGACGTCATTCAGCGACGCATAAGACGACCTGTTACTTCCTCCGCCGTCGCTCTCTTCCCGCTCTCGTCTGTTGGATTCGGCGAATCCGACTCGATATCCTTCGCATTCTCCAGCGCCGTTCCCAGGGTGCAGTTCTCAAAGAATACCTTGAATTGAATGGGTTGGAGTTGTTCCGAATACCACTTTCCCTTGTCGCCGATGAGCTGTGGGTCGTACATACCGGTGTGGATGCGTAAAAATGTCACGTTGACTGGGTTCAGACAGTACTCGCCAAAGTATTCCACAGCCTGTAAAATAGTAAAAATGTACACTTTGTAAGTTTTCACATTCATTTCACAGTGTGTTCTGCTATATGAGCTAATACATTTTCAATGTCAAAGCCTACCTGGGCTTTAACAACAAAATCTGGCGTAAAAAAAGGAATTGCTGACAAGCGCACACCCAGGAAGCTAGTGATAAGGAGCACCAGCCATTTGATATACATTTCAGACACTGTTCTCCCATGATGCCCAGGGTACAGACAGCCAGGCGTTACTCCGATCGGAACTGGATGCGAGGTCTTTGTCATCCACTGTATAGACATGCCCCACAATTCAAATGCAGTAATGGAGAAAGTACATCATATTTTAAAATATTTACCTCTACTGGGAATTGAACCAGGGCCCTCTAGCACCCGAGTCAGGGCCTTAGCCGCTGGCACACTCTGCTCTCAATCAAATAACAAAAACAAAACAAAGTTGTTGGGTAATTACCTGAGTTCTTGCTAGCCTGTTTGTGAAGGGTGTCCCACAATTCAAATGCAGTAATGGAGAAAGTACATCATATTTTAAAATATTTACCTCTACTGGGAATTGAACCAGGGCCCTCTAGCACCCGAGTCAGGGCCTTAGCCGCTGGCACACTCTGCTCTCAATCAAATAACAAAAACAAAACAAAGTTGTTGGGTAATTACCTGAGTTCTTGCTAGCCTGTTTGTGAAGGGTGTCTGTACCGTCCTCGATGCCATAAAACTCATCGCTTGAAAAGCTACCACAGGCCTAGGATGTAATCTTAACGTCCTTGTGTGTTCCGTTATATGAGCTAATACATTGGGTGAGTTGAAAAAGCGCACCATAGCAGCCCGAGTTGCTACATCCACCGAGTCGACGTCATTGCCGAAGATGAAGGGATTGAAGCCCATGTCGTTGTTGACCTGTGTTTCTTGCCGGCGATTGATCGCTTCAACTTCATGACTAGTAGCTTGGTCAAAATTTTTGATTGGAGGTGGGCTTAAGCTCATACTTGCTAATGCCTGCAAGGCAAAAAAAACCCACAATTTATCAAATACAAAATTAAAATCCACATTTTACTTACTTTTTAAGATTTACATTAGGAATTTGTGTTAAATGCTGTTTTAACTATTTCATTAGCTTCACAGTGGCCTGTCAGGGGAGAGGGGAAAGTTCGAGCTTTTAATCTGTGCTTGTGTCAGTTCTCGTTTATTCTGCCTGTTAATTTTTGATGTAGCACATTGGCTGAATTAAAGTGTTGTTTTCATTGATGTTCAAGTATATAAGTTAAACTTTCAATTGATCTAATGATAATCAGATTCTTTTGTACAAAATTATTCAAGACTATTTTGATCTTGCTCAGGGTCAGAAATTTGGCGAGAATCCAAGAATCCATTCTCGTAAAGATTCTCTTCAACAAAATAACAAGAATCTAAATGGATTCTCCTAAATATTTCAGTTTATCGGGAATCCATGGATTCTTGCCAAATTCCACTGTGAGAATCCAAACAGATTCTTGCACTTGATTGTGAATTTCTGACCCTGCTTGCTTAACCCTAACAGTACCGCATACTACAAATAAGCCCCACGCTTGTGTGGGGCCAAAAAACTACTACAAAGTGACCATGTGATCTGATTGCATAATCATCCACAATCACATGACAAAATTGTTGGGCGGACAACAATCACACTCTTGACTTGCTTCCCCCAGGCTGCTGCTCAACACCTGAATGGTCTGTGGTTCAAAACCGGTGCGGAGAAAACAACTTTTCTCTTCATCTTCATTCATTCTTCCTTCCTTTTTTCTTTTCTTTTCCTTTGCCAAAAAGCAGATGGACTAATAGGGTTGATCAAGTGGTCAATCAATTTTGAAAAATCAATAATAATTGGTCGCTGGATTTATCAAATTGGACAATTGGTCAATAAATAAATAGAATTGCATTTTTGGAGAATAATCCACAGAATTATCCTCTTGAAATGAGTGGGCTAAACCTACCCACACATATTACATTATGCTTTGTATTGGGTATATTATGTGAATACATTATCAACAATTCACTTTGACTCCTTTTCAACTGAAACTAAAGTACCAAAAAGGTATGTATTTCATCTCAATTAGGCTGAGATTAGGCCAAAAAAAATATTGTTGTGTTGCCCTCAAGTGGAAAAATGGAAAATTTGGGTAGGACGGTCGGATTTTTTTTTTTAATCTATTTTTTTCTTTAAAACCTTCAGTTTTTAAAAATCCCCTCAAATATTAAATAATGCTTGTTCAATTAGGGGACATTTGTCAATTTTGACTTCTGGATACCTGTTAGACAACAATTAAAGACTAGTCTTACAATAAAATATTAATTTTAAGTGAAAAACATTGAGTTTTTGAACAAATCTGTAAAAATCATCATTCAAAAAAAAAAAAAAAAAATTAGACCCTGATTTTTCAGGATTTAGGGTAGGACGGTTGAGGGCAACACAACAATTTTTTTTTGCCCTACTTTGAAGGACTCTTTGACACCATTCAACCAAAAAGTTGAAGGCTACAATTTTAAACATATTTAAATCAAGAACTCCGACTCATTGTATTTTCAATGTGACAAACCATAAGAGAAGACATCTTACACTTCCCACAATGCATTTCTTCCACTTTAATTTGCTGTCTAGTGCAACATGGGTCGATAGTGACAACAAATTGAAGTGGAAGGTACCTCCAGTACATCCAAATCTTGCAAAATGGAAGTTATTCTTGACTATCAACCCACGTTTAGCCAGTCTATTCTCAACATGAAAACAAAGGGAACCTGTACAAAGTAAGGTAATGCCAAAAAAAGAATTAATATTTTGGTTCTCGACCCCTCCCACCTCAATTTCTGGAATTGGTTATATCTTTTTTTAAAAGATTTTTCAACAAATATAAGACTTTGGAATGCTTTAAGAAAACTTTATACATATGAATAAGTTTATCAGAGAACAAGGATCACTTCCAGGTCTTTTGTGGTTCTATTCACAATTGAATGGTGGTCAAAAAAGAAAACAGGCCTTTTCATCAAGCACTGCTGGAAAAGACAGAAAACTACTAACAATGCTAATTTTATGTTGAAGATAAATAAAACAAAACCACCCTCCCTCCGTCATCAATTAATGAAAATCCTCTGGACTAGAACCAAAACATTAATTACCGTAACCACCCGGGTATAAGCCCACCTTCGGCTATAAGCCCACCCGCTATTTTTCAAAACATTCTGGCAACAAGGGTGCACTCAGGTATAAGCCCAGTACTAAATTTTGGCCAAATTCTTAAATCAAATCAATGCTTTGCTCTCATATTTAAGAACAAATATTTAAAAATATTGGTTGAAAATTAACATTCCACACTTATTGGGCATATCATCATCAGTCGGCTGTGGAGCATATACATGTACAAATGGGGGGTGGGGGTGATTGTTCTTAGTTTTAGATTCAAGCACTAGCCCTTCCCGGTTATAAGCCCACCCCCATTTTGAAGTGAAATCTGCCATCTAGGAGGATGGGCTTATACCCGAGTGGTTACGGTATATACTGCCTAGTGTCATTTGATGTAGTGAGGTATCATGTTGCAAAGGATTCTGGGAAGGGTAAGATATCTTCTTTGAGTCATTCCAATTCTGGTATTATCCACAGCTCATTGCTTCTATTATCTCTATTAAAAGCTCAGGGTAGGGATACAATCATTTGATTCAGCCATCTTAAGAAAAGGCTTTTTAAAATCAAAAGGTGAAGGGTATAAGCTATACAATCCGGATTTACCTGAATTCACATTCATAAATCACTTTGCTATAATCAATCAAAACATCCTTATATTAGTATTTTGACATTTTATATTTTATTCTATTACTTTTTACATAAATATAAATAAATAAATAAATTTGAATTTATATAGCGCTTTTTCAGAGGATTCAAAGCGCTGTAATTTCGCTAAGTGGTGAATCATCACAATCAGATCGCATCAACTAGGCTAGTTGCAGCGAACCCGGCGTAAAACTATCCGCACTTAGATTGTAACATCCACCCATTTTCTGCAGCTCCCCAAATTCCATTGGGTGAAGGAAGTTTTTGATAACGAAACAACTAATCACCGATTTTGAAAGCAGGAGGAAACCGGAGATCCCGGAGAAAACCTGCGAGAGCGAGCATGAATCGGGATAAACCAAATGCACATGAGTCGTTGGGCTGCGCCGGGCTTGAATCCGGGACCTCAGTGGTGCAAAGCGAGGGAATTACCGCTGCGCTAACTCGCCCTCCCAGTGAGGGCATATGGCTATGCTTTATTTTATACATTCTTCATCAAAACATTTTTATCATTAATTTGTATTTTATTCTCCATTCCAAAATCATACTGCATTTTCATCATAAGAATTTAGAATTACGCCTATCATTACATTATCCTGCTAGTGCAAGGACAAATATGTTATTCCCACTGTACTACTAATTTTCCTGCTTACCATACTCTTAATGATCTGCATGCTAGCCATATTATAGACCCGACATAAAATTTTTGAGATATTTTCTCAAATTATCAAGAGCTATCTTAAGAACCACTGAACCAATACTAGGCTTGTTTGTACTCATTTTAAAGCATTTTACATGCTGATTTCAAATATGGTCATGAAAATTTATATTTCTGAAATTTTGTTATTTAAAAAAAAATTGAAACTTGTCGTCTGCAGTCAACACCCACAATTGATTCTTTCCACATAATATTTTAAAATTTAGTGTGGCAGTCTACTGGACATAGAGAAGCAAACACAAATTTATGAAACCATTGCTGTCCATAATATTAAACATAAAATTTCTTGAAATACAAGAAAATAAAATGAAATAAAAAATAGTACCAATTTTGAAAAAAAAATATTATAAAATAAAATTGTATTCTTTGCAAATCACACTCCATTTCTAACATATGCTGTCATGTAGGATTTCCAAACAGCATGTGTCTACACACTTCAATATATTGATGTAACTTTTTTACAAGTGAGAGATCTGGCGTATGCTCTATATACTTAAATGCGTGGTGTATTGTTCACTAGTTTCGCAATATCACCACTAGTGCGTGGGAGTGTGGGTGGATGGGGTGCTTAAGGGGTCGACATATGGGCTATTCCACTTGCAATCCAGACACCCTATGGAAGACATGACCTTAATTTCCCACACAGAAGTGTGAATTTCAAATGGGGTTACCTGAGCTGAATTGGTGACTCCATTTGAAATTTAAGGTTGTCTTCCACAGGGGGTGTATGGATTTCAACTGGAATAGCCAAATGACAGAACTGATGGGTAGTACTTTTTAAATAATAAAAATGCAATTCTATCTTAACTACATTTTACATTGTAAAACCACAAGAGCAATTGTGGTTTATTCCAAGTACTCACATATAGTTAGTGAGAGCTTTTACCAAATAGGACACACCATAGGGCTAATCCATTTAGAACCCACACTCCCCCTGTTGAAGATTTTGGAAATATCTTCCACAGGGAGAGTATGAATTTCAAATGGAATTACCACATTAGCCAAGCTTATTTTGAAACTTGCCCTCCCTCTATGGTGGATTCAGGTTGAATTATTCTAAAGAGGGTGTATGAAATTCAAATGGAACTGCCAAACACGGCCGTTCGCCGCCTATGCGTGATGTCTACTTTTATCTAGAGCGCCCTCAGTTTTGACTTAAGGAGTCTTATTTGGTTTAAGTGGTGTTGGGCGATACAAAGAGTTATAATTTAAAACTACCGATACCAATTAGCACACAAAAGGATAACGATACTGTTGACTCAAAATTCCCATACCGCCCAACCCTACATAGTTACCGAATGTAATCGGTGGCCGAGAATGGGGACGAAATGTAGTTTCGAAGTTGAAAAGAGCCCGTTTTGATCACTAGAATAGAAAAAAAAAAAACACTCCCAATTATATTTTATTAATTTTTCAAGTAAACCAGAAGCTTTAGATAAAAATGCTATCCAAGAGTTACCGTTCACACTCCTTAGATGCTTGATAATAGACAACTTCTGTCCGTACACCATCGCTAAATTCACTGCACAAAATGCGAATCATACCGTGCGGTATAGCGTATTTTAGTCAGAACATTGGAACATAAAAACAGTTAATAATATCAGCCTCTTTTTATTTACAAGTAAAACAGATGCTAATGATAATAATTTGTGCGAGCATAACAGTGTCACAGTCCATATACTTTGCAGAAATGATATGACATGTACTCGGATAATACACGCACTATACTACTGTACTACAGTACATGTACATGTAAACTCTACATAGAAACCCAAAAGTATAAACATGTTGTAGTGTGTGTGCGCCGACTGAAATCATTGTGAGTTGCAATTTTGTTGTCAAACCCTTACGAAGCATTAATTTGGTTAGAGTGTGAGATACGTAACGATACGCTATGACTTTTAAACTTGTTTTTACCAATCTCGATAAATTCTCCATTTTTATATTTTGTCCTTCCGTAGTTCTTTACGATGCGAAATAGTGTATCGGTATGTTCTGATATCATCGTCGCACTCTTCCGAAGAACCGATTTGGTCCGATTTACAAATGTAACGCTACGCGATGAGTTTTAGCTTGTTTCAACCAGCTACGTAACTAAATGCTCTACGGGCCAAAATTTCCGATAAAATTCTACATTACATAATTATTATAATTTTATGTACCGGGTTCCGTAGCAATTTACGGGTTCCGTAGCAATTTACGGGTTCCGTAGCAATTTACGCGTTCCGTAGCAATTTACGCGTTCCGTAGCAATTTACGGGTTCCGTAGCAATTTACGGGTTCCGTAGCAATTTATGGGTTCCGTAGGAATTCACGGGTTCCGTAGCAATTTACGGGTTCCGTAGCAATTTACGGGTTCCGTAGCAATTTACGGGTTCCGTAGCAATTTACGGTTCCGTAGCAATTTACGGGTTCCGTAGCAATTTACGCGTTCCGTAGCAATTCTACGCGTTTTACGGGTTCCGCAATTTCACGGGTTCCGTAGCAATTTCGCCTTTCCGTAGCAATTTACGGGTTCCGTAGCAATTTACGGGTTCCGTAGCAATTTACGGGTTCCGTAGCAATTTACGGAGTTCCGTAGCAATTTACGGGTTCCGTAGCAATTCTACGGGTTCCGTAGCAATTTACGCGTTCGTAGCAATTTACGGGTTCCGTAGCAATTTACGGGTTCCGTAGCAATTTACGGGTTCCGTGCAATTTACGGGTTCCGTAGCAATTTCACGGAGTTCCGTAGCAATTTCACGGGTTCCGTAGCAATTCTGCGTTCCGTAGCAATTTACGGGTTCCGTAGCAATTTACGCCCGTAGCAATTTCACGGCGTTCCGTAGCAATTTACGGGTTCCGTAGCAATTTACGGGTTCCGTAGCAATTTACGGTTCCGTAGCAATTTACGGGTTCCGTAGCAATTTACGGAGTTCCGTAGCAATTCTGACGTTCCGTAGCAATTTACGGGTTCCGTAGCAATTTACTGGGTTCCGTAGCAATTTTACGGTTCGTACGCGTTCCGTAGCAATTTGGCGTTCCGTAGCAATTTACGGGTTCCGTAGCAATTTCTGCGTTCCGTAGCAATTCACGGGTTCAGCAATTTACGGGTTCCGTAGCAATTCTGGGTTCCGTAGCAATTCGGGTTCCGTAGCAATTTCGGGTTCCGTAGCAATTCTGACGTTCCGTAGCAATTTCGCGTTCCGTAGCAATTTACGGGTTCCGTAGCAATCTACGCGTTCCTTAGCAATTTACGGGTTCCGTAGCAATTTACGGGTTCCGTAGCAATTTACGGGTTCCGTAGCAATTTACGCGTTCCGTAGCAATTTACGGGTTCCGTAGCAATTTACGGGTTCCGTAGCAATTTACGGGTTCCGTAGCAATTTCGGGTTCCGTTCCGTAGCAATTTACGGGTTCCGTAGCAATTTACGGGTTCCGTAGCAATTTACGCGTTCCGTAGCAATTTACGGGTTCCGTAGCAATTTACGCGTTCCGTAGCAATTTACGGGTTCCGTAGCAATTCTACGCGTTCCGTAGCAATTTACGGGTTCCGTAGCAATTTACGGGTTCCGTAGCAATTCTACGGGTTCCAATTCTGAGCAATTTAATGGTTCCGTAGCAATTTACGGGTTCCGTAGTAATTTACGGTTCCGTAGTAATATCTGAGTTCTGTACAGTCACAGTTTATGTTTTGGTGAAAAAAGACCGAATTTTTCCACCCGTCTACATTCGGACCACTGACCGGGTCTTCAAGAATCGGACTTTCACTTTGGAATAGATTCAATTAAACTTACATTAATTGCTTTAGCTTAGAGACAAAATCATTGTTAAATTGAAGGTATTGGACACTTTAACTATTATATAACCATGATCTAATGGGATTTTAAGGAAGCTAAAACTTAACTTTCAGTAAGCTTAAAAACTTAACTTTCAGTAAGCTTAAAAACTTAACTTTCAGTAAGCTTAAAAACTTAACTTTCAGTAAGCTTAAAGCGTAATAATTATGTATTACGTGTCCATATCTTCAACGTACTCATCAGTAACGGTGGGCATTAAGCTGTGTAGGCGTCTGACACGCCACAAACGTATATACGAGACTAATAGTTTACCCCCTCAGTTTTCGTTGTTTTCGATAAAAGTAGACGTTAAAAACGGCCGTGCAAATGTGACAGTTCATTCTATATGAAATTCATACTCCCCATGGAAGATATTTCCAAAATCGTCCACAGGGTAGTGTGGATTTTAAATGGGATAACCCAATTTTCATTATTTATGTAGGGAAGACACATGAGTAGGATGACACTATGTGTTAGTAAGTGGGTGGGTGTATACCCAGGGGGTGATTACTGGGGTAGAAATGATAGCAATGAAGGGAGGTTTTTTTTGAATAGGCAATAATTGTAATTTCAATGTATTTTTACATATCAAAACCACTAGAGTACTTGTGGTTTATTTTATCCATCTGATTTGGTTATTAGACAGTACGGTAAGCATGAAATACTTGCATGTATGCGAAAATGTGAATCCACCCTCCCCAAATCTTGGGCTATAGGCAACAATCTAAATTTTAAGGTAAATTTTCAGATTTCTACAATAATGTCCAAACTTCTTCTAGTTTCGTTAGCAGATCATTGATACTATAATCTTCACCTTGTTCAAGTGTTACTATTATTGCAACAATTTTCAGACATTTTGTAAAATCCAATTTAGACCAAGAAAATCAAGCAATTTCATCATCTTAATGAATGAATTCATAATCAATATCTCCAGCTATTTGATTAAAAAATATGTGGAGAATTTAATAAATGTTGTGTCTTCGGTTATGATGACATCGACTCTTAATGCATTGCTTTCAAAGGCTTAAAGACAAGTACCACATTATTGCTGATAACATAATTTGACAGGGATGGCTATATTCTTGAAATGAGCCATGGATGTGAAATTTATAAGCCTCTCTTATGAGCTTAGACTTTGTATCTGAATTTGATGCCCACACAACTGATTGTTAACTTCGGACATTTTCTGTTTAAGTAATTCTTTCTTTGTCACTTTGTCTTCTGTCTGTGAGTCCCTCGCTTTCTCTCGCTTGATGAGCATCTTCATCTTTTGTGTCTCTTTCTCCCTCTCTCTGTTCTTCTCACTTAAGTGTGTCTATGTGACATGACCTAATCCTCTCAAATCAAAGATGTAATTTTGAAAATTGAGTTATTACCATTACTAACTTGCTCATCAGCACCTGTATGCCTTTTCTTTTGAGTATTCCCAAAACATTTTTCAAGCAAAACAAGCAGATTTGGTGTGCATGCGGGTTGTGTTTAGTGCTAACCGATGTTGAAATCCCTAACATACTTGCTTACAAAGTTGTTGCATTTGACATGTCCATTTTCTTATATTTTTAATTGCTTGTTGTTTTTGCTGGACTATCAATTTCATTATTGTCAACTCTGGTCTGATTGGATCAGATTGTTCCACATTTATGCTTATTGATGTTGTTTTGTTTTTTCATTATCATTTCCTTTAAATCACCATCAAATTTCATACCTGTTTAAGATGCGTCTTGAGTGTCGACCCTTCAGGCTCTGGTAGTAATGGTATTTGCTCGTTCCTTCCATACGACCGAATCTGTAAAGTACACAACAAAATGTCAAATAGTTAATAAGATATTTCATGTAATACACAAAATGGAAAGACACCACTTAGATTGTAATCAACCAAATTAAGTTGGTTTTCCAGCACACAATGCAGTCAGTGGTGTAATCAAGAGGGACAAGGGATATGAGCTCCCAGTCTGAACTGTAGTAGCTCTTGATCAGAGCCCTCGCAGGGACATAGAAAGTTCTAGTCAACCATCCTCAGTACAGTGACTATACATGTAGTCTGTCTCGTCTGAAGTTGAGAGTAATGCCATGCTGGATTTCGCAGTGGCAGATTTGAATCAGTGCGTTTACACGGTTGTGTCACCAGCATACAGACAAGTCACCCGTCTGCGTGTGTATGTGTATACGCCCTGTGGGATTAGGTTATAATGGCATCCGACGAATCTGCCACTGCAACATCCAACAACTATATAGAAAGCTAGAATAATGGCTTCCCTCAAGTAGCCCCATTACCTAGAATGTTCCAGTCATCTAGAAACCCCACTCATCAATACGCCATTATCTGTACAGCTGTGTGGGGCCCTACACTGTAGTGTGCATGCATATTGCATAACACTCCAGTACATACACATACAGAAAACCTGATTCATGCGTAAACGGTCAACCACTGTTGTTGCCATGATCACCAAATGGCACATACCAAGAAGTTTCCGTATAAAACTCATTCTCCTCATAAAAGTCTTTGACCAGGTGACACGCTAAATGGATGAAGGGCCTTATATAATTCACTCAATAATATCTTTGACCAACTCATCACGCCCTCTACGACAGTTCCTGCAATGTCGCCTCCAACAGGAAGCAGTCAAAAGTGATGGGTTGCCAGTCTGATGAAACCAGACCACTAGTGTAGTGGTGAAACAGGGTAGTGATGACACACACAAACAAACAAACAAACAAAATCAGATTTTACAATAAACATTTATATGTACAAAACAAACAATATTTTACATCACCCTGTCACCAGAAGCTCAATCATACTTTTCTCATAACCCCAGTAACATTTTAGGCCTGTATCCTGTTTATGATAGATTCCTTATCATCTTGGAGCTTTTGGAATAAAGTTTCTTATAATATAATACTGTACATGGGACCTCTCATAACGTTTCAATCTTAATAATTTTTAATAACAGCTTGCAAATGCAGGTCACATAGGATATAGGCCTGTTGTGCAAAATAAAAATTCCTTTTAAAAAGAAAGGGGTGCCCAATGGGAGCTTTGATGTGATGTGCTGCAATTAGTATAAATCAGTACTGATTACACTTGAAGCAGCAGAAATGATCATAAAATAATTGTCAGTGTGACAACTATAATTATACTATACAGTGGGAAATTGTTGCATGTTTTTTATATTTTCACTTCATTCATGGTTTATTTCAGAACTAAATGAGCCTTTAAGGTGTACTACACCCCTGGCCAATTTTGTGCCTATTTTTGCATTTTCTCAAAATTATAGCGCATTGGTGACAAGTAAGATATGTATATTATAGGGGCAAGGACTACAACTACTGCACTGAAAATTCAGTAACTCAAGGCAAGTAGTTATTGATTTATTGAACAAATATTGGTTTTCCCTCATTTTTGACTGTAACTCCACAACTGTTGTCTGTGCTGAAATAAAATTCCCAGTGCAGTAGTTGTAGTCCTTGCCCCTATAATATAAATATCTTACTTGTCACCAATGCTTTATAATTTTTGAGAAAAATGCAAAAATAGGCAAAAAATTGGGCAGGGGTGTACCCCTTAACTCATCTGCTTTAAATGTGTAGGCCTATCTGCTTGCGACTGTGAATGAAATAAACATTAAAACTGTTCAAATTGTGAATGAGAGATGAATAAAAAAATATTAAATATTATTACCACTAATAAAATGTCCCCTATATAGTATCACAATAACCAGGCCAGGTCATCCATGGATAATTTACCATGAATTTATAGGTATTATTATTATTAGTATTATCATGCCTCATTTCATTTCAAATGTAGTGAAACACACCACAAACACTGCCTGCAGCAATGTCATGTATATGGACATGCTAAAAGGCAATAATACATTTTAAAAATACAAGTGATTTCACACTTGGACTAAGTTTTGAATAGAGTTTGATTTTTTAATTGTTTTAGTTGAACTTCCTTTATACATGGAAGTCCCTTCACTCAGTGCAAGGTAATGCTTTATTAGGGGGCTCTGTTATCATGGAAAATGAGAACGCTGTGATTCATAATGATAGGTATAATAAAAGTACATTTTTTCTATTTTTTGTTTGAAGATTATCAATCATTTTCCAAGCATTTGAACTTATGGAATGCAGTTCAGGAGTGGTACCGGGTAACGAAAATTGGGGTGTTCTAGCTGTTCAAATCCATTCGCCAATATATGAAAGACATGACCTTAATCTCCCACATCTAGGGAGTGCGAATTTCAAATGGGGTTACCTGAATGGTTGACTCCATTTGAAATCTACATGTGGGAGATAAAAGTCACGCCTTCTATAGGGGATGTATGGATTTCAACTGAAATAGCCAGGCAATGTGGAATGACAATGGGATTTTGCTGTAAAAAATGCATAAGACAGTAAGAAAAAAAGAAAAGCTCTTTAGAGACAAACTTTTTTCCCTCATAATACATATAAAGATGTTGATGAACTACAGAGCGTTCAACTAGTGACAAAGCAATAAGTTCACCAACTGTCATTGCCTCATATACATTTTCTTTCAAGTACATTGTACACCATCTTGATGATTCCTGTCACTCATGAATTACGGAATTACACTCGAGACAATTAAACAGCTTTTGTATAAATATTAGTCTTGACGTTGTCAAGGAGACATCCATTTCATTAACTCATACTCCTCATTATTGTTAGGTTTTACGATAGTCCAAAATAATCTACTTCTAAGAAGCTCTGTTGTCTTTTCTTACCTGTTGTAGAGTGATGACTTCTACAGCATCCGTAAAAGGTCATGGGGACATTTTGGTCACATTTTCTATTGAATAGCAAATCAGTGTTGGAAAGAAATGCATCTTTTCTGCCTTTTCACTGACCAATCAGAAATAGAAACCATAGGTCAGAGGAGCTTTCAGAGTTATGCGGGGGGTGGGGGCTTATTGGTTAAAATCACCGAAAAATGGCTGATTTTACATGATTATTAACAAAGTGCATGGGGCTTCAGCCCCCAAAGCACCCCCCGGGACACGCCATTGGTAAACACCATCTGACTGGTCCATGCTGTGAGTTTTCTGAAAAGCCTATACCCTTTTCCATAACTTTCGGCTTGAGAATGACAACATGTTTGGTGAGAGTGCCCCCACCACTGGCTCAAAATCTTCAAAGAAGTCTTTTTCGCTAGAAAAGTGCACAATTTCTAAACAAAACATGCTATGGTCATGACCTGCACTTGTTACTATACTTGATATTCTCAGCAATTGTAACAATATTTCTAATTAGATTCAGCAGCATTGAAAAAAAAATCAAGAAAACTAGAAAGAAATGGGTACCAATCACTCTGATACAAGTTGTATAAATTTCAAACATCAAAGTATTTTCTTATACCCAGCTGAAATGCTAAAACATTAAAAGTCCCATCACACTTTTAATGATGGAAAGAGTCACAATATTTTACAGTAATTTCCCATGAGCATACATGAGTTCAACAAACTGCACCAAAATAACTTTTGCAATGGAATTACTTAACATCCTTGCACTACTTTTTAAAGGGATTTTTTCCCAATAGATGATGCTCGCTTGGCACACCCCTATTTGGGTTAAGTATATACTTCTGCACCAACATCATGTACATATTTCGAAGCAGTTTGTGTTATTTCAAGTTCATGTTAAGCTTCATACATATACTCAAAAGCTCAAGTTTCCTCCGTTCCTCTCTTTTTCACACTTTTCGGTTTCTCAATGTTGACAGTTTCTTGTCCAATAGATGGCGCTTGGCACATCCCTATTTGGGTTAAACAAAGCACAAAATCTTCACCTGCTGGAAAATTTCATGAATTTTGCGAGAGCAATTGATTAGCAAAATTTTCTTGCACCCAAATATTTGTTCTTCTTATACGAGTGCCTTTAAGGGAATGTACGAATTAATGAAAATTCCATGCCACAGAAACATGGGTTCTCTCCCAAAATGTGAAATTTAAATACCTCAAAATACTTCTGCACCAACATCTTCAAACAGGTGGTGTATTTCAAGTCTATGTAAAACTTCATACATATACTCCAAAGCTCAGATTCATTCCTTCCTCTCTTTTTTATACTCAATCTGTATGTCTAACTGCCTTTCTAAAATTACTAAACAACTTGCACTACTTTTTAGGTTTTGCACTACTTTTTAGGTTTTCTTGATGTTGACACTTTTTGGTCCGATAGATGTTTGGTACACCCCTATTTGGGTTAAGTACACTACTGTACCAACATCATGTGCACATTTTTGAACCAGGTTGCGTTATTTCAAGTCCATGTTAAGCTTTTCAACATGCTCTTAATAGCCCAGTTTCCTTCCTTCCTTTCTTTTTCGCTCTCTCACTCTCTCTCTCGCTACATGTATATGTCTCACTCCATCTCTCTAATTTTGTTCACACTAAAGTTTGTTCGGCTTACAATTTGCAAAAATCATTCAGTTTTGTTACTGCACGTGTTAATCAAGTCAAAACTATCGCTTGCATATATTCATATAAGCTTGCACCAGCTATGCATTACACAACTGGAGTACAAGTGCTCCGCCCAACTGTGTGCATGCCATTATGTTGCAAGTTTCATTTTTTTGCCAATTATCAGCAGAACAAACTTTACCTCCGTCTCTTTCTCTCTCCTCCCTCTCTATTTTGTCTCTTTCTGTCTTTGTATCTACCTGTTTCTCTGAATGTCCATCTGTCTGTTCCTCATGCACACACACCCCCACCCCCACCCACCACACTCCTCTCTCTCCCACAAACACCCCCACCCCACACACCCTCTCTTTTATTAATCCCATCACCATACTACATTTTCACAATTGAACAAGAACAATTCCAGCATGCATCCAAAAGGTTTCAAAGATGAGTAGAAAGCTGTAGTGACTTTCTGTTCTAAACAGATTAAGTGTAGAGTTGATGGTTTTGATTAAGTAGTTTTAAGTACTAATTTGACACACTTTTTAAGATATCTAAGATACAATGTAGACAACTAAAACTGTTACAAGTGTAATGAGAAAATGTTAAGTGATTAAAAAAAACTCCCACCACCACCGCCGCCACCATTACTATGAAACAATAACAAGGTTTAGTTGGACGTGGAGTGCTATGTGGTTACCATCCACAAAGTGTGGTTGCAATATTGAGCCCATGCAAAATCCACTTGATGTGCATGATATCCACATACACCAGGCACAAAAAGAAACTCGTCAGTTATATTCATCCCTGTTGTTCAATAACTTGATAATTTTGGATTATTCTGAAATATACATTTTGTTAATTGGACTTTGCTTTCTCATCATATGACACCCTGATCGTGAAAAACGAACAAGAATTGACCAAGATATGCGCCTCCAAAGCCTCAAACCCCAAAATCGAAAGTTGCATTTTCAACGATTTTCAATGGGAACGCATCGTTGTATTGCACACAAGCACCACGGGCCAATCAATAAAACACACAGTGTAACAGGCACAATTGAATCGTTAAAATTGCAACTTTTCATTTTGGGCTTTGAGAGTTTGGAGGCGCATATCTTGGTCAATTCTTGCTCAATGTTCATGAACAGGGTGTCAAATGAGAAAGAAAGTCCAATTAACAAAATGTATATTTCAGAATAATCCAAAATTATCATTATTGAACAGCAAGATGAATATAACTGACGAAGTTTCTTTTTGTGCCTGATGTAGTACTCCCCATCCACATCTTACTGAAAACCTCACTTATGTATTAATTACTGTACAAGTGCAGATGATTTCAACAACTTTTTGTAACTAAACAGATATCAAGTTTTTAAGGAAACTGAAAATGTCCACCACCAGTTTTTTGTTGTTGTTCACGATACAGATCATCACTCACACAAACCACATGCACTCCAATTTGTGTAAAGCCAAGAAGAATCTTAACTAAGAGTGGAAAGTAAAACAGTTGTAATTTCTCTATGTGTGTGTGGGTGGGGAAGGGCGGTATGTATGGGGGTGTGTTTGTTGTGTGGGTGGGGAGGGGAGGTATGTATGGGGGTGTGATTGTCTATCTGCAGTTGCGGCTCCAGGAATATTTTTGGAGGGGGCATGGGGGAAGTGAATTTCAGGGGTGGGGACAAAACCAACCAAAAAGTGGAAATTTGTGTGATTTTGGAGTTAAAAGTGAAGAAGTGAAGGAGGGGGTGAGAAGAAAAATATATGGCAGGAAAATGCTCCCCTTGCCCCCCCCCATCTATACTCCTATGTGGGAGATTAAGGTCAAATCTTAAACAGAGGGTATATGGATTTCAACTGGAACAGCCCAAAACTGAAATGTCACAATTTTCATGTGTAAAATCCAAAGGACCGTGGCTGGGAAGAGAAGAGATCGTGCCTACCCCGTGACCATTTGTGTGGGCCTTTGCGGTCGCTCTTCTAGTGGCTGGGAGGGAAGACGGGTAGACGTGTGTGTCTGGGTGTACATATGTCTATGTGATTGCAAAGATACTAAAAAATAAATGTATGTTTCAAATCCACCACCATATTTCCCTAACAGAAATCCCAGACAAATAATTCCTACTACACACATATCATGAGTCAAGTCGGGTGTAACAAATGATATATTTCCTATAGAGTGGGTGGAAATCAATAAAATATTTAGAATACCACATTCTACCAGTTTTGTGCAGAGAAATAAACATCTCAAAAAAAGTAACTAACCCCCCTTAAACATTGGCCATTATTCAAAAAGGGGCAATTGTATTGCAAATCTGAAAAATGCGTTGGAAGCAGAATTTATTTCTGCGCATTTGGACACCTCATTTGATACGATAGCCCAGAAAACAATAAAACACCGGTCAATTTAATGTAGTGAGGTTCAGATTTGAAAGTTGCACTTGCATACAAATTTTTACAATACAAAAACACTCAGATATCATTACACAGATTTCCTTCCATTACACTGAATGCAAAATCAATAGAATTTACTGCAACTTTCAAATCTTGGGTTACATTGATTTAAATGTACGCTATGACGTCAATATGTAGTCAATTGCTACAAACGAGGTGTCAAAATGTGCAGAAATAAATGCTGCTTCCAACGCATTTAACAGATTTGTAATACAATCAGCCGTTTTTGAATAATGGTCATTATTTAAGGGGGGTCAGTTACTTTTTTTGAGATGTTTATATCATCCATCCATGGAGGTATATAATTATATAACTCCATGATCCATCGCTATATTGGTTTGTGATGAAATGAACAACTTGAGCCATTCATGTGGATTTTAATAGTGATGAGAAAAAGAGAAAGAATTTGAAATAAAATAAATGAGGCTTACCTTAGTTACATCATCTGACTCTGCCTATACAAGTATATTATATAAAATTATGTCATTTTAAAAGAATAATTGGACATAAATATATGATGGTTTGTATCTGCATCAGGTTTTGATTTTACATCTTCAAATTGAGCAGTACATGTCAAAATTTTGAGATGCATAACATAAGATCAAGTTTGAGTAATATTATTACTTGACAATCATGAAATAAGCTACAAATGTGTTTTATTTTTAAAAAAACCGCAGTGATTTATAGTGCGCTACGCACAGGCACAACGCCTAGACGTTGATCAACAAGCCTCAGCACACTTTACAGGTTGTTGCTGACCACTACGGCCCCACATCATTCCATAAACCATTTAACAACAAATCAGGGACTTTGCTGCTACAAGAGCGCACACCCTAGACATTCCACAATTAACCATCGCAACCAGGATCAGCTCCCCGAGTTTCGTACGGGTTACAACAAGACAATTAGCAGCAAGATCCTTGTCCAGGGGAATTTCAAGCTAACTCAAAAAACAGGAGTATTTTCAAGTAAAAGATTGTGGGACTTATTATTGGAGCGTCAAATTTCAGGATGGTAATGAGAAATATATGATCTATTAAATGATACCAAAAACTCATTACCAATGAGAAAAATCGGAGGGATGATGCTGTCGATTGGGTTACGGACCTTTCAAGGGGTATTTCATGATTTTCATTTTAGCATCCTCTTTTCAGCTTACAGCACATCTTGTCCAGTTTACATAGTCAAGAATATTAAATGAAACGATTTTTCCAAAATTAAAAGGTTTTTGCCCTGACAAGATGGAAAATTTACTTCTCAATGCATATATGTTTAAATATATATACTGTAAAACACTTTAATTTCACGGCAACTTAATTGGCGAATTGGCAAGAATTAGTCATCTTTTTATGGCAATTTGAATTCATGAATTTGCATCCTCTTGCTAAAAACCATTATAAATGTACTATTTAGCGGTAATTAAATTTAGCGATTGAAGGTGCCAGCAAAATTAGTGAAATTAAATTGCTAGAGAAATTAAGTTGTTTTACAGTATTAAAAGCCACTCATATCAAATTATTAAGCAATTGAAACTGCACACTCCATTGTATTATAAAATATAATGCAAAAACATCCCATCTGCAATTAAAATAAAATGATACTGCGAGACAGTAACTTTTCATGACGCTAGTCAATATTCAAAAGTCCTTTACATTTAAACAAACATACGAACAGCTGGGATATGACATCAGGTATTTACGGAAGCAATTTATAAATAATTGCGGTTAAATTGACATTCATGATAATAGCTTCATTCATGGAAAAAACAATACAATGCATTTTTACCAGAAAATTTCTTTTAATATCCCTTAAAATGGAATATTCGTGTGGGAAGAGGGATAAGCCCACATGGCATATCATTGAGTCGTCATCACTCAAATACACACACAGATTGTTTAAAAAATGGCTTTAAATTATGGCTGATGATGATAACTTGGGCCATTCCATTTAAAATACATACACCTCTATAATGGAAGACATGACCTTAATCTCCCACACAGGGTGTAAATTTTAAATGGAGTCACCCATTCAGGTAACCCCAATTTGAAATTCAAACTCCCTGTGTGGAATATTAAGGTCATGTTTTCCATAGGGGTGTATGGATTTTCAATGGAACAGCCCATTATACAGGAGGAGGTGGTTTTTATTCATCTTGCAGCAATAGGGACACATAATTCACCGAAGAGAATGGTATGACACTTTGAAGAGGTGGGAATGATAGGAAATTTAAAATAATTATTTCATTCTTCAAGAACCAGTAATTTTTAAGTCATTAGGCATAAAACTACAAAAACCAAAATGTATGATGCATATTTTCATTTTATGTTATTTAAAATTATTATTATTTATCCCCCACTGGCAGTCACAGCAGACTACACACTGATCACGAAGGATCACATGATAGCGATTCCGCATTACTGGTGATTGTGCAAACACTACTAGCGATTCAGTTGTCGTAAGTGTGACTGAAATGTTGACCCGAGTTCAACTGCTCGATATAGTGGGTAGTCGCTTTCCTGATAGGACAACAACCAAAAATGGGCTATTCCGGTTGAAATCCATACACCCCTATGGAAGACATGACCTTAATCTCCCACACAGGGGTGTAGATTTCAAATGGATTGTGCAAATCCAGCCAGACCCGCAAAATGAAAGACACACAAAATGATCAAATATGCATTGCACATATGGTGTAGGATTGAGCAACCGCAAAATTAAAAGTGCTAAAAGTTCACTTTGCTTTCAAATTGTAAAAATATCTGTATGTAATTTTGGCTGACATAGTCTGCAGAGTGGGAAATTTGTGCAAGGTTTTAATTTTCGCTCTTTTCACAGCTAATTTCATAACCGTGAATTTATAATTCCGCCAAAAAATTCATATGCAACTGTTTATAATTACGAATACAAGAAACCGCAAAACAGTTCAAATTGTGAAAAACTAATACCACAAAAATATCACGCTCTACAGTATGCGAATATCGGATGGACTGATACTCTATAACCTATATGGGCTGCTCAGTGCCAGAAGTGGGTAAGTACAATAGCTGCCCTGTGAACATTTGGCAATTTACACACAGTATATTGTACTCAACTACACGTAGCAACTACACATGGCAGCTATTGCACCTACTCACTTCTGGCACTGAGCAGTCAATATCTAACCATTCATGCGACCATTCATAATTTCCTAACAGATGGTACAGGTTATTTCAACCACTCTGTGACAGAAGACCTAATTGTCTTTTTGTGTTTTAATTAATCATTATACTTCAATTCACTGGATTATGCTGTACTCAAAATTCAAATTATTAAATTATAAACAGAATGTATTCCTGTTAGAAACCTACCATGCCTATAAATATGAAAATAGCAGAAGTATTTTCAGTCTTTGTTAATATGAATGAGCTCATACAAGGTGTATCAAAATGATTGGTACCCATCAGTTTTTGGTGTTTATAGAGGTTATCTGTGTTCTATAAGCTGCATATCCTATCAGCGACTGCTATACCTTGTTTAGTATTTTCAAAAGAAGTACCTGCATGTGCAATCATGACTGTTACAAAATTAAGCCCGCCAAAGCCATGCAAGTAACTCTGAGGTCGTGCATTGAGTTGGTTTGAATGAGGAATACTACGGGAACTAGCGCCTTTTGTTAGAAGTCACACATGAGTAGTGTGGATAACCTCTATTGGCAAGCCTGCTTCTTCAGTGCAACATTGTATCCCCTTCAAATGCCCTGGATACATAGTTTTATAATTATAATATAACATTTGTCTATGAATAAGGTAGCTCCTATGTTTCATTTAGATGTGGCAGTCTTGTCTATAATCACTGGAACCTGATGGGTACCAATCATCTTGATACAGCCTGTACTATAAGGTGAGCAGTACCTTCATCATATTAAGCTGAACAATTAGGTGGAAGACAGAGATGTTTTATACCTGAAAATCATGCAATATTATTTCAATAAAATAAATAATGAAATTGTTGTAAAAATGCCAAAATAATCAAACAAACATTGGAAATCAAGAGTCACCTTAGGAATTTAACTGCAGGGCACATTGCAGTTTTCATGGCCTTTGGTATCACAGATCAATAATTAATCAATAAATTACATGTACATACATGATATGTATGTCTAATTAACATTGATTGTATCTATAATTATGTACTCTTATGCAATCATTCTCTGTGCTAACATGACGAACATTAATTATGAGATGCATTAGCTCCTGTCATTAATTTCCTTGGCATTATTTCTATTTTCAGACATACATGCATTTTGTGAATATGTCAAAGATGTTACCTACTGCAGATAGCAAAAATCATTTCCAATAATTATTTGGGTCAAAAGTGCTATCTACTAAAGATAGCAAAATTGAATTGTCTGATGATGCTATCTACTGAAGATAGCAACAATGGATTACATTAGCCCAATGATACTATCTACTGGAGATAGCATTCTTGGATTGCAATTTATTATTTGGATAGAGGATGCCATCTACTGAAGATAGCATTCTTGGATTGCAAGTTATTATTCAATTCAATTTTATTTTTTTCTCTCTCATATAACAATATATATCATAAAGCAAGATATTACATATTAAGGCCTAAAAAAAATTGTTTGATTGGCGTAACCCGACCTACCCTAAAATTAGGCCCGACCCTAACTTTTTTTATTTTTTTTTTGCAAAAAAAAATAATAAAATTTAATAAAATTAAATATAAATAAATAAATTTTTCAAAAAAAAAGAAAAAAAAAGAAAAAAAAAAAGGAAGGGGAAAAAAACACCATAAAAAGTAAAAAAAAAAAAAAAAAAAAAAAAAATGCCGACCTACCTACCCTAAAAAAAAAATTATGTTACGCCAATCAAACAATTTTTTTTTTAGGCCTAATTAAAGTTTAGTAAATACAAGATATTATAAATATAAATATTATTTGGGTAGAGGATGCTATCTACTGAAGATAGCAAATACATGTATGTATTGCAACTTATTAATTTGTGTGGCTACTATATATCAAAGATAGTGTATTAGCATTCTTGGATTCCAATTTATTTTTTGATCTACTGAAGATAGCAGAAATGGATTGCAGCTTATTGCTTGGGCCAAAAATGCTATCTACTAAAGATAGCAAAAATGGATTGCAACTTATAATTTGGATGGAGGATGCTATTTACTGAAGATATCAAAAATGAATTGCAATTTCTTATTTGGTCTGATTATGCTATCTACTGAAGATAGCAAAAATTGTATAGCAACTTATTACTTGGACCAAGGATACTATCTACTGAAGACAACATAAAAGCCTTCACAACATCACACAAAAACTGGTATTATGTAAAAGATTGAAAGCACCTGGACATGATTTCCCCTTACAGACCTCTCACACCACATATATTTACACTATCATCAAGCCTAGATGTAAATTTATGCAACACAATAATACCTTTGCTTAACTTGTGACCTTTCAATACCACTGAGAAATTACCAGTGTGCAATCAGAGTATCCGTAATGATCAGAGCTCTAACAAATAAATCTATTCTATGCTGGGTTGTATAGCTTGACATTTTGTTGTCAAAATATCTAGCCATATTGCCACAATTTAGTTTTTAAGGGGTCTAGTCCATACAAGCTCCCGCCCACAACTTCGTACCAATTAAATTTCATCGATATACTTCGAATATCTAAAATAAAAAAGAGGGGTCACAGAGTTAGTTTTCGAGAAATAACCATTTTAAAAAGGCCGTTTTGGGGGAAAATTAGTAAAGGCGTCTATGGGAAAATGGAAATTTTAGACATATTTTCGATTATAACAAAAAATCTACCACAACAATTTTGCTGATTTTTGGATATAATATGCGACTGATAGGATGTTTCATTTTAAAAGCTAATACAAAATGGGGTCACCGAGTTACTTTTTTTCACAATTTGAGCATAATGGCATATTTTTTTTTTTTTTTTTCTAGTGCGACATCATAGCGCGTCACTCGCGAAAATCTTGTCGTGGCTCATATGCGCTAAATTGTCCGTGTATAAACTACAAGGGAAGTTGAATACGTATTATTGGCTACATCTCAAAATCAATATCAGCGACAAAACGACTCATTTAGCTTGATCCTAACTCATTTAGCTTGCTGTTAACCAGAAACTGCAAAATGACACAGTTTATGTGTTTCCCTAGTTTTCTGTCAAAATGGAAACATTTTAGCAAACTCTGCATTGACTTGTAACCCGACAAATACAGTTTTCACTCATGTGTGACCCAATTCTGCAAACTATCCTCAAATATATATAACCAAATTACAACATCTCATGAGCAAATACAGGAAGCTTCGAGAACATGCATTGTACATATCGGTACTCACGCAAAATGTTTAAGCTTTGATCTGTCCTGACTACCAAGAGAGTTTAATATCGGAATATAAGCACATTAATCACTTGCAATGCAAGGATCATATCCCGGCTACACACATCTACACACATATTAAAAAATTTTGATAAATTATTTCCTGCCATGTTGCTAATATTACTAAGAGTTAAGAAAGGGTCGGTCAGATTGGATGTCTTATTTGACAAAGCAGGGTTGATGATTTTTTGAAGTTTTAAAAAAATCAGATTTTTTTTATTTAAATCAATTTATCTTTTATTTAAATCGATTTTTTTGATTTTTTTTTCAATTCCAAGAACTGCTATACTCCATAATAAGTTCAAAAGAGACCAGTGGAATGCTAGACATATATGCAATACTATCAGGTATTTACAAATATTCAAAACGTAATTTATGTGAAAAATTGGCAAAAAAATCATAGGGAAAAACCTGTTGATTTCTGCACCTTGAAGATGAATTTTTAGCAATAGATAAAGTGACATCATAGAGGTATTTTAATTGTATCCAAAAGTTGTAGAAACATCAGGAATAAAGTAAAACAGTCAATTTAAGAAAGAAATTAACTTACATTTATAAAAAATGAAAGTCAGTGATTTTTTAAAAACATCAATTGATTTAAATCTCGATTTGAATCAAACAACCCTGTGACAAAGTAACGGGCAAACAGACTGGCTGAAAAATAAGAGGGAGGGAGAGAAGAAGAAAACAGAAAAGAGACAGATAGACTTCACTATTGGGACAGAATCTGAAGAAAATAAAGACAAACAGAGGGAGACAGTGAGTGGGAGGCAGAGAAAAGAGAGAGAGACGGAAAGACAAACAACTATACAGAATATGCGAGAGTAAAATTTCAAACACCTCAGTTTAATTATGCATAATTCTGATTCAACGCTTTTTACAGCTGGTAAAACTGAAGCAGCAATAAAACCTTTGCAAGGCAAATTAAGGTCAATAAAAGCGGCACTGAAATTGATCCTCATTTAACGATATCGGTTCTAAATAAGCCACACTGTGCCAAGCTGTTCATAATTTTCATTTTTTAAAGCGTCTTTAGATGAGACCCACAGGAAAATGAACCAGATCTATATCTAGCAAAAATAAAGCACTCAAGCTATATGTAGAGCACAGAGAGATAAGTTGAGTGTCTTATCTCCACTTGAAAATGATATGACCATTAACACTATTAGTATTATGCTAACACAGTCTCAATGCTAGTGGCATCGTTCGCAAACTTCTATTCAACAAACATAGCTCAAAATCTGACCTCAAGTTGTAGAGTATGAGTTTTTGTACCCAACACATTCAAAGGTCATTTTATGACTATATAAGCATATTGGGGTTACAGAACTGTGTCCTGACAGATGAGCATGTTAGCGATCCGAGTGCAAATATGATCCAACAGTCTCATTGCTACTGGCACAGTTCATTAACCCCACACAACAACCCTATCTCAAAATCTGACCTCAAGTGGTAGAGTATGAGTTTTTGTACCCAACACATTAAAAGGTCATTCTATGACTGTAATACCCTAGGGGTTGAAGTACTATGTCCTGACTATGAGCATGTTTGACTGAGTGTAAATATAACCCAATCTGGTACACTAGGGCAAACGTCGGAAATAACAAAATTGATCCAACTTATTGTCAGTAAAAAAGCTTGTCATTGCGACTCCCGGAGCTTTACATGTGGTTATATTTTAAAGTGATATTAAAAGAGTATATCTACAAAAATACCTCACATGAAGTTATCATTACCGACTCGTTACCACGGTAACTGTGTTTGACCTGAGCAGTGCTCCATCCCTGATCAGCGCTCCATCCCTGATCAGCATCCTTGTGATGTGCAAACCAGTGATTCCTATAATACTGATTCTTATTTCCAATTTCAATAACCATTTCATTACTATTCAACTCCGTGCATGGAAAGCACAATCAGAGTACTGACTTAAATTACATCAGGTCAACCATCACTACTGTAATGTGTACAATAGTATTTATGTATTTGTGTACTAAATAGAGGTCACCATATTGGAGTTTACTCTAAATCATATAAAACCATATTTATTGTAAAAATCCAGAAATCTAGAAAAATCCAGACAAATCACAGTACTATGCAAATTTTAATTTAAACCTATTTTGGATTGTGACAGACTCATAGTTGTGGGGATTCGACATTCCTCCCATACAACAAGTCTGTTTTACCTTCCTATCTTCCAGTCTATATTATGCAGTACCCATTTATACACCTGGGTGGAGAAAGGCAATTGTGGTTAAGAGCCTTGTCTAAGGGTACAACATCACAGCACCATCGCCAGGGTTCCAACCTCAGAACCTGCCACCCTCCGTTTACGAGTCACAGCCTGTACCCCTAAGGCCACCATGCTTGCCCAACTACATAAAATACCCATTTTTTGGTCAATGTTACATTCAAATTGACTTGAAGACACCTCAATGCAACATTCGACAAAATCTGCATATTGAGACTTTGGTAAGTGCAAACTAGGCTTCATAATATAAGTTGTAAAAAAACATCGAAGGGCAGTTAGTAAGCTCTCTTGAATATTTCCTCTATAATACAATTTACATGTGGTCAAAGTGAACGACAATTATTATGCAAAATCTCTGGCAACAGGTCTAAAACAAAACAAGTATCACCTTAATTTAATAAAAACTGGACATGCATCCTAAATCCAGTTTGACATCTGATGAGATAACGTCCACGAGCGAGTAATTAAATTTGCGCCCTAGCGGATTTTCTCTGATTCTGCAAACACGTTCAAATAGGTTATCTGAAATGGGCGTGATTCAGGATGATTCCCACGACTATCCTGCCGGACATACGTGTTGTTTCATCCATCCCATATGGACATGATGTTTAACTTTATATGGCCTCAACTAGATAATGCTTGCTGTTTTTGTCTTCTCACCCATATAATTGTTTCTTTTTTCTATTTTTTCCTTACATCTATTTGATAAAAAAAATAATTAGATTAATTGTTGAAGTCATCATTTCTTTTTTGGCATTGTGTTGGTTGCTGCCTTTAATATCCTATATTGAAGATTTCTTTAAACTTTTCAAAACAATACTGTCTATTCTCCTGGCTGGAAACCAAATAAATCTTTTGAAATGTAATGTTTTTTATTGAAGCATTTTACCTGCTACATTCCATTTAAAAAAAGATAATATTGCTATCTACTAAAGATAGCTCTTTGACTTGCTGTAAGAGCAACCTTTTGCTATCTTCTTCCTTGAAGGTGGTGGCCCAATTATAACAACCATTGAAATTTTAAGCTTTTCATTGAAGCATCTTTTTACCTGTTACATTCCATTAAGGACAATATTGCTATTTACTGAAGATAGCTCTTTGCATGTTCTAAGAACAACCTTTTGCTATCTTCTTTTGATTTCCTTTCTTAAAGGTGGTGACCTGATTAATAACCTTTGAAATTTTAAGCTTTTCATTTAAGCATCTTTTTACCTGTTACATTCCATTAGGCTGAGTTCACATAGAAGTATACGGTATACGGTATTCGCTATACGAAATACGCTCATTCGATCAGGCTGAGTTCATATTGGAGTATACTATGTGAACTCAGCCTGATCGAATGAGCGTATTTCGTATAGCGAATATGTCAGTTTACCCATTTTCTTCGTCTTATCAAATGCTTGTATCTTTACTTCTTGAGGTCACATTGCATTCAATGAGGTGTCATAATGTGCAGAATTAGATAGTGCATCTATTAAAAAAATGAATTTACCCACATATGGTTTAGGTTTTTAAAATTTGGACGGT
Source organism: Amphiura filiformis (assembly GCF_039555335.1). Taxonomy (NCBI): domain Eukaryota; kingdom Metazoa; phylum Echinodermata; class Ophiuroidea; order Amphilepidida; family Amphiuridae; genus Amphiura; species Amphiura filiformis. Next base: position 62,459,668 of record NC_092640.1, on the reverse strand, counting down.
ATCGCTGCACTAAAATCGCTTACGCTTGATTCCCACTATACTATACTAAACGCAGGTATACGGCCTTTTCGAATAGCTCTTATGTGACCCGGTACTATGAAATTACCTTGTTCGAATTAAGCTATACTGCGTGCACCTACAAAGCGTGCAATATACCCGAATAGTATACTTCTATGCGATCGTAGCCTTATGTGACCGGTACTATGGAATTGCCTTGCTCGATTTAAGCTATACGCGTGCACTTGCAAAACGTGCACCGTATACCCGAATAGTATACTTCTATGTGAACGCAGCCTAAAGGACAATATTGCTATCTACTGAAGATAGCTCTTTCACATATTCTAACAGCAATCCTTTTGCTATCTTCTTCAGATTCCTTTTCTCAACCATCATGGCCATAATATGGTAAAAAAGTGAATCATCTAGTTACACCACTAACAATTTACTTTCCTTTGCTATGGTTGAAGTTAACTTTTTATTTGACTCATGTGGGAAAAAAAGTTGTAACATGGGCACATACAAGATACACCATTTTACCAGAAGGATTGATTTATTGAAACCTTATTTGAACTATTGCTTCCGAAGCTATATTTAATGAAAACTTGTTTGTCATCTTAATGAGATTCTACTTCATTAGTATTAATCATTTCTTTGCTATTTTCTCCCTCTTACGAAGAAAGCTCATTTCTCCCAAAGATATATTAAATGAAAACTTATTTTTAACTATTGCTTGTTTGCTTCTTCAGTTTCAATTTTTATTTTCTATTTTTGCCCTCTTACAAAGGAAACTCTTTTATCACAAATGTCAAAGGTGTCATTTATTTTGCTGTCTACTGAAGACAGCCTTTGTTCGTATTCATAATACAATATGACAAGTCTTAACTATCATTCTCAAGGATTTTTAACCCCCTGAGCACTACCTGCTGATCTAACATTGCCTCTGATTGCTCTATTACATGATATCTTCACTTTAATCCCCAATCAGAATGGAGCTTTGCAAATAATTCACCCCAATTTTTGCGTGTGGTGAAATTATTCCAACAATGTTGCTAATGGTCCAATTAAAATGAAAACATCTTTTGGCCAATCAGCAGGTAGTTCTCATGGGGTTAAACAATAATTTTCCAGCTCAGAGCATTAGTTGCCAACTTTTTTACAAACAATGTTCATCTTTTATCAGCGACTTTAAATGAGACTCTACACATGAACTCCGGTCATTGGCATTTACAGGATGCTAAGTCAATGCCACAGCCATATTGACTTTTTGTCTTCCCACAGCCACAAATTTATCATCAAAATTTCCAGACATTTCGGAAAAGGTTGATTTTGTTACCATCTCTATGTTTCCTCATTATAACATACCCAAAGTCAGTGTCACTATCCCGAGACACTGACAGATCGACTTTTAAGTCATCCCACCCACAGCTATGATACATCTCTAATGTTGTAGTTTCAGGCAATTTGTGCAACAATTAGTCATGATTGTTACCATATATGGTACGTTTTTTTTGTCTTTTTTTTTCTTCAAGTTGAATCAAACATGTATTCAATGCATCAACTGATGACAGTATTGACTTCTTCTCATTCAACAACCTGATCAGTTTACTTATCATATGTGTATGTTAATGCTCTGGCTATTCAGGAAATGTTTATACAGTCTACAGAAATCGAATCCTGTATATATTTCGACTGCTCAGTGCCAGAAGTGGGTAAGTGCAAATAGCTGCCATGTGTAGATGAGTACAATATACTGTGTGTAAATTGCCAAATGTGCACAGGGCAGCTATTGCACTTAACCACTTCTGGCACTGAGCAGTCAATTTGCTTGTTAGAATGGTATATCATTTTTGACCGGGGAGATACTCCGGGCCTCTGTGGCCTTCTTCAAGTTCAAGTTTATCTTGGAGATAGATATGCACTGCCATTTTGAAATAATATGTAACTGCAGCTTACATAAATTTAAATGTCATACACCAACACACATCAAATACTACATCGCATGGGTAACCACGGTAATGGGCTTTTTCCAGTTGAAATCCATACACCCCTATGGAAGACATGATCCTAATCTTCCACAGAGGGAGTATGAATTTTAAATGGAGTTCCCTGAATGGGTGACTCCATATGAAATCTACACCCCCTGTGTGGGCAACTAAAGTTATATCTTCCATAGGGCGAGTAATAAGTTTCACCTGGAATAAACCCAGTGGAGAGCATCAAATCCTTTACTTTCCAACATTTTACAAAATTTACTTATTTCTGTTGTCTGGTATTTGGTTGAGTAGATGATTTGGACAAATGAAGAAGGATAATGGTTTTGACATTTTGTTACAAAGGAAATAACAAGATATATTGAAACATATCGGTTTAATGCTTGAAGCTAATACTTCATCTGTCGGATAATGCTTGATATGTTTTCTATGTACATTTCATATTGGCTGATTTATTCATATTTTTGATTAAGTTTTCATTTTCTTTCACATTTTAAACCTCACTGAGTATCCACTAGTTTCTTTCTTTTCTTGTTGCCTGACATTTGCTTTTGGTTTATGTAGCATAGACTATAACTAGAGGATATAGAAACACAGGAAAATGGGAAATCTAAAAGGTACTACTTTTGAGTTTTGTTGTTTTATAGTAAACTGAGCTCAAAAAGAAACTTATAATTTTTTACAACTTGTGAATCACAAGGTCATATCTTAAAATACTGGCAATCAAAATGAACCAAAATTACACACAGGATTACCTTAATACTCTACTCAAAACCCATGTCAGTAACCAAGCAGTTGTCCAACTGACACAACAGCAAAATGCACTGTCATGGGACAGCTTCCTGGACTTCCTTCACTTTCACAGCCCAACATTTGGCACCCAAGACAAAAAATCTGTGAGAATGCACAAAAGATCCTTGCACAGATGATAAAACGGTGCTGCTTTCTGCTTTTCATACACTTTTTTTCATGAAACAGGGCTGGGCTGTGAATGTGGTCCAGGAAGCTGTCCCATGTCAGTGCATTTTGCTGTTGTGTCAGTTGGATAACTGCTTGGTTACTGACATGTGTTAAGAATAGAGTATTGAAGTAAATCTGTGTGTAATTTTGGTTCAATTTGATGGACATGATTTCAAGATATGACCTTGTGAAAAATTATAAGTTTCTTTTTGAGCTCAGTTTATATATAATAACCAGATAAGGAGCATGACTGATAGCAACATAGCATCTTACTGAATAATAAACAAGTATCCTTTGGGAGCTGGCTGAGCATTCTACCTTTGTCATGTCTGTGAGGACCAAAGACTCCGCTAATTGTCAGGGTGTCCATGGGATAGATCCTGAAGAACAGTATCTGTCAGCAAAATCTATTCCAGTTGAAATCCATACACCCATATGGAAGATATGACCTTAATATCCCACACAGGGGTTTCGATTTCAAATGGAGTCCCCATTCAGGTAACCCCATTTGAAATTCACACTCCATGTGGAAGATTGAGGTCAAGTCTTCCAAAGCGAGTGTGTGTATTTCAACTGGAACGAGTCTGGGATGGGTGGGCATAGAGTATCCTCATTGAGTGACGTCATCGAGAGAGTCCCCAGAGAATAGGAGAGTAAGGACATGTTTCCGTACTTGTGGGTTAAGGATGAGAAGGATGTATTAATGCTTGACATTAGAAAACAAGTAGTTTGAGAGAGGAGTAAACGACGCCATATATAAGTAGATTAAGTATGCCATGATGAACCACCTCTCAACTGAATAGGAGGCTTATGCCAGGCAATCTTGCCAGAACCTACAACATTGCTATCAGAAAAGCCCCTCATTAACTATTCTGCGATATCGCTCCGACCCTGTCACCATGGCCACAGGTCAACAGTTTGCCACCCGAGCCAGACCTAAACCTCTCAACTGAATATAGGAGACTATGCCACACAACCTTTCCAGAACCTACAACATTGCTATCAGAAAAATCCCTCGTTAACTATTCTGCGATATCGCTCCGACCCTGTCACCATGGCCACAGGTCAACAGTTTGCCACCCGAGCCAGACCTAAACCTCTCAACTGAATATAGGAGACTATGCCACACAACCTTTTCAGAACCTACAACATTGCTATCAGAAAAATCCCTCGTTAACTATTCTGCGATATCGCTCCGACCCTGTCACCATGGCCACAGGTCAACAGTTTGCCACCCGAGCCAGACCTAAATTCTGCCTGAGCCCTGAAGATGCATCTCAGATAAGTGATACCATAGCCATCTTAAAATAGTAAGGCCAGATGCACAATTAGGCTGTTCCAATTGAATTTCATATACCCTCTATGGAAGACATGACCTTAATCTCCCACACAGGGGTGTAAATTTCAAATGGTATCACCCATTCAGGTAACCCCTAATTGAAATTCACACTCCATGCGTGGAAGGTTAAGAACATGGGGTATGGATTTCAACTGGAATAGCTGATTTTGTTTACTCTAGTCTACACTTTCTGTTCAACCTAATAAAAGCTTAGATTTCTTTAAAACACTTAAGGGCAGATTTAGAACGAATACCACATAATTTTTAAGGAATACCGATAAGAATGGAAATTTTCGCGAGTTAAGTTTTTTGTGCTTTGCCAAATTTTTTACCCGTTTTAGTTGTTTTAAAATTCACGATTGTAAGTTTCCTTACATTGACCTACACATAAAAGGATATTTTTGTGCGTTTGTTATTTCTGTGGTAGTTACTCCGAACACAAAAAACGCAAAATTAAATTTGGACTTGTACAGTACACAGCTGTGTGGGCAGCCTTGTTTATTGCTCGCTGTAATGAAGTAAAGTATCCGATTACAACCAGACTAAAATACCCACATGAGGAAAACAAAATAGACGTTTTCAAATGGTACATATTGTGGCAGCTGAAAGTAGTCAACATTCAGACTGATTTAATGCATATGTAATTTATCCTATGAATTTGAAGGGAAAATTGTTTAGTTTGGGAGCTTTTTGTTGCTGTTGTTGTTCTCCGATAGGAGGCTAAAGCGACCGCTGCCTCCACAAATTGTCAGGGGTAGGAGCACACTGCATGGAACAATACCAATAAAGCCTACTAAAAACACTTTTTCTGGAATTTCAAAAATTATGTACAGTTAAGGGCTGGGGTATGAACGTTTGGACAGTATTTATTTTGGGACATTAGAGCACATGTGTGCAACATACTTTAAATTAAGTTGATAGCAGTATTGTTAACCCATACAGCATGCTATCTTCAGTAGATAGCAGTATTGTTAACCTATACAACATGCTATCTTCAGTAGATAGCAGTATTGTTAACCCATAGAGCATGCTATCTTCAGTAGATAGCAATGTTGTTAACCCATACAGCATGCTATCTTCAGTAGATAGAGCAGTATTGTTAACCATACAGCATGCTATCTTCAGTAGATAGCAGTATTGTTAACCCATAGAGCATGCTATCTTCAGTAGATAGCAATGTTGTTAACCTATACAACATGCTATCTTCAGTAGATAGTAGTATTGTTAACCCATAGAGCATGCTATCTTCAGTAGATAGCAATGTTGTTAACCCATACAGCATGCTATCTTCAGTAGATAGAGCAGTATTGTTAACCCATACAGCATGCTATCTTCAGTAGATAGCAGTATTGTTAACCCATACAGCATGCTATCTTCAGGAGATAGCAGTTCTGTTAACACATACAACACGCAGATGCTATCTTCAGTAGATAGCAGTCTTCTTAATCTAAATGATTTTGATAGATTTATTAATCCGTACAACTGTATGCAACACAAATAGTGCTGCAAAATGAGTGGAAAAAAATCAGACAGTTGTTATCTTTGCATCATGATCTCCATCCAGATTTTTTTGCTGCACAGTGACATAAAGTACTGTTATTTTTCATTGAAAAAAATCTTGGTTTAAAATATTCCAGTTTAAATTTGGAGCAACCAGGGTTGAGCATCAATTTTAACCGCATCATGGATTAATAATTTATTTAGAATACCACGCATTATAATTATCCATTGACAAACTGTTTGATACCAAATTTCTTGTTCTATTTTGACACCAAGATGACATCCCATATCTGAAACATTATATTCCCTGTACCATGAATATTGAATGATTTTTGTACCTAGATGTGCAGTCATATGACAGCTCTATTAAACATCCATGTGCAAACTTGTTTTTTTCAGGGATCTTTTGTTACAAATAACTATGTTTTTCAAAGTAAAATAAATCACTGAAACTTTTGAATGCAATAAGTAACACATCAGTATCTATATCCGGTCCAGTTTTAACCCTACTGGAACTACTCCCTTTCATAGAGTGCCTCTAATTGGTTAGTTACATGATATAATCATCTGAGCAACCAATCAAACTAGGGCACTCTTAGCACTTTTAATTAAGCCAAACTATATTCAGCCCTAAAGACTTTTCTTACCATGTCTCTGATTGGTTCATTAGGTGACAAAGCACTCCTTATGACCAATCAAAATAGTTCTTAGAGGTCGCTAATTCCGCTGATAGTACCCATGGAGTAAATGATTTGATCACTTGTAAGATTTTTGCAAAAAGTTGGATACATATCACTTTGACTCACCCTGTACAAGAAACGCCATCCTTTGATCAGACATTAAAAGGCCACAAATGGTAATGTTACTGGCAGGATGCTATACGAATTCAATACTTATGCCCTACTATCTCACTGTGTACATTCAAGATGTGCCTTTTAGCATCTCGATGTAAAGAAAGCACTACATAAGATACTCATGCCGATTAAAACATTCCATCATACATGAATGTTTCTTTTACTTAGTGCTGTAGCTCAATTTCTCAAGCAGATGTGATTTGATGTCACACAACAAAATGGCCATAAGACATTTTATTGTATGTTTATATAATGCTATATGATTTAGAAAATCATAGGCTACACATTATAGTTCATTCTTATTCAATGGGTGCGTCTTGTATAGAATTCACGTAATTTGATTGGTGTTCTGGTGTATAATATCTCACAACAGGTGTATAATATCTCACAATAGTTGATAGTGATATTAGTCAGGGTGCGCACCGCCACGCAATGGCGGCACGTGCGGTGGATACCGGCTGCGCCGGCATCCACTACTCAAAATATTGGCCAGCCCATCCATTATGACACAATATTGGATAGGCAAAAGACAAAATCCTATCTTTTATTCTCTAATTATAATGTTGTTCTTGATATTTCTTCAGTTCGAGCCTAAACTACATGGACAGTGTGGTGGTTTACACAGACTATTCAATCTGCATCAATGTGATTTTTCTAAAATACAGATCAAAACTGCAAGGACAATGAAGTGGTTTACACACGCTATTCAATCTGCATCAATCAAAGTGGTACTAATCTAGATCAATGTGGACTGATGTAGCATACTTGAAGACTGTATACCGTATTGTTTGAAATAAACGCCCCGGGGCGTTGCATTTTTCCAAAAGGGGGCGTTCATTGAAGGTGAATTGTCAGTGAAAAAAACTTAAAAATCGGGCTAAATTTCCCGATGGTGCTCCTGTAGAAAAGAGGGATTTACGGCTATACTAATGGCGACGCCCATGGAAAATATCATTTTCATGGTAAACATGGTAAATGCATCAAAGTTACACCTGTAAGTACATCATTAAGCAAGAATCTAGTGAAATTCTACCATAATTTAGGCAATGGAATGGGTGGAAGTGTGAGTCATAACAGGTTTTGTCCATGCAATTTACGATCGTCCCTGATATAAAGACTGACTGACTGATGCCAGTTTTTTAAATTAAGCTTAAAAGCTTACGCACACGATATAACATGGAATTTTTGTTTCACAGAAAATTTGGAGGGGGGCGTTTATTAGAGGGGGAGCGTTTATTACAAACAATACGGTACATCATACATACGGTGCAAACTTGAGGTAGTAAAAGTGCATGTGTAGCAACATTTAAAAAAAATTCTGTTAACGCAGTACATACCATAAGTTTTAGCATTGCACTATAAGATGTAGCAAAATTCTACATGCAGGGTTTTGATTTTACACATTCACCACATAGCAGTATTGCAGTATAAAACGTTTAGACATAATGCAGCTCATGGAAGAACCACAAAGGTGTACATCAATGTGGATCAGTGCACCTCCTGTGAGATTGCCCCAATTCTACTCTCAACAAATATGCCAAGAGAAAATCAAATGCTTGATATCAGTGACCTATTGCCGATGGTTGGAACTTAGTCTCTGTTCAGCTATTATCACATCAACAGTAGCATTGAGAAAGATAGCTGGTAGCTATTGAAACGTTTACACGTATGTGTGTTTAACTTGGGACCAGTATGAAAAAATATACAGGTTGGAACTTAGGCTTACCTTATTTGTATCCAGGTCAACAAGCCAGACATCTTCTGGAAGCTTGAAACCCTTCTTATAAAGGAAGAAACTAGCTGGTACACCAATGATGTATGGCGTGGGAGCGAGTAATAACTGTAGTGAGAAATAATGATGGAAATTTTGTCAATTGAGTTGGGATGGCTGTTTATAAGTAATATAAAAAGAAGAGGGCCTAAAATTGAGCCTTGAGGCATACCAACATCATATGGTGTAAGAGCAAGCAATAACTGTGTTGAGAAATATGACAAAAGGTTTAGGCTAACATCTATGTTTAAAAATATGATATGAATGTTGATTTTCCTTGTTAACAAGATTTAGGATATTGTTTACTCTAAATATTTAAGAGCAGCATTTTCCCTGATCCCCAGGTTGTATCAAAATTTGGGCATGGTACTCTGCCACACCACAGCACAGTTTCATGGCCCTGACCAGCGCCAAAGCAAAAATATTGGTAGCTGGATCGTCGTCTGTAATAGGGCTAGATAGCTTGGTAGAACACTGGTCACACAACCTGAGGTTGCTGGTTTGAATCGCAATACTACCAACAAATGTTTTGCTCCCCTCATTCAAGATTCAGGATAAATACAATTGTTTGGTTAAGGGGGTACTACATGTACACCCCTGTGGTAAATTTGTGACTATTTTTGCATTTTTCTCAAAAATTAATAATACACTGGTAACAAAAGTTATGTATATTATTGGGGCAAGGAATCTAATTACTACACTGAAATTTCAGTGAATCAAGACAAGCGGTTCAGTAAATATGATAGGAAATGAGGTACATCCTAGCGGTACCTCATTTTCTATCACAAGTATCGAACCGCTTGTCTTGGGTCACTGAAATTCCAGTGTAGTAATTGGATTCCTTGCCCCTATAATATACATAACTTTTGTTACCAGGGTGTTATTAGTTTTTGAGAAAAATGCAAAAATAGTCACAAATTTATTGAGGGGTGTAGTACCCCCTTAAGCGATAAGAGTTTGTAAATTCTCCATTGCAAATCTTTTTTGCAGTAAATATAACACAATATTTACCTGCTCAGCAGATCCCATACATGTTGGTAATAATGGAATAACAGGGAACATGTATTCAAGCGGATAGATCATCGCAACAAATGCCATCACACTCATGGAGAGGGCGCTGTAGTCTCTCGACTGAAGCACCACCTGCAAAAAAAAAGATGAAGAGAAAATGATAAGCTTTATTTGTGTGATCAATAACAGAGAATTGTATTTGCAAGTCTAAAATTCACCTTCATTTGACGAATTTACAATAATTGTGCACTTCAAGCACCAACAGAAGATAATATAACATTAAACAAAACTCCAAATCATGCTGAAATAACACATTTTGGGACTATTACTACAATGCATTTGGGGGCTTTAAATAACTTTTTAATTAACCAATTTTGCAGCATTTTGTGGCTTTCTTCTCAAATATCTTTCCAACAGGTTATTAATTTTCCACACAGGGAGTGAGAATTAGACAATAATAACTGTGCACCATCTATTTTGTGGTCATTGTGTGAAAGCGGAGGGGTTTGTTTTGGGCTGAAGTATTTTTCCGAGGGAGCGGTAGCTCCCGAGGAAAAATACCGAGGCCAAAAATAAAACCCGACAATGTCACACAATGACCACAAAATAGATGGTGCAAAGTTATTATTGTCATTCATTACCGTCGTGTCTACTATTTTGAACAAATCAAAATGGCGTTTCATGTTATTTTATGCCATAAAACGCTGTTAAATATAACCAGTTTTAATCATTGTTGTAACCTACCCTACGCGCCAACAACAAGAGCTACCAATTACAGAAGCGCGACGGCATCGCGTAGGCGTGTGCGTTGCCATAACGCTGTAGCTTATACACGCACGCAGCATCAGAAGTCATTGTTGCGCGTCCGGAGTCATTGTGAGTTATTAATGACCTCGCAATTAGTGCGCGGTCATGCAATCAATTTCTTTTGATTGGATTACAGGCTTCGCGTATATTAATGAGGTTATGAATTTTAAACGGGGTTACCTGAATGGGTAAATCCACACCATTTGAAATCTATAGGTGATTCCATTTGAAATTTACACTCCTATGTACGAGATTAAAAGGGCATGTCTTAAATCAGAGGGTATATGGATTTCAAGTGGAATAGCCCATTTGGTCAATTTGTCTTGGTCTGTCTCCTAATTCCTGTCTCGTTCTTTCATTTTTCACTCTCACCCACCATTACAACAAAAGGTCATAAAAAATAGACCTGGCCCCAAAACTGACACCAAGTGACATAAGGTGGGTAGGAAAGGTTGTTTAAACTATGACAATAAGTCCATACAAAAGGTTGATTGTTGCTGTAAGTTGGTGCTAGTTAATAAAGAAAAAGTAAAAATTGTCCTCTGAAATGGTATGAGTCAAATTCAACAGACCATAAGACTCTTTGTTGTAATGTTGACTTTTTGTTGTTGTCTTCTCATTATACAGCCTTTAAATCAGATCATTTTATGATCACCTACATCTCTGTTTAATAAAATGCAGTATGTAGATCAGTGACATAGATTTCTTTTTGAAATGGGGGGATGGGGTTGGAAAATATTTCTTGAAATATAGTGAATCTGGCACCTTTTGGAGACAGAATAAGTTTATGATAGAAATTCGCACGAAAAATTTTGCCATTTTGAAGCTAAATTGAAATATTGTGAAAAATATTGAAAAAAAAGGGCTTTGGGGGCTAAAATGACCAAATAGGAGGTTAATTTGGTCAGAAATCCACATACAGGCATCAACATTGGGGGATGATTGTATGGACCACCCCCTGGCAAAATATTGGGGGATTTAAATCCCCTCGGATCTACATCTATGATGTAGATGGAATATTTTGGGATGCTCCTTGTCCTGTAGAAGTAGCTTTAAAAAAATTAACTTCTCTCTTATGCCTCTGTATACATGTACATGTATTTTTTAATATTTGCTAACTACATGTATTCTGCAAGAAAAAAAAGTAATACAGTTTGAACTTTTGAGAGCTCTCTTTCATAAATGATGAATTAGCTGCAAACATACACCTGGAATTTTCATATTTTTTATTGTTCAAGTTCAAACAAAGACTCATCCAGGTGGTCTACCTTTTGCATTCTATTCTTCAGTACACGGGTAGGTTTTGTTCTAATTTCCCTTTTCATTGGTTTCTTTCAAGCATCTTTTTTAAAACATTTTTTTTTCTGATGTGGGGAGAGAAACATATCATGTCGAGGTAAAACAAATAAAAATCAAATTCTTGTTAACACACTTTTTAAAATAGCATATTTGGATGTCTTGTGCAATTCCCTTTCACAAGGAAGGCCTAAATAAGATTTTTTTAAGGCTTAAATATGATTTTTTTTAAACAAAGGGCATGTAGCTAAACAAATGACATGTTCAAAATGCATGGCCTCATTTGTTCTGGTTCTCTATCCGTTACTCTATTATATATTTAATCATGTTTTATACATTTAAAATATGCAGTTGGTCAATAAGAGTTAACCCTGTGAGAACTACCTGCCGATTGGCCAAAAAGCCGTTTTCATTATCAATTAGACCAATCAGCAACATTGTTAGAATAATTTCACCACACACAAAAAAAAGTGGGGTGAATTATAAAGCTCCATTCTGATTGGTGATTAAAGTGAAGATATCATGTAATTGACAAATCAGTGGCAATGTTAGATCGGCAGGTAGTGCTCAGGGGGTTAAGACACAGTTGGAGAGTGGACAGTCAGACTACATTGCTTGTCAAAAGTCTTGGGACGCTTTCAATAGTGTAATGTAATGTAAATGTGTCTCGCATACAATGTTGAATCATGTAATGTTGCCCATATTGGACGCTTTTAAGGTTATTAATTATTTTAAACTGTTGTGATTTGGTAGTTCACAGCATCTTACGAATGGTAGTGAGCTTTGGCAAAAACTGCATTGCTCAATTCATAGCGGCGTGTAGAAGAATTAAAATATCACAGATATACTTTTATAGGTGCTGCGGTTCTTGAGTTACGTTGTAAAGAGGGCTGAAACAACAACACTTTTGTAAAACGTACATAACTCATTAACAACAATAAATTAAGCAAGTTTGCAAAGTATACGATTTGTAGAATGAACTTTTGCAAAACATCAAGGTGTTAATTTTCAATAATATATTGATCTAGATAATGCCAATCGATTTTTAGGTTGCTTCGACCAACAATACCTCGTCTACCCTTAAGCTAGTAGTAGTATGCAACATTGATTGCTGAGGAAGGAAGAGGATTTGGTGGTTCAGCACCTTAAAAATAATGAAAATAAGGCCAAACAATACAGTGCTACTTTTGAATAGGTGCCCCTGATTTTTCTGCTCTCTCAATTATACATTTCACTTCATTGTTAAAAGGACAAGGAAACCCAAACTTCATGGGCTTATTTGAGTGAATTATAATTTCAATGTGTTCTGAACAACTCAGAAATGCATTTTTCAAAAGCACTGACTTTTTGTCCTGCTTTTGGCAATGCAAATACATGACCTTGATAAAACACCACCACTATACACGTTAAACATGATCAATGTCAATACTTTTCTTTCTTTTCATCATTTCCAAAGCATTTTACAAATACCTGTAATACTTAAATAAAAGTAAATAAGCTGACATTTTGAACTTTTGCCAATTTTGACCACAATTACAAATTTGTTTCTGCACTCAGTGATAACTCACTAAACCCAGCCACCAACGATTCATGCCATAAAAAATTTAATAATTAAATAATACCTTTTTTCGCCATAACTCTTAAGTCACAAACCAGAAAGAATAAGCCTGTAAAAGTTCAATTTTTAAGAAGTACAATTCCAATTGTTACCAGATCTAATCACCAGTGCCGCCCTGATATTTTAGGATGGGGAAGGGGGAATTGCAACTTTCAAGGGAGGGGGGAGGGGCAAACTTTGCCAAAATTGAGCTAACGATCTCAAATATCACATTACCAAGTTGGCCAGCATCCCACAGGGGGTCAAGACTTTTCAAACAGGGGGGGGGGGACTTCTCACGGCTATGCCACTGTATCAATTTAAATCCCATCCCAAGGTGATAATGATTGCAAAAAGTATGGGTCTATTTTAGTAACTTTCAGAAATTTTGCAATGATTTTGTGAATTTTATCAAAATGAGACTATTTTGCTGCAATGTGTAACATGTAAAAGTAAACATGAAGGCTGCATACATCAAAAGCGCTTAAATTGACATATGTTTGGAAACATGGGTCATTGGGTCCTAATGTGTGCATTCAACAGACATCCACTGAAGGCATGCATGGGGAGCAAATGCCAATCCCCTGTTAAGAACTTTTGAACCCCCCCCGCCACATTTCCTTCCAGTAAAAATGTCAACCTTTTGCGGCAATTTTGTGCAAAATTGGTTGACTTTGAACCCCCCCCCCTAAACAAATCCTGGACGTGCCAGGGTGCATTGGGTGTAAGATTATTCCTGTACAAGAGTAGTCCATTGACAACATGTACTTGTATGCCAATTTATGCTAACTTGTGTCTCTCCTACCAATACACACAATAGCATGTTTATACACATTTATTTGGATCTTGTAGACAATCTGTCATTTTATTTCAACATATTTTGACCTACATTGTAACTATACCACAACCATGACTACAATGACTACATATGTATCTAATCAACTGTATCCTCTCATCTGACCTATTTTGTATTATACAAAATGACAGCATATGTCAAAATCCATTATTGCGATTATTCATCTATTTTGTACCATTTCCTATCTATTGCAAAGTCAAGGAGTGTTAAATTTATCTTCATTTGCCACGAAAACAAAAAATTCACAGGACAATTCTTTGCCATGTATTGTAAGCAAGTTTTTAATATTGTTATATTTAAAAACTTTAAAAAAATTTATTTTCATTGTGAAATTAATCAATTTCAATGTTTTATAATGTACGCTTTACTAAAATCTAAAACAAATCCTGCACATAACCATCTATTTATTTCCTTTTACAACAGTATGCACGTGAATACATAAAAATCCTGGCAATTTGGTTCTACATACATACAGAACCAGCATAATTAAATCTCAATCAGTCTGTAGTGCACACATACACTGACACTACTGCATGCAGCTACCGAATCAAAATGGAAGCTAACCGACAGCCTCGGCAATTCCCCTGGATATATTACGGTCCCTGAATCACGTGTCGTCGATGACGATGGTGTTTATGACGTAGATGTATGTATGGAAGGCTAATGATGAGGGGTTATTCTGGCTGTATAGGATGTGCTCAAGTGCTCTACAAGAGTTGGTTCAATATTTGGAATACATTATGTAATGAAGGGATATGGTAAAATATCTACTTCCGACAGTAAAATTTGCATTCCAATTTGAATCAAGTAGAATATTATTCTACATGTATTTACTGTTAATGTTATCTGTTTTATAATTTTAAAACATAGACACAAAGATTTATTTGAAAACACAATATTTTTCAAGATTTGGAAGGTCTTTTCATATCACTGAACATGCAGCTTTTCATTTTTCAAGAATTAAATCTATTCAGTTTTTGTAAGTTTCAAACAGGGTTGTCTGACTTAAATCATGCCGATTTAAATCATTGATTTAAATCGCGATTTTTTTTATTTTTCTAAAAAATTCATCAACCCTGGATTCAAAAGCTCCATAATATCAGTCATCAATTGCAGTGGTTTTAATGCAGTTGCTAAATCCCATTTTTAATTGATGTCAGCTACAAAATATGTAGCGAAGCATGAAATTGAATAAAAAATACATTGAGAAATTTGTTGCTGGTAGTGCTATAGAAAATGATAAAACATGTTGGGTCATAGGATATAAAATCATTTTTCTGTCATGACATTTTGGAACAATAGGTTAAATTAATAAAACAATTGAAACCATACGTCTATATTAATAGAACCCAAAATAGCATAAGACAAACACACTCCTATTTTGTTGAGATAACATACAGTATCAAATTTTCAAATTACAATACATTGTCATACCTGTACTCTTTGCAATTAGTTGTTTTCTCTAATCAAACCTGAAGCTACACAATGCATTAAAATATCAAAAGCCATCAAATCAATGTCACAACAACATCTTCTTACACTACGATGACAATCTCCAGGACGCAGTTCCATAAACCCAATATACTTCTACGCTCAAAGAATGACCTTTACACACACTAGGATCGCAAACATAACAATCTCTAGGACGCAGTTCCTTAACCCCAATATGCTTTTACACTCAAATAATGACCTTTACACACACTAGGATCTCAAACATGATCTCTAGGACACAGTTCCTTAACCCCAATATGCTTTTACACTCAAAGAATGAGCTTTACACACACTAGGATCTCAAACATGACAATCTCTAGGATGCAGTTCCGTAACCCCAATATGCTTCTACGCTCACAGAATGACCTTTACACACACTAGGATCTCAAACATGACAATCCCCAAGCTTCTCCAGGACACAGTACCTTAACTCCAATATACTTCTACACTCAAGAATGACCTTTACATGTATTGGTACAAAAACTCATCTCAGCGACTTGAGGATCAAAATTTGACCTCTGCTTGTTTAATGAGGGTCATTGAGCTATGTCATTGTGTATGAGATCATTATGGTTGTAAGTACTAAAGTTTGTTCGGTTTAACATAGGTGAAAATTATTTGGTTTTTGTTATTGCACACATCAATAAAGTCTCAACTCACACTATACATGAGCGTGCGCAAGTCATGCATCACGCAATGCACAACTAGCGAAGTACTGCACCCAACATGCACGCCATTCTATATCAATACACGGATGTTATGAGTCTAATTTTATTTTTGCCTATTATAAGCCGAACAAACTTACGTGTTTGCTTGGAGTCAACACATTAGTGTTATCTACTGAAGATCCTGGAGTGGTTGAAGTCACTCAAGTGTTTGATTAGATGGAGAAAATGCAATCCTCTTTGACAGGCCAACAATATATCTAGTGGAACATCAAGGGAGCAGTCAGTCACATCAAATGCCCTTTCGTTTTATTTGCTCAGAATTTCTTTTGAATGTATAGATCATTTTCTTAAGTTCAAGGCGCATTTCGTCCTCATCCCTCCACTTTTCTAGAGAATGGTTGAGATTTTTATACCAGTAACCTCTGTAGATTCACTCGCATGGCAAATATATCGTCAAATTTGCATATGTTCTTTTAGTAACAGAATAAAATTACAGTGACCTGTGGAGCCTATGTAACATGCATAACTTGTACACACAAAATTGTAATCAACTGACATTTTGGGAATCATTTTTTGTGTGCATAATGGATATCTACTGAAACATACCACAAAAGTAGATATTTAAAATATAATCACAAAATACTTCTTTTTTAGTAAACGTCAATGTTAGAATTACTAACTTTGAGCATGAAATTAATAAAATATTATTATGTTCATCTACATGTACAATGATAATTTTAAGCAAACATTTATCTCAGGTATTGATCCTTCACTTTACTAGATAATCTTGAGGAGTGCATTTTTTTCTACTCACATTTAAATTTACTATCATTCACAGAAATGCATTTTAACTTCAAACTTCTCCACTATTTTTACACATAATACTTGGTAAAAACAAGATTTCTTTGAAACTCTGTTACAAGTACTTCTATATCACATATAATTTTAGTTGACTTCCAATAACCTGAATTCTCCAGAAAACCATTCAAAACAATCCTACATTTTCTGAAGACACTTAATCCCTAGGCAAGAATCAATTAACCCATACATTTGTAATGACCACGATTATGCAAAATGGTGTCCTGCTGGCTCTATTTTTCTGGGCTACGTTCTTTTAATTACCAAGATCCAATTACCAAACATCATTTAATATTCACAATCTGTCATCCAATTGATTAGTCTCTCCGCTACAGTAACATTACATAATTTTCCTGTTTGAAATGAAACCCTTCACTGATATTTAAAACAGAACATTTTGCATGGTCATTCTCAGCAAGTAGAGTCCCATTTCTCAGAATTTGTGTGATTTAATTTGTTGGTACTTTTTCAAGAACAACAACTCATCTTTAGACACAGCTCAAATGAAATAACTGGACTCTGACCCAATTGTACTGTAATGCGTAAGAGCTAATTAAATCTGCATATAATTGCATGTCTGTAGAATAAATGATGACCAGTGTTCTGTATTTATATTTTTCAACCCATTAGCCAAAATTAGCCAGTAACGACAGTTGGCAAATTATTTCAAAAATTAATGTGAGATGTGTTATGAACATGCAGATTTAGGGACCCAAGTTTGAGCACCTAACTTCTTAAAACATTGTGAGCCTGGTATAGGTTGTATCAAAATGATTGGTACCCATCAGTATACAGTGAGGCTTAACCCACCAAAATGCAATATAACAGTAACACCCACCTTATTTGTAAATTATTTTGTTATAAAAGGTCACAAAAAATCCACTTTTATAGGCCCGACTGACCCAGTATTTGTTTTGCAAGATTTTGTTTTACTTTGTGCTAAAATCATGTAAATTCAGTCGTTTTTGGACCAATTGATTTTGACTAAAAAATTGTGAAAAAATTCAGAACATTTTCAAAATTTTAGGATCATTTTAGCCTCCAGAAGGAAAAAAGTTAATAAAAAAACATCTACTTGAAAAGTCCATTTGTCCATAAAACCTTTTTTCTGTCGCTTAAACATTCAATTATATCATTTTGATACACCCTGTATACCGTGTCAGGAAGATCAATATGTTCACAATAATATTGGTAACGAGGTATTCCTGTATATCCTCATTAACATACATGTAATTCTGCTAATTAACTAACCTACTAACATACATTATGCAATAACCACGATCTGATCTATATGAAGTCTTTGTTTAACAAGATTTATGAATTTGAATGTTTACAAATTTACAAATTCTGGGTTTATATTATCAATTTACAATTGATGAATTCCAATGTTTATATTGACCTATGTATGACTGATAGTGACTCACAAAATAACAATTTTTCATGATGAAATATTTATTGCAATAATTAATCAATAATTCACACTGTCCATTCATAATCAAATTTAATTCTAAATCATGCACACTACACAAATTTTACAACATGACAGCTTTTTGAAAACAAAATCATAATTATTCTGATTTTTATGCATCATTCAAAGAACTGGATGGCTACATACAAACCATAATTTGTACCATTTAAAATCATCATTGTTTTAAATATTTTATCTAAATATTTTAATATTTTTATTTCATTTCAATTTCTGATTTCTTTAAATTTAAGAATTAGAATTAGAATTAGAATTAGAATTAGAATTAGAATTAGAATTAGAATTAGAATCAAAATTAAAGTTTAAATTTAAACATTTAAATTTATATTTAATATTTAGTGATCTATGGTGCAAATACAATATTTTTTGTTTCTTATGTTATGTAAAAATGTACCAGTTCAATGATTGTTAAAAAAATGGGAAAAAAATGTAAAAAATATGATTTTAATTTTAAACCTAATCTTCACGGTTTTAACCTGAAGTAAACAAAAACATATTAATTGCATTGATTCACAACAAATGCCTATCAATGCAAAGGTTACCTAGTGCGCTGTAAATGTCACTGACTTCTCCATCGAATAAAAGGAACCCGCTTTTTTTTAATAGTACCGTAATAAAATGATAGTAGAGATTTTACGCTGAAGCCATATATTTCAAGGCTATTTCACAAACCACAGCCAGACCCTAGAAAAAAAATCTCTTGTAGGGTACCTGTACTTAGTGATGAAATTTATTGGACAGTTGCAGTTGAAATCCATACACCCCCTATGGAAGACATGATCTTAATCTTACAAGCAGGGAGTGTGAAATTCAAATGGGGTTACCTGAATGGGTGACTCCATTTGAAATCTACACCCCCTGTGTGGAAGATTATAAGGCCATATCTTCCATAGGGTGTATGAATTTCAACTGGGATAGCCCATTTATTGGGGGGGGGGGGGTATTGATGACCGCGCTAATGTACATGTACATGTACCCTACTTAGAATTATTTACAATTTTTACATCAAAATATGATCAGAATAATAAGCCACCTTTTAAATTTATCTAAAACAAAACACAAAGCAATAATAATAATAATAATAACTTCCACTGTTTTGTTTTGCTAGCGTGAGCTGCACGATAGGGGACATTTTAGCGTTGTTATTACGCCAAGCACAACATCAGATCCATATCTTTTGTAAAAACGTGAAAATTGTGCCTCCAGCGTTGTGTAAATTATCGGGAGATGGATTGAGAGAGAGAATGAGAGACAGGTCGGATATGACGTCAAGCGAGGAGCTTATCGACGGTTCCGATTATATAGAACATGTGGTTTGCATGAATATCGTATGGCATTGGCTGCATAAAAAAACGGTCAGACTCTGAATTAACCAGACTGCGTTCCATTAGGTTGTGTGTACATGTGATGGAATTTATGCAATATTAGCTTGCAATATGGTACTAGTAAATTTAATGTTGTAATTCATTTAAATGTTTAAAAAATATCTACAATAAACGCTTTAGAGTACTTGAATCATCTAATATTCACTTGACATTTAAAAGGGACTCCCAGAGATCCGTCAAAGGTCAAAAATACTGTAGAATTTTCTGAAGTTCCTTGAAAATGGTTCATATTAAAATTGTCAGGAGCATTTTATAAAAAACATTTTTTTTTTAGAAATATATCTTGACACAATAGTCATGTGGAACCCCTATTGGATTTGTATGGAACTTCTTATGCCCAAACATAGAGAATTAAGACTCGAGTCCGAGTCTCTCCTGACATGAAAATATATCTAGCTTATTCAGGGGTTTTACATTGACACATTAATTTCTAAAAGTGCAAAAAATTAAAATGTGTTCATTATGTATTTGGGATTGACAGATGTCTGATTTAGTGATTACATTGTAGATGTCCTATGTCCTGGTTTTAATAATTCCATCAATTTGCCATGTAATAATCAGATTAACTACCATAGCAATAGATGAATACAATTTTTGAATACATCGCCCTGCACTTCAAGCAGGTTTTACTCATCATATGTGTATTTCTGCAATCGTAGATAATTGAATACAATACCGCTCTTTTCAAAGATACTAATCTTACAGGTGCGAGTGATTAGCATTTCTTTGACATCTATGGTTCAATTGTAGTCCAGGGCGGTCTATTCAAAAATTGTATTCATCTATTGCTATGGTAATTAATCCTGTTACATCATCACTTCAATGATGAATATACGATGCAAATCATTTACATGAATTTGATTTAAGATGGATTATGAATAATGGGAAACTGGTTTACATTATTTATAAAATCATAATACCTTCATTTGAATATTTTTAATGTAAAATTATTAATTTTTCTTGACACTGACTGCCTTCTCAGTTATTTTGTTCATTGTTGTTAATTTATTTCTTATTTGTTTATTTATAAATAATGCATTTTGCATTTATTTACTTTTTTGTTTGATAATTCTTTCTTTCTTTCTAATCCTACCTAATCCTTCTCATCTAATCCCAACCCTGGAGTCATAGAATGGCAACCATTATTCCATATTAACTGTTCCACCTTTTAATAACACAACCATGTCAAATTCCCCGAAAGAGAAACAATTTGTAAACCCTCTCTATTGTACATGTAGCATTGGGGATCCTATGTTGACAGAACGATTACCACACATCTAAATGACAGGTATTATCATAAAACCAACTCCAATATTTACACAGAACAGAGGACAACAGCTTGGATGACATCACTACGCATATGTTACCATAGTAATTTTAACGCCAAATTTAATTTCACATATTCCAAATGCTACAAAAATATCCTGAAAACATGTGAAAACAAAAATCTTTTGTAAAATATAATAATTAATTGTAAAAATAGTACGTTCTATTACAAATCCAATTTTAATGATATATTTTTAAGTTGCTGAGTTCATAGACCATAATGGTCTATGGTTTATTAGTAAAAATATATGCAAGATAAAAATGTCTCTAATTTTTGTTGTTAAATTGGATCGACCAAGGTTAACTATTTACTATATCTAGCAATTATAGTACTTAAACTATCAACCCATCTCACAGGATGCATCTGAGACTAACTAGCATCTAGGCCTATATTAAACAGTTCAGATTTTATTATACATTTTTACATATGTGTAATGTTCAATAATGGATTCCAAATATTGGTTTAGTAATCCTTCTAAATGTAAATGTGCAATAAAATCACTTAAATACAACTTAACTCTCTTCACGCGGGTGTTGACTGCAGACGACATGTTTCAAAAAATATTTTAAAATTCAAAAATTTCAGAAATGTAAATTATCATGACCATATTTGGAATCAGCATGAAAAATGCATTAATGAGTACAAACAAACCAATCATAATGTAATCATTTATTCTTATAAAACAACAATGATGTTCTTTGCTATTCATATTTTGAGGTTCATCTTCATTTTTAAAATTACTATCATCTTCATCATCACAATCAGCTTCACTATCATCATCAAATTCATTTACATCTTCATCATCATTATCACCTTTACCATTATCATATCAAATTCATCATCAGCAGCAGCAGCAATATCATCATGATCATCGCTATCATTTTCATCCCTATCATCATCATCATCAAATTCATCACCATGAAAATAGCCCATCAAAATGACAATCATCATCATCAGCAGCAGCACAATGTCCCGGGCACAATGTCATCAATCAATGACAATGAAAACTGCCATTGTCATCATTGTTCTCTGCATCACATTGTCATGTCATTGTCTTCATCGATATCATCATAATCATCATCACTATCATCATCAAATTCATCCTCATCAAAATAACAAATCACATCATGATCGTCAACAACACCATCAGGCATCAGCACATTGTCATCAATCAACAACAAATCATCATCGTCAAGCATTAATACTATCTTCAAACTCATCATCATCGTCATCATCATCGTCATAATCATCATAATCATCATCATCATCATCAAGCATTAATACCATCTTCAAATTCATCATCATCAACATCATCATCATCTATATCATCAGCAGCAGCATCATCATCATCATCATCATCTATATCGATCATCATCATCAAGTCAATATCACTGATTAGCACATCGTCATCAACATCAATGTGTCTTGACCTCATCATCTATATCGATCATCATCATCAAGTCAATATCACTGATTAGCACATCGTCATCAACATCAATGTGTCTTGACCTCACCTTTGACCCAACAACCAAACTCATCACACAATTTAATGTGCATTTGATCTATATCGGATCAATCCAGATGGAATTGGCCCACATTTAAATACTATATAACCCGTACGAAACTCGGGGAGCTGATCCTGGTTGCGAAGGTTATTTGTGGAATGTCTAGGGTGTGCGCTCTTGAAGCAGCAAAGTCCCTGATTTGTTGTTAAATGGATTATGGAATGATGTGGGCCATAGTGGTCAGCGACAACCTGTAAAGTGTGCTGAGGCTTGTGGATCAACGTCTAGGCGTTGTGCCTGTGCGTAGCGCACTATAAATCACTGCGTTTTTTTTATTTTATATATACACCAATTGCCAGGATTGTTTGTTACAATGAAAAGCAGTGATGACATCAAGGAAGTCACACAAATATAAAGCGTTGTCTTCCTTCCAGTTTCTTGTTAGTTTTACACCTGCGTTAGGCTACATGTTGTACATACATAGTAGTACTTTCCTTGAACGTGTAAATCTATGACGTACATGTACCCTAGCTCATTATAATGCACAGGGGAAAATTTCTTTAAACCTTTTTCACAAATTCAACACTTTGTGTTTCTTGCTATACTTCAACATTGGGAACTAAATGGGGTGGGGTGTCCACCTTGGAGTCAGAAAATTTTGCACAAAATAGGTAAAAACACAAATTCTTCCTGTATTTGATCACATTCAATTGTTTACTTCTCAAGAAATTATTTGGGGGTTGAAGGATATTCGAGCAAACACACCAAAATGATTGAGGCTTGTGACCATAAAATTTAATTTAATTTTTGTTTTTATATATCACAACACTAAAAATGCCAAAATGAGTTTAAAAAATAAATGTTTTTCCACTTTTAAAGGGGTCATTTTCAAGTCACATAACAAATTAAATTGGCATATACCAAATAGAGGTTATCCACGTTATAATCTTTTAATCCGGTCGCCATTTGCAAGGGAGTCATAAAAACCTCGCGTCGACTGCTGAAATTTACTGCACGACCGAATTTGTAAACACACGTTATTATGGAAAAGTAACGTGTAGTGGAGTGTCAATTAACATATTTGATCCCATAGACGCCTGTGTTATGTGACTGCACTATCAGCACGGTCGATATTTGAGAGTTTCTTGAACCAGTTCAACTAACTTCGTTCTTCGCTGTAATTTGTATTCGAAACAACATGGAATTTTCGTCTAGGTGACTGAAAAATTAGCCAGCAAACCTTGAGATAAGAAGAGATATATTGATAAAATAAAGTCGTGCCAGTTACCAAAGGATCCGTACGCATTTAATGCTAAAGATTTAGACACAAATCCAGCCGATATCCCCAGTGTAAGACAATGCGATCTGAGTTTTTACATGATCAGCACACCAAGTATGTACACTCTTGAGGAGACGAAGGTATGCCAAGTTTTGTATTTATCAATATTATTGGTCAAATGTATTAAACCTCATCATATTATTCTGTTATTAAAATTATGAAATAAAGAATATAAAGAAGAAATAGGGAGTGACCAAAACCTGGAAAACTTGGCCATGTCGGTAAGCTTACTGAATTAAAAGTTTCTCAGCACTTACAATGACTGACATGTCTGCTTTTCTCACGACGCACAAGCTTAAAATTTCTTGATCAGAACGTGTAACAACATTTACCTTTTAAATTTTACATTTGGTTTTGTTGATAGTTCTGGTTTTAGTGATCTTGACGGAGAAAAGTGGCGGTCTATGATTCCTTGATCGATCAGTTTTATGTTGACATGTTTGTTGATAATTAATGGTACAGGTAGAAAAAAAATTAAAATATTTTGGGCCGTATGAAATTGAATTTATTGAATCACTGGAATAAAAGTGATGTAAGATTGACGATTTCTATTGCTTAGCGGCTGACAAATACGAATACTAATTTTATATAATTTTTTTATTCAGGCATTCAAGGCTGGGAGCTGACAGCTTTGTCCAAGCTGGATGGGTGCACGACATGCGTCTACTTAAGTTTAAGCCAGATGGAGCCAAGCGAAAGGTACCTGATAATCGGCAACGCCAAGCATTCGCAGTCAATGTCAGCAACTTTGCACGTCGTGGTGCTATTGTGACCAGCCATCTACTGATGAACTAGTGCAATGTGGTAATAAAGACTGTACCATATTGAAATTTCATATGGCATGCCCAAGGATCCGATGCCCACCTAAACCAAACCAGAAGTGGTATTGTCCTAGCTGCAGAAGACTGCCAAAATTCAGCAGGTCAAAGAAGAAAAAATTAAAACAACTGTGTTGAACTTTCTAACATTTTAATGAACAGTTATGGAAAGATTTAATATACATTATATACAGGTAAAAATAAAACAAATAAAGGCAAAAATGTTGTCATAGTGTGGAATTACCAAATTTGGCCACCATGTCAACAAAACATGGTTCAGTAATCACTTGTCACTTATTAAAATTTCATTTTTTTCAGTGTATCATATCACATACAATTTTGGAATTTCAAGACAAAACTAATGTCAAATGGATCACCATTTGCTGATGTGGCAAAATAAATGTTATTATATGTACTTCAATTGATTAAAAAATGACAGGATCAATTGATTCAACCATGCTACATGTAGAATAAATTAATTCAAAAACATGGTGAAATCGGTTGATAAAAACATGCCAGAAACCGATTGATTCAAACATTGGTAATTGGATTTGAAATAACAGATTTCAATTTATTCTCCAGACATTTTGTATCAATATATTTTGTCACTTCTTTATCATTAACATAATGATTGTTAAATAACAGAAATTTTAAACAAATGTTAAAATTTTCTGAGATAACTTGTGTACATGTATACAAATTCTTGTATGTGTTTAGGCGACCAAAAACCCTGTAATATAGACTTGTCAAGTAGGTCTGGATTTTTGTTTTGTTTTAAAAACAACTTTAAAGCTTGTAAAAATCTGAAAAATTTGTTTGAAACATTTTTTTCTTCACAAATTTCAGTCAAAATTAATTCAAGCTCTTTTTAATTGCAATTGCATACAGCTATCAAGTAAAAAAACCCCGCAAAATCTAGGTCTGTCAGGCCCGAAAAACAGGGTTTTTTTCATCGCCTTATAAAAACTGTTCAAATTAACACATACAAAATAATACATGTTTATATGTACATCAGGTATGTTTTACTTTTTTTTCTCATGCTACAAAAATGTAGAGTTTCTACACATGTACTGTTCATGAAAACATGTATTAATGTTAGGCAAGGCACATTTAGTATTATTGCATTTTCTATTCATTGCATCACATGTAAAATAAATTAAGTTTAAATTAAATTCTTTAAAGCCATAACTATGTGTCCAATTTTCATGTGTTCAATTGTCATGTGCAAGTCTCTGACTTTAATCAAGTGGCACAACTGAGGGGCAGCAATTATATAGTCCACAACACACAGTAATAAGTTTATCCATAGTACTATCATCGCCAAAGTTCCCAACCAAAGCAATTGGTAATGTCCCTCCTAAGATGGTAAATTTCTGCATTACTGCACCTATCACCCGTTCAACATGAATTCGCACAATCGAGAGTTCCCTGCTCCAGTCAACCTCCACTTTGTCCAATTGTTTTTTGCCACGAGTGAATGGTGGTATTTTAACCTCTGACATTGCAAGACGACAGTATTCGTCAATCGTAAACCCGCGATCCGCAATTACAACATCACCAGCGTCCACTACTTTCAGTTATTACCTTATCTGAAGCACGTCCACCCCAGCAAGGGCTGATAAAAGAGACAGTTCCCTGGGGTGTAATACCGATAAGAAATTTTACAGTGTTATGATGTTTGTATGAACTCCATGTTTGTGCCCGGGCTAGCAAATCTGACTGTTGTTCTATAAATATCTCGGTGCAGTCTATTATGATGGCGCATTTGTGGAAAAAGCGCCTAAATGCAGTAGGCATGCTTTGCAAGTGCATCTCTCGTTGGCCAGTGGATAAGTGGTGAAAGTTTCACGAAAAGTACATGTCCCATGTTTTGTGTCGGGACCCAGTCAGGGTTGTTCTCATCGTACAATTTTGCTGGTTCACCTAGGATGGAAAATAGAAAACAAAAGGGTTAGAGATTATGTGCCCAATTACATGATGTATCAGGCTAGGCTACCTGTAATTATAGTTATACATGTCTGCACTCTGCATGTGTAAATTGCATTGTCAGATTGCCCCTTCATGGTGGTAGGACCTACTTCGTATTATACAGAGGACGATTTGGAAAATACAGGAGTAGATTGAAGTTAATATAAGTTTAAGCTTACCTTTGATGAAATGTACTGCGCAAACTTTGTGGTATTTTGACGGAGTTCAGCTGGAATTTGTAGTCGAGCCATCATCAGCACGCCTGAGATTTGCAATCCATTTGTTCCTTCGCCTCTGTGATATCTCTTGGTCTTGGGGTCCATATCTTGCATCTCGGACCACAGGGAAGGCAAAAAAACTCAGTCTTTTACCAGGTACACGTTTGTTTGTGCACCTATAAACACAACAACTTTCTGGCATTGTAATGTAATTCTAAATGTCATAAATAATGAAGAAATGCGAGTGTTTTTACTTGATCAACAGCTGACAGAGACGAAGCGGAAAAAGCGTAAACAAAGAGAAACCGTGCTGTTGATGTATTGCTTGATATAACCCGCTGCTTAGAATTTTTGTAAATTTGTCTTCATGATTATATTTAGTCATATATTTCAAGACTAAATGTTAAAATAATTATTTCCAAATAGTATTTTGGGTTTAAATTGTACATTTAAGGATTTGATGATTTTTAAAGAAGGAAAATTTCATACGGTTATAAATTGTTTGTGCCCGATTTGTGC
Source organism: Amphiura filiformis (assembly GCF_039555335.1). Lineage (NCBI taxonomy): Eukaryota > Metazoa > Echinodermata > Ophiuroidea > Amphilepidida > Amphiuridae > Amphiura > Amphiura filiformis. Next base: position 62,432,104 of record NC_092640.1, on the reverse strand, counting down.
GTTATTTTTATCATATATTCCAAACCACGGTTCACTGTGCACTGCGGCATTTAATCAGCGTGGTCGGGAAACAGCTGACTGACTCCCTGCAAGATGGCGACCGGATTATGCAAATGAGCAATTAGACCTTACGTGGATAACCTCTATTGTGGGTGTGGCAACCTGCATGAAGCATCTCCAACCAGGCATCCCTGCTCCAACCATGGAGGTAGTAGAGAAGGAGAAAGCTCGCACGCATTCTATTGTACAATCATAATTGCCGCCCTTTGAGGTTTCCAGATCAACGTTTTGATTATGTAACGATTATCACTTATAATCTTTTGTGTTGTATACATGCATGGTCGCACACTTGTGTGCGCTATAAATATGATGAAACAGCATAGGTCATTCTAACTTGATGAAAATGATGCGCATTATGCTTCACATCTCTTTCATTGGCTATAGTTTAAAAGAGGGCCCAGGACGCGGTTTATTTTGAAACCTCGGGGGAGGAACAATTGTTAAAATTTTGGGTAAACAAATAAAATCGGACCAACCCGGGCAGTATCGGGCAACACTGAGATACACCTCATTTGATGGGAGAATTCCTCAACTTAACAATGTGCAATTTATTTTAATAAGATCTTCGTATTTTTAAAACAGTGGTTAAAACAATTTTACCCGTCCTTAAAATGTGTGTGAACTGCACCATTCCATAATAAACTATTTAGAAACATTTTGGAACAACATGTTTCAACATTATTAATCGTAAAAAGAACATCATGTATTAAATGAAATATGAATATTCAAGTTCAACAGCTATGTAAATGTATGCATCCATAATACATGTTTTATGCATACATGATTTACTTGTTACTAAATATGAACCCCCCATGAGACGGAGTCATTCCAGAAATTATCGGCGATGATCATTAGATCAAAGGTATATCTGTCTCTATTGTGTATACAATAGGATTTACGTAATGAGCTTAACGCGAGCTCACTCCTTCTCTACTACCTTCATGCTCCAACCAAACCACCTGAAGTGGATTAAATAGGTTTAATGGGAATCTATGACCCAACAAGTGTTTATTAATAGCTGGTCAAAGGGGAAGGCCTACAACAATCCATACCCAAATCAATGAATCAATCAAAGAATACTGCATTACAATACATGAGGGGATCACAAACATTTAAACCATGGGTATACATTGTAGTTTGATCTTATATCAATAACCCAAACCACGGTCAACACTTAATACAATAATATAAAGTTTGAAACATTTTTTGTATTCACATATTCTCAGAAATCTGCATGCAATAATCATCTTATCATGAAATAAAGAGATCATGCAGTACATGTAGCTACACAGAATCTTTATCAGAACAGTATAAACTCTATAACATTTTAAGCTGTAACAAGTACATGTATTATTAGATCTAAAACAAAATTACCAATAGAAATGATATTCATAAAAATGTGAAAATAATGGGTATATGACCAGTTACTGATCATTCTCCTGTACATGACTTTTTTTACACAATTTTAACTTTGTATCATTTCTGTCTGGTATGCCAAGCTGACAGCAGGGTTGCCAAACCAGCGATTTGGTAGCCCAATTGGGCGACTTTTTGAAGATTTGCCTCATGACTTTTGACAATTTCCTGTCCCATAGAAACCAATGGTTAAGAAAAATTTGGGCGACTTTTCAACATTGGCTCCTGCGACTTCCGATAGTTTCCTGCCCCATAGAAACCAATGGAAAAATTGGGTGACTTTTCGATTATTTGACCCGCGATTCGGGCTGAAATCTTTTGGCAACCCTGGCTGACAGTAGAAACATGGAGGCACTATGTTCTCTCCCAGGAGTGGCACAATTTAAATCATCGATTTAAATCACAATTTAAATCAAATGATTTTGTTTTAAATCACTGATTAAAAATTAACTTTTTCATTTTACTCCATTTTGGATAATTCAAGTTAATTTCTTTCTAAATTGTCTGTTTTATTCATTCCTAATAGTACTTTTGGATACAATTAAAATACCTTCATGATGTCATTTATCAATTCCTAAAAATTCATCTTGAAGGTGCAGAATTCAACAGTTGTTTACGTAAAAACATTTTTTTAATATTTTTTTGTAAATACCCGATAGGATTGCACATATGTCTAGCATTCCACTGGGATCTTTTGACTTTATCATGGGGTATAGCAGTTCTTGGAATCAAAAAATTGACTGAAATCAAAATTATTGATTCAAATCAAATAAATCGACTTTTTTTAAATCGCCAACCCTGCCTCCTCCCGTCCCAACCTGATAAACCATTGCATACAAATCCACACACACACCTACCTTATTTTCTAACATGATTAAGGTCATGACCTTTAGACATGTGTCAACTCCAAGCAATTCCAGCGGTAAATGCAGTGGGAAGTCCGCCAATGAGAATCGTGTGTGGTCTGGTAAGGCAAAGATCATTGGCGTTTTTCCGTCCACAATCTCCAGCTCTACCCGCGTCTTACCCGGTACTGGTACTGGTGCGCTTAGAAATCTGAGCATCCATGTTTCGATTTGTCTTACGTCGTGCCGTACCAGAGGGGGGATGTCGGAGCATATGCCTGTTAACACGCCCCACACGGAATCCCTGAAAATATAATGAATACAGATGTTTTTCAAAATCCATTAAACTCTTTCTTCTGGTATTCAGAAAAATCAAGTGTAAAATTTAACACTCTTAAAACAAACTACTAATAATATATAAAAAACGCACGGATTGGAAACCATACACATAAAACTTAGGTACCGTACTGTATGTACAACTTTACATGCAAGCATGTAGGCCTACATGCAGTTTGTGCATGTAGGATTTTAACAAGACATATAATGTATCACAAACAAATTGGGTCAACCTTTTCCGGCTGTTGCTGAAGAACTCATGCTCCCCCCAGTAATAAGCAGAAAATGTCCACTTTTTGCGGCAATTTTGTGCAAAATTGGTTGATTTACCCCTGAAATTCACCCCCGACCCCTCCCCAAAAAGACTCCTGGCACCGCCACTGCAAAAGGACTTTTTTTTACATGTGTGTCATATAATCTTGATAATGGCTTCCATGACCAAACAGTAAACTGAATTCTTTTTAGTTTTGTCCATCATGGTAAAAACAACAGGACAACCACCACATTTTTAGGTACATCTAGACAAAATATGTCAAAAATCATAAAGAAACACATCTGGTAACAAAACAAAGTATTCAAAAATGTTTTTTCTGCTTCTTCTCTTTTTAAAAATAAAATTCAATTCAACGTACCCGGTACATGAATCTTAAACTGTAAAAGTGAAATTATTCAAAATTGTATTAAGTCAGAAAAAACCCAAATTTCTTCATGAAAAACTCTGTGGTGTAATGTTTGGTTGGTACAATGTAACATGTTTATTGTACATTACGGTACAAATATTATGTGGCCGAGCGGAATGGGTTACGACTCATAATCGGAAGGTTGCGGGTTCGAGCCCTGGCGACGCCATCATGTTGTGCCCTTGAGTAAAGCACTTTATCTCGATTACTCCTCTCCACCCAGGTGTGAAATGGGGAGCTGTTATGAATACTGTCCATTGAGCGCCACCCAAAGGTATGAGCATGCCTTGGGCATTGTATGGCAGCTGACATATTCTAACGACGGCGGAATAAATGTAAAGCGCTTTTGGTACATGTTCACATGTGAAAGGCGCTGTATAAATACCAACATTTATTTTTAACATTTTTATTTTAATATGTTCTGGTGTCAAACATGTAGCTGTAGGATATTGAATAAATTAACCTACATGTACTTCACATTGCAGAACACGAATGAACAGTTTACCAAATTGAGAGCTCTGAGGGTTGATTGTCTACGATCTACTACAATGGGCAGTATGCATAATGGTAATTTAAAGGAAAGCATTTTTTAAATAAGTTACCACTGACACATGAGTCAATCACTAAACATGTTTACAACACAGACATAAAGGTCAAAGGAATCAATCTGTTTTCTATTTCAATTTAATTTGTGAGGGCTTGATTGAACCAAAAATTATTTAGGAGATTAACTCACTACCCCAGTACTCTACAGGGATAAACCTCACTGACATACTAAGACTGATATTAGTTCACACACATTTATGAATCTTTTGATAACTTTGGCAATTAATTTGATAAACAATCCTAAATAAACAAAGAAAATATATCAATCTAGATGCCGAAGTAATAAATTATAAAAAGAAAAAAAAAGTTAAAATTTTACATCAATACTTGCACAATAAATAAACTGACTGAAGAAATCAATCACCAATCAATAAAATAAAAATAAATAAATAAAATGATAAATAAAATTTCAAATAAATAAATAAATAAATAAATAAATAAATAAATAAATAAATAAATAAATAAATAAATAAATAAATAAATAAATAAATAAATAAATAAATAAATAAAATAAAAAATAAATAAAATATTTCATGCCTTGAAAAATTAAAATATTCTGACATCTTGGAACAAGATGCTTTATGCATAGCACCTGCTATCTACTGAAGACAGCATCTAAAATTACCTAAACTAAAATTCAAATCTAAATTAATTCAGCTGACACATTACCACTAAATCATCCAATTCATCACAACATTCATTTTGCAATCTACTGAACCATTTCTACCATATAACAATCCATATCTACTGAACAATCTCTAGCATAATCTTCTACAATATTACTTGCTATCTACTGAAGATATGATACATTCTCTATTTAAAATTAAATCACTAACCTTATCCTTTCACTGTTTTAAGCAGTAGAAAAGGTACAAAATTATTTAATTCAATCAGATCAAACAATTACCAAGTTTGCTATCTACTGAAGATATGATATTCTTTATTTAATGTTTAATCGCTAGTCTTATCTTTTGACTGTTTTAAGCAGTAAAAAGGTACAAAAATATCCATTAAATTTGATCAATCAATTGAAAATTTAGAATTAGGATTTATATAACTCCTTGTGAAAATTAGTTTATTCAAGCTGGAAAAAAATCTCTACCAGTACAAACAAATTTCTTATTTGAAATTCTAATGTTCGTTCGAGAATAATCCATAGCATCCACGTCTTTCCTCCCACCCAGCAGGAACCCCACGTTATGCAAATCAATTCTGTGCCATAAATAGCGCTACACAGCATCCATACTAAGTACTCTCGTTTCCATACAATATTATGCTGTGGTTCAACGTTTAAAATGATGACAAGAAATTTTCACATGATTTTAATTTCGAGTTATTGTCCAATTTATAAAATAAATAAACGTGAAAATATAATTAGTATATTTAAAAATATTTGGTAATTCAACTTTAGTCTGAAAATATTAAATTTTAATTAAAAGTGGAAAGAGTAAAAAATGTGAAAATTTTGCCTCTTTGAAAAATACAATAAGGTGGTTTAGTGGTTGCCTTCAGAGCTGTCATGTTATTGACGTCATCAGCTTGCATCTATAGTATAGTGGCAACTTGACCGAGGATTTGACGGAGTGCTATGTCTGGCAAGAACATGACGATTTGATCGCGAGGTAAAATACGTAAACAGCAGCAGCACAATAACGGCTTTTTAAATGCATACAAACAAACCTCAGGCTCTGTATTTGCAATTTCCTTTTTATTCATTAAAATGTTATCTTTTTCAAACCACAAATCAAATTGAGACTCTTTTTTTTGTTAAATTCTGATGTTTTATCTGTTGAACTGAAAGAAGCCATATTTTTACATCATGATTTTTAAATTTACAGCATTCATTTCTATGATTGATATTATTTTATTACCAAGACATTTGTCTTTTTATACTTCTTGTCACCTGCTTTGACATTGAGATGGTCTATTGCCATTTGGTCTAAAACCATTTCGTCTAATTCCCGTTTAGTCTATATTCAACTGGTCTATTACCAGAAAGGCTAATTGCCACGTAGTCTAATAATTATATAGTCTAATGTCCATTTAGTCTAATATTGTTTGGTCTAATAACCGGTATGTCTACTAACCATATAGTCTAATAACCATCTGGTCTAATTTTTTTAAATAACCATTTGGTCTAATACCCATTTGGTCTAATAACTAAGGTCTAATACTCGTATGGTCTAATAACCAGTTAGTCTAATACCATTTCGTCTATTTATTAATAAACTAAATGCTTGTAAGACTAAATGGCTTGTAGACCAAATGAGTATTAGACCAAATGACTATTAGACCTATTGGTTATAGACCAAACGGGTATTAGACTAAATGGTTGTTAGACTAAATGGATTTAGACTTATTGGTTATTAGACTAAATGGCTATCGGACCAAATGGTTATGAGACCAAATGGTTAAAGGACCAAATGATTATTGGACGTAGTGGATATAGACCAAATGGGTTTAGACGAAATGGATGTAGACGAAATGGATATTAGACTAAATAGAATTAGACCAAATAGCAAATCCCCATTGAGATAACAGGTGGAATGTGGATACCATTTTACATCTAGATCCTAGACAACATTTATAATAGGTCCAACCCGATTGATAAAATTGTCTGAAGATTTGTGATATCCACTGTTTCAATTTTCATGTCCTCAGTTAACTATGTAAAATCTATGGGTTCGAGTCTGTGTGTGTGGTAGGGGGGGGCAGGGGTTGTTTGCACAAACACATTCAACTTTTCATTTAACCAATTTTTTTCTTCTTCTTCAATTAACAATATTATCATGAAGCCTTACGGAATTATACAATTAGTACTATATACCTTAATGATGCCTTTGATCCACCGACTTTCCGACTGGACGTCCGGTCATTACAAGAATCTATGAGTTTCTTGAGAATAAATAAGCACTCTCTAAACGTGGAAATGAACTGATGATGACTAATAATGCACAGAGATGTCAATGAGTTATTACGAATTCTCTTGGCCTGTTTTAGTTTTCTCCGAGTCCTTGGAGACTTTTTGTCGGGCGAATGAATTGGCCCGTCTGCGTCCTCACCGGGTACATTAAGGGTATCATTGCTGCTAGAGTTCTGACGTTGATTGGCAAGAAGTTTATCTTTAGTTGATTTCCTCTCGTAAACTTTAAACGGCCTGTAAAAGTTCACACAGATCCCGTATCTCATACGACCAGAGTCTTTATCAGTGAGGGTGAACACGAACGACGTGTTTTCACGTAAGCTTAGCCGTTTTTGTCCGACCGTGAGACAGCCTTCCGGTTGACAGAAATAGATGACGTCCGGTGGAAGTGGAAAATCTTCATGATCTTCGTGAGGGTAACGACGTAATAGTTCCGGCGTCTGAGCGACGTCATTATTACTGTTGGGACGCCGTGCACCGACTAGGACAATGTAGTCCACGAGTCGTGGGCAGAAATATTTCTTCTGAGTAGCCATTGTTGTAGTTTTTCTTCTTACATGTAGTTCAAATTAAGTTTTAGCAGTCATGTTTGTAGAAAGGAAATACAATCCATCAGCCTAAAAAAGTAAACAAATTTATAAATTGAAATATTAGTTCAACTTCTATAACATAAATGTGACACACAATCTGGTCCATAGAGGCCAAAATGTGGCAAATTTGAAATTGAAAACAAGTAAATAGACATCGATCCCAAGCTTCATAACTTTAGAACCAAGTATATATGCTAGGTGTAATTTTATAATAACTCAATTTTCAAAAATGACTCATTTGGCGGCCTCCATGGACCAGATCTTGTCACTTGTCAGATTACCACCAATTCATACATAAAACACCTACTACACCAAAAGTTTGTTTCGAAAATTGTGCCCAAATTATGTATCATGTCAAAATCAATATTAAGTCAGGGAACATCACTTACATGTACATCTAGTCCTGCCAGCAAGACTTCAGTCTTTATCATAAACATAATGACATCTACTGACCTGAAGTCTTGCAAAGGTACATATAGGGATGCACTGTACGTTTAAGAAATCCAAACTTCAAGCATCAAGAAATATACCTTGTATTTGTTAGTTTTACCTCAGAGATGCTGTAGACCCTCTTTACACAGTGCAGAAACATCACAAGTAGAATGCTGCTCAATATGATAAATCCGAATCATGAAAATCAAGACATTTTGCAGAGCAATATTTTGACCACTTTTGCACTAAGTAAATTACTTCCATGAAGATTGCAGGTTTTGCCAACCCTGGGAATTTTGAACCCACCCAAAAGATGAGATCAATGTTGATCAATTACCTCAACTTTGTGAGTATACTATAGACTAGTACAGTGGGATTAAAATCATCTTAAGGGGGTATTACACCCCTGTCCAATTTTGCGCCTATTTTTGCAATTTTCCCAAAAATTATAGCACATTGGTGACAAGTAAGATATGTATATTATAGGGGCAAGGACTACAACTACTGTTTTGAAAATACAGCAACACAAAGCAAGTAGTTATTGATTTATTGATCAAATATTGGTTTTCCCTCATTTTTGACTGTAACTCCACAACTGTTAGCTGTGCTGAAATAAAATTTCCAGTGCAGTAGTTGTAGTCCTTGCCCCTATAATATACATATCTTACTTGTCCCCAATGCGCCATAATTTTAAGCACGCCCAAACCCTGGTACAATGGGATTAAAATCATCAGTGCATGCCCAAACTGTCCTTGAGAGAGTTCCTCAGCTACATCCTTACTTAAGAGCCCAAAAATGAGCCCACATATTGTGATGTTTCTTATTTGTGGAATAGATAACAATAGAGTGCACTGTAACTCTAGGTATGACGAGTTACAGTTACTGGAACTACATCAGGATCAGGGTTAAAAATCCTGGGGTAAATCACCACAGGGCTGAGGGCGCTACAAAAATGTATTTCCCATTGTTGTCGTAACGTGCAAGTGTAACAAAAGGATTGGTGGCTGGAAGATTGGGTCCTAAAGACGCTGGGTCATGATTTTTTTTACAAAAAAAGGAGTTCATAAGGCCACCTTAATTAAATCCTGCGTCTCAAAGCTGTTGTGCCCATTAATTGTAAAATCCTCTTTGAAAATCAAGAAATTAAAATTTTTTGGTACTTTGTAAATTTTTTTTTACAAAAATGCGAAAATAAAACTGATTTGCAACAAATTTGCAACAAGTTTTGAAGTTTTCAACACAGAAGAATTATTTTGTAGCACTAGCAGTGACTTTATTCCAACATTAGCAACAGACATTGGATACTTTCTGCACAAAATGCTTGTTCCAATGCGTGTACACTACAGAATATGTGCATAAAAAAGTAGTAAAAAATAAATAAATAAATTTTAAAAAACTGCATTCGGCATTTAGGTTTTTAATTTTCTTTAGTGGCCTAAAGGGCGTATGAGTATAAAATAACATTATTTTTAAAATATTGGCCAAACTTGCAAAACATAGAATTTATTTATTACGGTACTGAATCAGGCGGTGATGGAAGCGATATCGCCAATTTTGAGGTCGCCATTGGATTAACACATAATCATGAAATCTTCATAAACAATTCTAAATTTGTTATGTGGTGTCAAAGCAAAATTATCTTACTCTAAAACCGTCGAGTAATGCACCGTGTACCACACTGCAAGTATGTTAATTTTCCATTTGTAATTGCTAACCCTGAGAATGTCAGACTATGCAGATATTTTATAAAAAAAAGAACGGCAGTACATGTACTGTTACGGTACTACTGTGTACATGGGTAGGATTAGGCTATTCCCTACGTGTGCTGAAGAGGGGTCTATTTTTTCAATTTTGTCAACTCAAAATTGACAGGTCACCAACTTTAAAGGAGGATTTCTTGATCCTAGCATCCTCTTTTTACGACATTTTTCAGTACATATCCACGAAAAAAGCCTATTCCCAAAATTTCAGTTGATTCCGATTTTGCGTAATTTGCGAGTATGCATGATTATGTGTATTACACTGCTCCATAGACAATACGTTGTAATTTCGTTCTGGTGCACCAGAACGAAATTCAAATTTCATGATATCTTTGCAAAACGAATTAATCTGCAAGAAATATTTTGTACATAAACATTATGTAGCCAAAGGTTTCCAGTGATATAAATATCTCAACTTTTTTTGAGAAAAGTGGGGGGATGAGGCTGTGGATCACGAAATGCCCCTTTAATATTTGGGACTCCCTTTCAAAGAAAATTATAACCCCATTCCATTACACAAACATATATGTACAGCATACATAAAACATTACATACAATCATTTTCAATACGATACTGTTCAAATATAATTAATATATATTATTAAAAAATATGTATTCATTTTCAGGCTCGCCAAATAAACATTTTATTTCTCATATTGCATAATTGAGCCAGATTGAACTGAGAGGCAACAGTAAACAAATGCCAATTGTCATCATTCATCAACATGCAACATGACTACACGAAGAGCAACTATCACTATCAGTAGGCCTATCATTAGCAATGGGATGTGTGTTGTGATACAGATCCATGTAGTGACACTGTATTTGCATGCATGACATTGACAGGTATAGGGCTAATTAAATGCCCTCAAAAAGCATCATAATTTGTTTTTACAAATAACCCATACCGTGAAAAACGATCAGAATATTATAACTTACCATGTCCAATATACTGCATAGTATTTTATCTTTTTATTGCACCATATTTAGCTCCACATCTGTGTAAATAGCGACCGTATTTCAACGTACACACACTGACTGCACTGACTGATGCCGATGCGCTGATGTCATGTCACAGAAGAAAAACAACCTGTTTTGGGAAAATGGGAAATAATTGATTGGTAGTATAGAGGGCGGCATTTCAGTTGCTGTTATATTCAGCAGGTGTTGGTAGGTGTTGATTCATGTTTTAATTTGAAAGCTTCATGCAATCATTTAAATATCCCCCCCCCCCCCCCGGCAAAACGACGGGGAGCAAATGAGGCAATTTTTGGCAGAGACCGGACACTTGCGGACAGAGATGACAAGTCATTTTGTGCAAGTCAAGTCCAAGTCACAATTCCTTTTGTCCAAGTCACAAGTCATTTTGTGAGTCTGAGTAAAAGAAAAATTATTTGATTGGTAAAAAGGGGAAGGCATTTTTGACAAGTTTCGGGGGCAAGATAATTTTGGCACATAGGCCTACCGTAAAATGGGGCAACTTTGGGCACTTTTCAAACAATTTTATTTCTAATTATCTCTTTTTCATGACATTAGGGTTCCCTTCTACACCTTAAAGTTGGAAAAGATTTTTTAATAATTTTGTAAGGGTACAAATAGCCAGTACGAAGTAACCTAGGGGTTACAAATAGCCAGTACGAATATACTCGGGAGTGAAAACTTCTAAAGAGGCCTGTACTTATTGGAAGAAGAAGAAGAAGCCTGACAAAAGTTACCCCGCATTTGGGGCAACTTTGGTCAGAGTTTTACATTCCATGAAGAAGAAAAAAAATCAAAAAAATTGATCTTCGCTGTATATGGGCAAGTTGTTGTTTTTTGTGACATTTGACCCTTGCAAAATTAATCAAGCACACCTCCTTGCTCATGAATATCGATTTTTATTTTTTCTGAACAAAATGTTAAAAATGCTCATTTTTGGTCAAAAATAAAAAAAAAACAAAAAAAACAAAAAAAATCAAAATTTTTTCGTAAATTTCGAGGAAATTGGATATGAGTGACTATTAATTCTTCCAAATATATTTCTTAACAAATTGACACCAATTATATGACTAAAACAATTTTAATATTGCTGTACGAAAATATGACCATTTACAAAAATATATTTGACCGACCAAAGTTACCCCGCTGACCGAAGTTCCCCATTGTACGGTATAGGCCTACTAGGTGCAGAAGGAAAATGTCCACTCATTGTTAATTGGTTAATACATACAGGGTGTCCCAAAAACAGAGGTCCTACATTGCGCCCTCTTTTTCTCCTATTTCAGAAAAGTTGATCAAGTATATGTTGGTATGTAAAGAAGCCTTTACCCGTTAGCTTTAATAAACCGAAACAATATATCGGCTCATAACTTTTTAAGATAATATGCCCTTTTAAAGAAATGTATATCCGTTCTTCACTCTGTCCACGGAGCCTGGAGGTTTAGCTACTTCAAAGATTGAAAAGTGCATATACCATGCATGAATATAAAACATTCCTCGATGATAATTTTATAAAATAACAACTTTATTTTAGGGAATGGGCTTTACCGGTGGGCTTATGGGTTATGGATTTTGTTAAGTGTCATTAATTTGGGCGAAATTGATGTGGGATGTTACTTCTTTTGCTATACTTACAATACTTATTTTTTTCTCGTTTATTTTATGCCTTTTTGTTTTATTGTGTTTCTTACTTTCTTACTTTATTGTTTCTTGCTTTCTTTTTATTGACAACATCAGTCATTTCTCTTTTTGGAATAAAAGGTAGCCCTGAAAAGGGCTGTTTAGTTTGTCTTTGCTTCTTTTGAAGTGAGTTTACTGTGCTGCTCTGCCGGATGCCCTCTACTTGGTTGCCTCCTTGACGAATACAGGTTTCATCCCTAGTCCTCATTATATTGCATCAATTGCGTTGTGTACCAACCGTGTGCGCCGGATACTTGCGAATATAGCAGTAATACGCTTGCAAAGATCTTGGATTTTGCCACTAATGAAGAAATCAAGTGGTGTGAGGTCTGGTGATCTTGCAGGCCACTCCACATCATGACCCATCCCAACCACTCAATTTGCTATCCGTGGACCCATCCCAACCACTCTATTTGCTATCCGTAAACAGAGTGAAAAACGGGTACTTGTCTTAAAAAGGGCGATATCTTCGTGAGCCGATTGAAATAATTGTTTTGGTTTATTAAAGCTAACAATTAAAGGTTTCTTTACATACCAAAATATATTTGATCAACTTCTCAGAAATAGGCGTAAAAGAAGGCGCAATGAGGGGCATCTTTTTTGGGACACCCTGTACCTATAGTCAAAATACAATGATTTGTAACCTACTTAAATTTAAAAACAATTTTAGTGAACAGTAGGCAGCCCTACAAAGTACTGATTCCCCCTTGAAATCCCAACGAAATTCAAAATCTATCTATTGGGGTATTAGACCCCCTATGTATTTTAGACAAAGCCAGTGAATGACTACATTCACCAAGAGAGTCCCAACTGATTTAATTAAGAAGAAAATGCCCCTCAAATAGAGCACTTTGTCATTTGGAGTGACCACTCCCCAATTTTGATCAAGGTTGGCGACCTTTGACGACCCGCTATTCGCAAACGAAATGTAATTTGATTTTTTTTTCTTGTGACCTCACCTAGGGATCCATGAAGCCGGGGTACCCTTGAGCCGAAGTCTTTTTGGCATGGTAAAAAGGTAAAGGTATTAAGGAGACGATCCTGTATATAACAGTGATCGGAGTGCCCACCTCTCTTTCATTGGCGATGTTGCTATATAGGCAATGATAGGGGGATCGCTACACCTCCTCTACAGCGAGTCTGTTACCTTCCCAGCATTTAAGAATACCGGTACCCATCTAAACACCTGGGTGGAGAAGAGTAATCGAGATAAAGTGCCTTACTCAAGGGCACAACACGATGGCGTTGCCGGGGCTCGAAGGGGCTCGCAACCTTCCGATTATGAGTCAGTGCCCGTTCCGCTAGGCCACCGTGCTGCCATGGAATGACCCCTTAATGAAATCTGACTTATTGAAATGATCTTGTCTAGATTGCATGATGCGATAACAGGAAGTGGCAAAAACATTTAGTTTGCTTTGCATATTTGCAGAGACAATACTGACTCGCATCCATAGAGCTGGGAGAACAATGACACACGTTGTGTCGAACAACCTCACTTTAGTGGTGATAGGTATGGAGGGGATCCTCCACAGTTGTTCTAGGAAGCCGTACAAGCTAGTCTCTTTAGATCACTTATGCTAGATGCTACCATGGATCCCATTGAAAGTCGACTTGAAGTGTGGGGTGGGGATCATAATTTATGTTCTCTGTTAGGTACGCTGATTATGAGAACAACATCTGGCTTCTGCTGCAGAAGCTATCCTTTATATCTGTGCCTAGAGGGGCCAGGAGTTTAATGTGAGGGGGCAAAGCCAAATTTTCGTCACCGTTTGTAAATTCTTTGTGCCATTTTAGTTATATTAACATGTTTAAGGACACTTTACTATATACCGTCTCCATTTTGTCCCTGGAAAATTTGGCCCGGCCCCCTGGCTACGCACCTGTCTGTGCCTCGCGCCTTGGGTATTATAGTGGACTCTAGAAGGGTGATGTCATCTGCAAAGTGCAGATCATTGAGTAACTTACCTGGGTGTCTCCTATGAGCCCTAGACTGGCGTTGAGCCACCCAACTCCAGAATCCATCTCAGCAGTGCCTTTGTTTTAGGAGATTCAGGACTTCGGTGGATATTCTGTCGGTCCAACATCCGGGCTATCTCTAGTCTCGGGCCCAAACTGCATGTGGCTCACGGTTTGTTATGAACAACAGAAACCGGCTGTGAAGGAGGCTACATAGCGATGTTGTTGGAGTGACCTTCAATTTCGGAAAAAACGACACTCGACCATGGAATTTAATTTTAAGTTTGTCAGCATATAAACGGTAAATCAAGTAAGTTTCTTCCACTCTGAAGACTTAGAAACGGTTGTTTGATTCCACTGACTATTTGCGATCGAAATTTACATAACACCAATGACAGAAATCATCAACAAAAATCGAATTAGGGACTTGTTTTCACTCGAACATCATCAACCGGAAGTGACGTGACACGGACCGACAGAGTAAAGGCCCCAGAGATGAAGGCCCCAGAGATATTTCCATCCACCGTTACAACCCTTCAGGGGTAATTGTATAGTGCTTAAATGACATTGACCACTGCTTCAGGAATGCCATAATGACGTAATATGGAGAACATAACGGTCCAAGGGAGTCGAAGGCCTTCTTTGAAGTCGATGAAAGTGACAGTAAGTGCATGGAAGGTGGTGGTCATTAATTCCCTCCATAATCATTCAAATGATGTGTATCTGTATCTGCTGTGACAGCTGTGCACAGCTGGTTTGACCTTGTTTTGTTGAAGACTTTGACATGAGAGTGATTCCCCGGTAAGTCATAAGAGAGGGGTCCCCTTTCTTGGGTAAAGGTACAATGACATATTTTGTGGTCCACTGATGCGGTGGTAGGAGCGTTATGAATATTTCTATAGGGTCAGTCCATGTCGAAACAGATTGAGTGTACACCCACCCTCTTGGATTTTGCTCTCCTTGGGCTCAGGGGTACCTTTCATGGATCCCTAGGTGAGGTCACAAGAAAAAATTCAAATTCCATTTCGTTTGCGAATGGCGGGCAATCACAGTTTGGCGACCTCGACCAAAATTGTGAATTTAAGGGGTCCAAATGACAAAGTGCTCTCTTTGAGGGGCACTTTCTTCTTAATTGAATCAGTTGTGATCCTCTTTTTTTTTTTTTTTACTCACTGGATGTGTCTGAAATACCTAATGCCAAAAAGATAGATTTCGGAATTTTGTTGGGATTTCAGAGGGGGGTCAAAATCAGCACTTCGTACTGTTCAATCAAATTATCTTGATTTTGAAGGACCCATGATAATGTCACAGTGCACTTATAGGTCCTAATTATGTTCAGAATGGATTAACCATATGCCAATGTCTATGAGCAATTAAAAAAAAGAGAAATTTCTAGACCCCTACAGAATTTTAGGCCACCCCTAAAGTGGTTCAGCCACAAATGGCACTTAAAGTCGGCAAATTTTGACCCCTAATAACTTTAGGTGTACACCAGATATGAATTTCTAGTCTTTTGCATCTGAAAGAATGTAGTTTAATGTTACTAGGAACATAAGATTTGTTTTGTATTTTTTGTGTTTTAGTATCAAGTTGACGCTTTCAAAAATAGTCATTTTTGCCTAACATACCATGCATACAGGATACGGTACAAAATGCCAATTTTAGTATGATATTTTTTTATATTTTTGATCACTTTATAGCCATTTGTATTATTTATCCTGATATTTCAAGTTGCTCTTGAGTCAAGTAATAAGAAAAAACTACTTTCTAATCCTCTGTATGGATTTTAAGGGGGTCAAAAATGCACTTCCTGGCAACGATGCACATGCAAAGTACAGGTTATGGGGGTCAAATTTTCAGAATGCTCCCAATTATGGCAAGTAATATATCAAATTACTCGTATGGTCATGAGGATACCAAAAATGTATAGTTTGTTATGTGTCAGACCTTTCAGGAGGGCGCTATGACGAAAAATGTTCATAGGTCAACGACCTTTTGAAAGTATCAAAACACAAAAATACAAAACAAATCTTATGTTCCTAGTAACATTAGACTACATTCTTTCAGATGCAAAAGACTAGAAATTCATAGCTGGTGTACACCTAAAGTTATTAGGTGTCAAAATTTGCCGATTTTAAGTGCCATTTGTGGCTGAACCACTTTAGGGGGCCTAAAATTCTGTAGGGGGTCTAGAAATTTCTCTTTTTGAATTGCTCATAGACATTGGCACATGGTTAATCCATTCTGAACATAATTAGGACCTATAAGTGCACTGTGGCATTATCATGGGTCCTTCAAAATCAAAGATAATCTGATTGAACAGTATGAAGTGCTGATTTTGACCCCCTCTGAAATCCCAACGAAATTCCGAAATCAATCTTTTTTGGCATTAGGCATTTCAGACACAGCCAGTGAGTGACCACATTCAAAAAGAGGGTCACAACTGATTTAATTAAGAAGAAAATGCCTCTCAAAGAGAGCGCTTTGTCATTTGGACACCTTAAATTCCCAATTTTGGTCACGGTCGCCAAACTTAGATGGCCCGCCATTCGGAAACGAAATTGAATTTGAATTTTTTTCTTGTGACCTCACCTAGGGGTCCATGAAAGGTACCCCTGAGCCACAGGAGAGCATAATCCAAGAGGGTGGGTGTACACTCAGTCTGTTTTGACATGGACTGACCCTATACAGAACTTATGGATGATATTTAACATCTCATCACCTCCTGACTCCAGTGCTTCAGCAGTAACTGCATTATCAAGACCTGCTACCTTGTTGGGTATCATTGCATTGATGACTTTATTGTCTCATCCTTTGACGGCAGGTGTATCAGTGGCGCTGGGCAAGTCCTTTGCAGCAGGAGAAGGTAGTTCCGATGGAAGGCCATTATCGTTGTTAAACAAGGTACTGAAATATCCTCTCCGTTCTGTCAGTAGTTCTGTATCACTGCCCGTGGTACCATCTCTCTTCTTCATGACTTTAACATTTGCCACTTGTCCATGATTGTGGTGGTGTAGTCTTCCATATCATTAGCTATCTTCAGTTAAGCCACCTGCTTGCTTTAAAAGTGCAAGTGTTGCCGTTTCATCTCGTTTGTATGATTTGTTGAGCAAGTTGTCATGGTTGTTGATTTTTCTTCATCTCGCTTAAACTGGTGCGATCTTGATAGGGAAACCCTCTTTTGGCCTCATCTCTGTCATCTTGAATTGCCATAGTATTATCTGACACCCAACTTGGCATACCAGGTCTGCGCTTTCGAACGCTTTCTGAATTAAATGCACAATCAGTAGCTCTTCTTGGCGACTTCAATGTCCACCACATGGAATGGCTTGGCAGCCGTACAACAGATGCTGCAGGACGCCGCATACTTAAGATGTGTAATGCTCTTGGCGTGACACAATTTGTTAAAGAACCTACCCGGGAAGACCAGATTCTTGACTTGGTCATCACTGATCGTGATGCCACCTGCACAGTATATGCAAGACTAGGTATACTTCAGACCATGGTTCATTTTTAAACGAACGTGTCGCTGTACATAGCTAGATAAACCTACAAACGCAAAGTGTGGCAGTACGATAAGGCTGACTACTGGGGAATGAGAGGTTTCCTTGCATCTGCAGACTGGTCTCTTGCACGTCAATGTTGCACATCACCACCATTATCAGCGATGCAATAGAGATTTTCATACCAGCAAAGCTTATTTGTAAAAAGACTGGTGACAAGGTATGGTTTGATGACCACTGCAAACGAGCAGCAACCAAGAAGCGCTGTTTATTCAGGAAGCTAATAAAGAACACCACCAAGGAAAACAAGGATAAGTTTAGAAAAGCTAGAAAGTAGTAAAAGCATGCAGAGAAGGTAGCCAGAAGGAGCTATAACAACAAGTTGAGGAAAGAAGTCTCAGATGGCAGCCTCAGCAGCAAGAAATGGTGGAACACTGTTAACACTCTGTCTGGTAAGTCCACCTGAGTTGATATATACCAGTGCTGAAGGACGGGCGTCAAGTGACTCAAGTCGACACTATATCAAAAGACAAAGCTAAAACATTTTGCCGGGCCTTTGCCGCTAAATGTCAGCTTGCCTGCGCAGACGAATCTGCCCCTGAAGTTCAGCATTCAGCAACGTGCTCAATGGAAAAGAAAGCCTTCAAGGTCAAAGATGTTAGGAAGCTTTTCAAGAATCTGCAAACAGATAAACCTACTGGTCCTGACGAAATCCCAGCAAGAGTCCTGAAAGAGTGCAGCGCAGAACTTGCAATCAGACCACTCAACCTGCTGTTTTTCTCCAAGGGAGTTTTCCCAACCCAATGGAAGACTGCATGCATCTGTCATCCCTATTCACAAGGGTGTTTCCACAGTAATGAGACCCCCCCTAGGTTTTATTGCCCTAATTTTTGTTCCGTATTTATTTTCATAGTTTAATTTAGG
This sequence comes from Amphiura filiformis, assembly GCF_039555335.1. Lineage (NCBI taxonomy): Eukaryota > Metazoa > Echinodermata > Ophiuroidea > Amphilepidida > Amphiuridae > Amphiura > Amphiura filiformis. The sequence continues at coordinate 62,413,415 of NC_092640.1, read as the reverse complement.
CCATTGTTAATCTTTATAAGTAAGGAGATAGCGAGCAAAAAATCAATGCCCTACCTACATTTTGATCATTTTGTCCACATAATCCCTATGGGGAAAAATAACGGTTGCAACACAATAACGGTTGTAACATGTGACTTTTGACGCACAACAGATAAAAGGTTGTATTTTGAAAAGTTGACCATGTATGGTCTGTGCTATGGTTTTCCTAGGTTAACATTATTGATTCCTTCAATACAAAACCAGAAATATTGTTAATTGTTTTAGTTTCATGACATTTTGTACGCACGTTACAACCGTTACCATGGTTACGACATTGTAACCCATCTCCTAGACATGGTATGGATCAAACAGTGCCTGCACCTGGTTTATTATGAAGCAATCAGTGGTGTTAACCTAAGAAAATTAAACCAAAGACCATACATAGTCAATTTTTCAACGCTCAGTCTTTTATTCATTTTTCGTCCTCTTGTGCGTCAAGAACTGTCAATACAACAAATATGTTACAACCGTTACTAATTTTCCCCATAGGGTTTACATGGACAAATTTGTCAAAATTGAGGTAGGATATTGAATTTTTGCTCGCTATCTCCTTACTCATGAAGATTAACAATGGCCATAATTAAAATCTGAAAGTAAATAGGAAAAAAAGATTAGGGCAAAATAACCAAAAGGGGTCTCATTACTGTGGAAACACCCACAAGAGAGATTCGAAGCCGAATCCATCTAAACACCTCAAAAGAAATAAGTCCCCCTCTGAACATGTCGTCATAACATCGTAAGGTTTCGTTTTGCACCAACAAAACTAACTTTGAAATAATTATATGACTGTTTACTAAGTGCTGTGTGAAGATGAGAGATTTTTATGACTTAAGGGCTGAATGAACCTAAATTGAAGACAAAAAGTGCCCTTTCCAAAAGTCACAAAGTAGGCCTATGCTTGTTAACTGCAAGGCGTATTGGGACAAGGAATGGAACTGACCATCTTACAACTCACTGTGCTGAACTCTGCACCAAGGGATTTGGATGGCTGAATGATCAAGAATCGATACACATTACAGTAAATGTTCACTTGGTGAGGATTTTAAACTGCACTCAAACACATGGGGTTTTCCATTAGTAACAAGCCATGAATCAACTTTTGTGACAAGCATAGGCCTACTTTGTGACTTTTGAAAAGGGCAGTTTTTGCCTTCAATTTAGGCTCATTCAGCCCTGAAGTCATGGAAATCTCTCATTTTCACACAGCACTTAGTAAACAGTCATATAATTATTACAAAGTTATATTTTGGTGGTACAAAATGAAACCTTACAATATTATGACATGTTCAGAGGGGGACTTATTTCTTTTGAGGTGTTTATGTACCGCCCCATCTCTCTGCTCTGCATCATCAGCAAGGTCATGAAGGCTGTTGTACAGAACCAAGTTTAGAAATAGCTCCTTGGAAACCAACTGATATCGGATAGACAGTTTGAATTTAGGCCACACCAAAGCACAGCTGATACATCCTTACAATACTGACCCAAGAGTGGTCCAACTCCCTTGACAGAGGCAACGAAGTGCGACTGATTGCACTGGACATCAAAGGAGCATTTGACAAGGTCTGGCATAATGGCCTTTGCTCGAAACTCATGGCAAATGGAGTAACCGGCGAACTGCTCACCTGAATTAGGAGCTACCTGACAGATCGTTCCATCAAAGTTGTCTTATCTGGCCAGTCATCAAGTACTTCCTCCATCAACGCATCAGTTCCCAGGGGTCAATATTGGGCCCACTTTTGTTTTCTGTCTTCATTGATGACCTGAGTGATGAGTGTGAAAACCAACTCTATCTACCTCTATGCAGATGATTCCACCTTGTTCTGTGAGATTACATCTAGAGACAACCCTGAAGCTGTTACTGCTAGCCTGAACAGAGACATGGGGGAAAATAAGGATCTGGGCAGACAGATGGAAGGTGACCTTCGAGCCATCGAAATGTAAGGCAATGACAATATCAACATGATCAAGAAAGAGGAATCTAACCACCAAGCTAGATCTTTTGTTTGGTACCACCAAACTGGCTGAGGAACCTAATTCTGTAGGACTCTGAAGGGCTTCAAAATTTGTTGGATAACTCAACATGCTCAAGCTGATACTTCTCCTTTATGGCAGGATCTTTCAACTTTTCCCAGTTGAACTTTGGTCGTCTGCATGGCTTTCCATTGCTGGTTCTGAGACTGGTGACTATCTAATGCTGACCATCCCAAGGCCTGAGTCTAGATCGACAGAGTTGAATGCGCGGCAGTTCCACAGGGAGTTGATTCACTTGCTGTTAATTAAGATGTGGTCAAGTTGGTGTTTTGAGCCTGTGGGATGAGGTCATGTCTAGAGACATGACTTAGGCTGGGGAAATCTCATTGTGCAGGACGTAGGTTGTTCTCCTTGCACAATCATGTTGACTATCCATGCGCCATTATCACTGGTGGTTTTATAGAAGCAGTTACGTCCTATAACTGAATGCAGTCACTGAAAGTATGGCCAAACCCAATTCTGGCGTTAAAATCTCGTAGGACCAAATGGATGTTACGTCTCCTGACTTGAACCAAATTATCGGCTAGGGAAGAATAGAACTCCTCTTTGTCTGAGCTAGGAGAGCACTCTGTTAGGGGCATACATGATGCTGATGGTTAACTCTAGATTTCGTAAAAATGTTGCATGCTGTTACAACTTGAACACTTTGGAAACACTTGAAATGTGTTCCAACATGAGTGATCACCTCCAAGCCTCCTGTCAGTAGCGGTAAGTATACCCAGTGAGTTCTATGATATAATTTTATCAGTTTCGCCGTCGAGAATGATTAAAGGAGGAAATAGGAAAAGTGATGCCGCCCGGGAATTGAACCTAGGACCTCTGGTTTACGAGACCAGCGCCGTAACCACTTGGCCACGGGAGCTTCGTGATTAGGCAGACTGGGAATTCATGTCATCTGACCATAGCCGTTCAGTTGGGTTGGGTATACACATGGTGTAGTAAGGTAGTGCTCCTATATGCCGACAATGTCAGTTCCTGCATCAGCCCAGCCTAATAGTTGAGTGACATCCCGCTCTCTAAGGACCGCTATCTCCAAGGTTCGCTTAAAAGTCGGGTTATATAAAGGGTACATTAAAAGGGCATTTCGTGATTCACAGCCTCATCCCCCACTTTTCTCAAAAAAAGTCCAGATTTTTATATCACTGGAAACATCTGGCTACATAATTTTTATGTACAAATTATTTCTTGCAGATTAATTCGTTTAGCAAAGATATCGTGAAATTTGAATTTCGTTCTGGTGCACCAGAACGAAATTTTGAAAACTTGATACAAAACATTATAAACAGAATGTTATTTTGGGGTTGAAAAAATATTTTGTGAAAAATGTTTGCCCAAAATATTTGCAATAACGTTTTAAAAACGTTTTCATGACCTTTATATAACCCGACATTTAAATGTTATTAAAACGTTTTTGAAAAAACATTTTAAGAACATTTCTGTGTTTGCTGGGTGCAAATATTTTAACATAATGTTATTTAAGTGTTGACAATATTGTTGTAGTGTGTTTTTATACAAAATGTTTTAAAACGTTTTCATGACCTTTATATAACCCGACATTTTAATGTTATTACCTAAAATAAAAGCCAAATATAACTTATTTAAAACGTTTTAAAAACGTTTTTGTGTTTGCTGGGATACTTGTAGTTTTCTATAATTGCTTTGTCAGAATTGTTTTAGTCCGATCTGGCAAACTATACGGGTGATCAGCCCTGATTGGCTTGGTTCCGGCTTGGTTCCAGAAAATGACGAATGTCAATGCAGACCCCTAACAATGGATTCTATAATAGACAAGTGAAAATTTGAGAATTTGTGCTTGTTGGAGGCATTTTGTGTTAAAAGTGGTTAAACAAGTTTTTTTGGACAATTCGAGGGTGCTGAAACCGAAAATGCTGTTTAAACAGTTCAATTTTGGAGTCTTAGCCTTCAAAATTCAAAAAACAAAATGGCCGCCATTTTCAACATATTTTTGATAATAACTTGAATTTTAAACAACATAGGAGGTTCAAAATGGTGGCAATATTCATTTTTATGATACAGAGGAACCCCCAATTGATTGTTACTGAAGTTTTAACTGGCATGGTTTTGCTGCCATGTTGAATTCGAAAATGGCCGCCATTTTCATCAAGTTTCTGCATTTTCTGCTATAACTTGGATAGTAGGCAACATAGAAGTATCAAAATTACAGCAGTACCCATGTTTTTGATACAAAGGATTCCAAATTATCTGTTACCTTCTGTCTGTTGTAACTATTAAGGGTTGCCACCATTTAGAATTCCAAGATGGCCGCCATTCATTTGGTAATTTCTGGGGTGTATCTCAAAAAACAAAATTCTCATCGTTTTCATAAGGGTATATTACTTTCTCTGGCTAGATGCACTTTTAATTTCTTCAGAACAAATTCAGTGATATTAAATTAGTTTTCAAAGTGCATTTAGAAAGGTTAAAGATTTCAAAATGGCCGCCGTTTAGGGGCTGTGCAATAATGAGCTCTGGTGGAAGGGTAAAATTGGGGGAGGGGGCGAGAATTTATTGGCAAGCCGAGAGAGGGCAAGCGATTTTGGTACACATTCGTGGGACGCTCTATAATGGCTTAGAAAAAGAGTACGGAAACGCTCTAATTTGCTGTTTCTACACTCTTGTTGGCTGTTAAATACACGTGCACAACCATCTGTGCATGCTAGCTTAGCTTTTTCTGCAGCTGCAATTGCCACTTATACATTATTTTTGGTACAATTGCATGTAACTATTTCGCGACATGCTTTGGAAATTGGAGGTAGTGTCATCAGTTGTGGAACCAAGGTTCTATATGTATGTCCATCCCATGTCTGTTACTTGGGGTAGGATGGGAGAAGTGGTGAATGATTGTTTCCAAATACAAGTCTGGTAATGTGCACGCTTTATGTGAAGCCTCACTGCATCAGATGTTGGTGGTAGATTCTCCTGTGGACAACCCATTGAGAATAGTATCACCCGTGCCTTATCGCATCTGTCCACATCATCTGGTATCTTATACAGACGGAACCGTATGTCCATCCCATGTCTGTTACTTGGGGTTGAATAGGACAAATGGTGACTGCTTGTTTCCAAATACAAGTCTGGTAATGTGCACGCTTTCTGTGAAGCCTCACTGCATCAGATGTTGGTGGTAGATTCTCCTGTGGACAACCCTTTGAGAACACCAAACTGGCTGAGGAGCCTAATTCTGTAGGACTCTGAAGGGCTTCAAAATTTGTTGGATAACTCAACATGCTCAAGCTGATACTTCTCCTTTATGGCAGGATCTTTCAACTTTTCCCAGTTGAACTTTGGTCGTCTGTATGGCTTTCCATTGCTGGTTCTGAGACTGGTGACTATCTAATGCTGACAATCCCAAGGCCTGAGTCTAGATCGACAGAGTTGAATGCGCGGCAGTTCCACAGGGAGTTGATTCACTTGCTGTTAATTAAGATGTGGTCAAGTTGGTGTTTTGAGCCTGTGGGATGAGGTCATGTCTAGAGACATGACTTAGGCTGGGGAAATCTCATTGTGCAGGACGTAGGTTGTTCTCCTTGCACAATCATGTTGACTATCCATGCGCCATTATCACTGGTGGTTTTATAGAAGCAGTTACTTCCTATAACTGAATGCAGTCACTGAAAGTATGGCCAAACCCAATTCTGGCGTTAAAATCTCGTGGGACCAAATGTATATTACGTCTCCTGACTTGAACCAAATTATCGGCTAGGGAAGAATAGAACTCCTCTTTGTCTGAGCTAGGAGAGCACTCTGTTAGGGGCATACATGATGCTGATGGTTAACTCTAGATTTCGTAAAAATGTTGCATGCTGTTACAACTTGAACACTTTGGAAACACTTGGAAATGTGTTCCAACATGAGTGATCACCTCCAAGCCTCCTGTCAGTAGCGGTAAGTATACCCAGTGAGTTCTATGATATAATTTTATCAGTTTCGCCGTCGAGAATGATTAAAGGAGGAAATAGGAAAAGTGATGCCACCCGGGAATTGAACCTAGGACCTCTGGTTTACGAGACCAGCGCCGTAACCACTTGGCCACGGGAGCTTCGTGATTAGGCAGACTGGGAATTCATGTCATCTGACCATAGCCGTTCAGTTGGGTTGGGTGTACACATGGTGTAGTAAGGTAGTGCTCCTATATGCCGACAATGTCAGTTCCTGCATCAGCCCAGCCTAATAGTTGAGTGACATCCCGCTCTCTCTAAGGACCGCTATCTCCAAGGTTCGCTTAAAAGTCGGGTTATATAAAGGGTACATTAAAAGGGCATTTCGTGATTCACAGCCTCATCCCCCCACTTTTCTCAAAAAAAGTCCAGATTTTTATATCACTGGAAACATCTGGCTACATAATGTTTATGTACAAATTATTTCTTGCAGATTAATTCGTTTAGCAAAGATATCGTGAAATTTGAATTTCGTTCTGGTGCACCAGAACGAAATTTTGAAAACTTGATACAAAACATTATAAACAGAATGTTATTTTGGGTTTGAAAAAATATTTTGTGAAAATGTTTGCCCAAAATATTTTCAATAACGTTTTAAAAACGTTTTCATGACCTTTATATAACCCGACATTTAAATGTTATTAAAACGTTTTTGAAAAAACATTTTAAGAACATTTCTGTGTTTGCTGGGTGCAAATATTTTAACATAATGTTATTTAAGTGTTGACAATATTGTTGTAGTGTGTTTTTATACAAAATGTTTTAAAACGTTTTCATGACCTTTATATAACCCGACATTTTACTGTTATTACCTAAAATAAAAGCCAAATATAACTTATTTAAAACGTTTTTAAAACGTTTTTGTGTTTGCTGGGATACTTGTAGTTTTCATAATTGCTTTGTCAGAATTGTTTTAGTCCGATCTGGCAAACTATACGGGTGATCAGCCCTGATTGGCTTGGTTCCGGCTTGGTTCCAGAAAATGACGAATGTCAATGCAGACCCCTAACAATGGATTATATTATAAAAGACAGGTGAAAATTTGAGAATTTGTGCTTGTTGGAGGCATTTTGTGTTAAAAGTGGTTAAACAAGTTTTTTTGGACAATTCGAGGGTGCTGAAACCGAAAATGCTGTTTAAACAGTTCAATTTTGGAGTCTTAGCCTTCAAAATTCAAAAAACAAAATGGCCGCCATTTTCAACATATTTTTGATAATAACTTGAATTTTAAACAACATAGGAGGTTCAAAATGGTGGCAATATTCATTTTTATGATACAGAGGAACCCCCAATTGATTGTTACTGAAGTTTTAACTGGCATGGTTTTGCTGCCATGTTGAATTCGAAAATGGCCGCCATTTTCATCAAGTTTCTGCATTTTCTGCTATAACTTGGATAGTAGGCAACATAGAAGTATCAAAATTACAGCAGTACCCATGTTTTTTGATACAAAGGATTCCAAATTATCTGTTACCTTCTGTCTGTTGTAACTATTAAGGGTTGCCACCATTTAGAATTCCAAGATGGCCGCCATTCATTTGGTAATTTCTGGGTGTATCTCAAAAACAAAATTCTCATCGCTTTTCATAAGGGTATATTACTTTCTCTGGCTAGATGCACTTTTAATTTCTTCAGAACAAATTCAGTGATATTAAATTAGTTTTCAAAGTGCATTTAGAAAGGTTAAAGATTTCAAAATGGCCGCCGTTTAGGGGCGGTGCAATAATGAGTTCTGGTGGAAGGGTAAAATTGGGGAGGGGCGAGAATTTATTGGCAAGCCGAGAGAGGGCAAGCGATTTTGGTACACATTCGTGGGACGCTCTATAATGGCTTAGAAAAAGAGTACGGAAACGCTCTAATTTGCTGTTTCTACACTCTTGTTGGCTGTTAAATACACGTGCACAACCATATGTGCATGCTAGCTTAGCTTTTTCTGCAGCTGCAATTGCCACTTATACATTATTTTTGGTACAATTGCATGTGTAACTATTTCATGACATGCTTTGGAAATTGGAGGTAGTGTCATCAGTTGTGGAACCAAGGTTCTATATGTATGTCCATCCCATGTCTGTTACTTGGGGCAGGATGGGAGAAGTGGTGAATGATTGTTTCCAAATACAAGTCTGGTAATGTGCACGCATCAGATGTTGGTGGTAGATTCCTGTGGACAACCCATTGAGAATAGTATCACCCGTGCCTTATCGCATCTGTCCACATCATCTGGTATCTTATACAGACGGAACCGTATGTCCATCCCATGTCTGTTACTTGGGGTTGAATAGGACAAATGGTGACTGCTTGTTTCCAAATACAAGTCTGGTAATGTGCACGCTTTCTGTGAAGCCTCACTGCATCAGATGTTGGTGGTAGATTCTCCTGTGGACAACCCTTTGAGAACAGTATCACCCGTGCCTTATCACATTTCTCCCAGGGTTCACTCACATGTAAATGGTGGTAAGGGTATGTGCTGCGGTCAAGGATCCTTTTTTGGGCTCTCCGGCAGTTCCGTAAGACCCACATTTGCATCATACTCCAGTTCACTGAGCTTCAAACTCTGAAAACTTTAGCTCTTTAGCTTACATTTGAAAAAAAAAATGAATTTTTAGCTCCAAAGCCTCTAATTTGGCCCAATGTTAGTTCACAGACCCCACAAAAATCAAGCCCCTATTTTGTTAGCCAAAAATCAGTTCTTAGTTCCCAAAGTTGAGTGCCTCTCCCCCAATCTGTCCACATCATCTGGCACCTTATACAGACGGCAAATGAACATCTCCGCCTCATGGATTTTATCTTCGGTAATATCTCCTGTGCCACGATCTGTCAACAATCGGCTGTGTGTGTGAAACATCTTGCTGACTGTCTTTTTGCCGTGACCAGCAAGCTGTGATACACTATCACAACCAAATAACAGCGAAGCTTCCACTTGGAAAGGCAGCCGTTCCTGGTGGATTTTGTGTATGGGGATGTATGTGGGCTTCTTATGAGTTCTAGTTCTGCCTTCATCCACAGCTAAGTGCATGGCATCTTGTCAAAATGAGCAGCCAGCAAGACAATTACGAAGTGTCACGCACTGAAACCACCACAGCTTCAGCATCTGTGTTAATGCAATGAAGTACAAGACGAGTATCCGCCTCCTAATAGTTGGCCTCTAGGGTGTTGTGTCCATATCCCTGAATCTGAAGATTAGATCTTACTTATGTGATCTGTGCAAATCTTCCAGCCATTACAATTGTTGTGGGTGCAATTTATACAGCATTCGTCATAAGCTGTGAGATATGTTGCTTTAAATTGAGATTAAAAGTGAGAGAAGGTTAGTCCAGTTATCCGGTAGAGGATCTTTGTGGTTTTCTATGAGCCGGCGTACTGGTCGAGAGCCTTTGATTTTCTTTTGGTTCCAGTCTTGATGGAATTATACTGGTATCTGCTAGGTCACATCCGGGGTCACATCAACCCTCTCAAACTCTGCCTCCATAGTAAAACTAAATTCACAAGCGTATCTGCATATTCACCAAACGTGTTCACTCCCCATTCCCAGGGCCATCACCGTTGCTTGACCATCAAGTAGTTCCTCTTAGTGTCACCTGTTCTGGGGTTGAGATCTTGTATCAACTTATTTACCAATTTTGATTTGCCGCCACTGCCTGTATCCAGACTTCCATTTATGGCAGCAAGTGGAATCATGCTGCAGAATCTCGCCCAAGTTTACTGCACGTCCGGCCATAGAAGCTGCACAGATCACAGAGGCCAACAATTAGGAGGTGACTACTTGTCCTGTACTTCATTGTATTATCACAAATGCTGAAGCTGTGGCGCTTTCAGTACGTGATATTGATGTGCTTGCATTGCTGGCTGCTCATTTGACAAAATGCCATGCACTCAACTGTGGAAGAAGGCAGAACACGTAGGAGGCCCAAATACCGGTACATCCCCATCCACAAAATCCACCAAAAACGTTATTGTTGACGGATCTTGGCACAGGAGATATTACCTAAGATAAAATCCATGAGGCAGAGAAGTTAATTTGCCGTCTGTATAAGATACCAGATGATTTGGACAGATGCGATAAGGCATGGCATGATGCAGTCATGTCTACAGTAGAATTCATCTCGACCTTTGCAGGACTTAACCCCATTAAAAGCTATTAAACCAAGATAACACTCATTGAAACAGCTCAACTGATTAAATCGGATCTTCTCTGGCTGTGCACATGTGACTGTTTTCATGTGCGACATCGCAATAAAGTTTGTATTATAGCTTCAGTTGGGTAACCGATTATAAAGGAAACGAAAGGAAACAATGGTATGTGTGCTTTTGTTCACGAAATGAGACAATGGCGTGCTTTTTGTAAACCAGCATTCTTGAAAATGAGCAACATAATGATTGTTGACTTAACACGGTTTGGAAATAATTTCTTCATATTTTTGGTGTTATCTGTCGCTTACATATCCTTCCTAAAACACAAAAGTACGACCCTCTCCAAACACCTAAATTAGCTAAAAATTTAGGACATGTTACAAAACTATATAGAATTTTAGAAGAGTACTTTTAATATTGGCGGTTATTTTTCACACAGCGACGTTAACTAGGCAATGTACTATTACCTATAACATTAACTAAAACACCAAAGTACGAATATTTCCAAACATCTAAATTAGCTAAAATTTAGGACATGTTAAAAACTATATTTTCTAGAACTTTAGAAGAGTACTTTTAATATTGGCCGGTTATTTTTCACACAGCGACGTTAACTAGTCATATCCCCATACATTTAACGTAGGGCTATTTGTAGAGGTCACGCGTCAATGGGAAAGAGCACTGTGTATTGTGTATAGGAAAACGGACAGTAACTGCAGTATGGGTGATACTATTCTCAAAGGGTTGTCCACAGGAGAATCTACCACCAACATCTGATGCAGTGAGGCTTCACATAAAGCGTGCACATTACCATACTTGTATTTGGAAACAATCAGTCACCACTTCTCCCATCCTACCCCAAGTAACAGACATGGGATGGACATACATAAATAGAACTTTGGTTCCACAACTGATGGCACTACCTCCACCATTTCCAAACCACGTCGCGATATAGTTAGATGCAAATGTAGCAAAGGATGTATATAAGTGACAATTGCAGCTGCAGAAAAGCTTAGCTAACATGCACAGATATCTGTGCATGTGCATTTAACAGCCATCCATCACGAGTGCAGAAACAGAAGAGTCTGAAGAAATCAGAGTTAGTCATTGCACTACAAAGTGAGAGGTCAAATAGAAAGAACCAAATAGTTGCAAGATCCTAACGAGAACAATTAACTGTAAGTAACATAAAGTGCTAATGTTAACAGTTTCATGAGTTGTACGGTGTAAATTATACTAGCTAAAAGGCGGCCATTTTGAAATCGTTAACCTCTCTAAATGCACTTTGAAAACTAATTTAATATCACTGAATTTGTTCTGAAGAAATTAAAATTGCATTTAGCCAGAGAAAGTAATGTACCCTTATGAAAACAACGACAATTTTGTTTTTTGAAATACACCCCAGAAATAACCAAATGAATGGCGGCCATCTTGGAATTCTAAATGGTGGCAACCCAAACTATACAGCAGATAGTAGGTAACAGATTATTTGGAATCCTTGGATATTGCCACCATTTTTAACCTCATATGTTGTTTAAAATTCATGTTATTATCAAAAATATGTTGAAAATGGCGGCCATTTTGTTTTTTGAATTTTGAAGGCTAAGACTCCAAAATTGAACCGGTTAAACAGCATTTTCGAATTCAGCACCCTCGAATTATCTTCAAAAGCTTGTTTAACCACTTTTAACACGAAATGCCTCCAGCCTTTTAATTAAGCACAAATTCTCAAATTTTGACCTGTCTATAAGCATGAAGGATGGAGATTCTAAAATGAGTTTTCAAACCCGATTTTCTGGTATATTTGTAATTTTTACACATGTCCCAACATTATACCTATAATAAACTGTTTTTAACGCGAGAGGCATTGTCTTTATTTTGTAATAATGTATTAATGTCATGTGTCACTCTGAATAATTTATAATACTTTGTGACAAATCACAATTTATAATTGTACTACTAGCTAACTACTATAGACGAATCCAATTTCACGCATTCCTATACCTTAATGGCTGCCAAAGTTGGGTCCCCGTCGGCTCAATCTTACCTAAAATGTGACATAATGCGGCCTTGGAGGGTATTTTAAACTGCATTCTATCACCCGTGTTACACGTAGACAAAAGAATGATGACAGTTTACAACACAAAAGAATCTAACATCGATTTTAAGCGGCTTTTTGGTGTTGCGGGGACCCAAAGATGGCCGACCAAATCCTGACCATGACTTGGCTCGTTGGATTCGTCTATATGTAGCACTATGGATTGTTCACGAGTTTGGGGTCAAAGGTAAGAGATTACTTTTTTTCTCCAACAAGTGCAATGACATATCTTATAGTTATAGTGCATTGATCACACCACTGCTGTCTAGTTATAATATTTGTTTACAGATGCGATAAAAAATATTGTCATACTTGGACATTGTACATACAGACTGTAACAATAAAAATTATACAATTTCAATTTCGCTTCTCATAAAAAATAAAATAAAAGAGATAATGCAACGATGTTATATGCAGTGGAATCAGTAACATCTTAGCTAACAGAAAAACTTTACTTGATTTCTTTACTAGTTCGGGCTCAAACGCTATGCTCAATTAAAGGCCCTTTCAGTGATTTCACAGGAACATTAAAAAAAATGGAAATTTGTCAGAGTTGCTTAGAAATAAAGAATAAGTCTACAAAATTTCATTAAACCACTTTTCCCCTGAATACATCGACACATTAGTCAAAAACAGAAGTTTTAGAAAGGTTTTCTACTTCAACTCAGATCGACTCGAGAAAATCGAGATTTTCGTACAGTGCGCCAATTAATCGACTGGAAAAACTTCCTAGTCCAGTGTTTCTAACACGGGGAAGTAGAATCTAAATTGATTTAAAACAGAGTAACAGACGCTTAATTTTTGTAGTAGAAAACAAAATAAGCAATTTAACGTCACCGAGGCAAACTAACGGTCAATTCAAATATGAAAAACAGTTAAAATTGTGTATTTTGTTTAAAATAGTAGCTACTGATGTAATAAGTAGTAGAAACAATACGCAACGCGTGTTGGTATGGTAGAGTGAGCTTCTTTCGATCTCGAGTCGGACTTTTTGTACTGTCAGTATCAAAAGTCCAGATTCATGTAAATGCTTTATTTTGTTTAAAATACACGGCTTTCGACCGAACCACTAGCAGGCTATGTTAGCACATCTATGCCAATTACAAAGGTACCAAAATCTGAATTTTGATGATTTTTACGATCGTCCGGATGAGCAAATCACTGAATGGGCCTTTAACTAAATTGTCCTGAAAAACGTGTTGGGCCACCACTTTTGACATTTTCGCGCATATTAAGCTTGTATTGCTTAAAATATCATGATTTATAGCAATTGTATTTTTGCTTTTCAAAAAAATATAAAACGGGTCATGGCGTAAATGTGATATGCAGTAGAATCAGTAATATCTTGGTTAATAGGAAAACTTTACTTGGTGTCTTTCCTTTTCAACACGCGATATTCAAAATTCCCGGGCGCCGTTGACGATTGCAATGACGTCCCAGTATTAGAATGAAGGCTGACAACAATTGAGCACATTTAATAATAACCACGACGTCATTGCACTGGACAATTTTGGCGCGGGAATTTTGAAATTCGCCAGTGTTGAGAGCCGGCTGTTTTTATCAGGACCGCGACACTCCGGTACTTGTTGGAAGACATCTAGTACAGCAGACAGTACATGTACAATGTGATTTTCTCATTTATAATTAGGATTACGCCATTGCCAGAGCTTGTTTATTTGTTCATTAGAATGATTGACAGCGGTGGGCGGACTTATACTCTTTGTTTTGTGAGCGGTCAAAAATGTGATTCTCTGATTAATTATAGGTCAAGGTAGGTCAATTCGGACCGTCTCTTCCCCAGACCTCTGTGTAGGACTCTATGGTATCTTCTCATTACACGCTCGTAGTAAGACTTGGCGGCGATTTACGCTATGCAATTGCCTGTCTTCAACTGCGGTATAGCATGACATAGGCAGTTTGTAGAGAGTGTCTTATCTCATTATTATAGGATCTCTGTTTTTATTCAATTTTTATGGTCAATATGAGTTTGTTTTAAAACAAAACCATGTAATTTGTGCATGATAATATTTTTTCTAAAATATAAGGCATAATGTCATGATTGCCGGAGTCATCCTTTAAGAGCACCACTCAGATGGGTCATGATTCAACTCAGCTCAATTCAGTCACCTTTGCTACAGAAAGACACGAAAGTGGCCCAAGCTGTTTTAGGACTACTTTACACAATTGGCCATATCTTCGCTTGTAGACTATACCGATTTTATTGAAACAAAGCTTATGTAGTAGCTTACGAAATTACCTTGACGACAAAGTAAAATTCAATACAATCAATATTTGACATGTTTGCCTAATGCTATTTTCTAAATTGTATGAATTTTTTGTTACAACCTGTATACAAGCCTATGTGACCCATTACAGCATTTTTACATTAAAACAATGGCATCGAATCCCCAAAGTGCTTCGAGACACTTATGTTGTCCATCTTGTTTTGAGCTCTATGTTCATCCACACGTCCCCAGATTATTGCCATGTGGGCATACTTGTTGTGAAATATGTATCCCGAAGTTAGCAGAATTGAATAGAGGATTGTTTGTTAAATGTCCCTTCTGTTTTGAGGATCAGCAAATGCCGGATGGAGGTGTTCATCGTCTACGAATTAACCGAAACTTGCAGGGCTTAGCTAGTGAGTACGCCCAATCTGTGCACGTCGAGAACAACAGTGATGATGATGATGATGATGATGATAATTCAGGTAAGACACTACAAATAAAAATACCTTTAAAAGGGATGTACCGGCAAAATGATGACTTACAATGAGCAACATCAGATTTCCCTTTTAAAAATATAAATGTATGGTAAAAAATGGAGCGATTGCCGAATAGGGTGCAAATGTACTGCGATTTTTGGAATAGGTTTGTTGCTGACGTATTGGGCTTACTTATACATTGTTATTTTGTAAAAGTTTGTCAGTGACGCATTGGTTGTACATATCGCCACGTGTTATTTCACATAAATGTTATAAAGCCAAGGCTGCGTAGATGTGTGACGGATTGACGCATGCATGTGAGATCTGGATGTGTGGTATTTAAAATTTGTTTTAAAACTTATGACGGTGACGCATTGTAGGCTATTTAAAAAGTTTAATGATAAACCGCCTTTAGTGCCCGAGTCTGATAATCAGACGCATTGACGTTGGTTACACGCTTTAATCTGCTGAAAGTTTGTGACACTGACGTATTGTACTTATAGGCCTACAACCTGTTTTGGAAAATTTTGTCAGTGACGCATCGCATTTATAGTGCCTGAGTCTGATGACCAGACGCATTGACGTTGGTGATTGTCTTTGATCCGCTAAAAGCTTCTGACGCTGACGCATTGCATTTTATTGCTTTATTCTTGGCTAAACTAAAATACATTCTTATTTCTGGGGGGGGGGTGTCTGTGTGTGTGGTGAACACCCGCTAGGTTCACTAATCATAATATAGAAAAAGGACCGCTAGTCATAAGGGTCAATAATCATAATATTAAAAAAGGACCGCTAGTCATAATAGAAATAAAAATTCCTTTAAAAAGAAAGGAATGGGCGCCCAATGGAGCTTTGATGTAATGTGCTGCAATGTTAAAGTTTATGTGCTGCAATTTAAAAGTTTGGATACTTTTTTTTCTTTAAAACAATAATGTAATATTAGCATAGAAAGCAAAGAAAGATTTGGAAATGTAAAGCATATTTATTCCAGTGGGAGAGGTGTAAAATCGTTTGCATGGGATGTAAGAGGATTGGTTTCAAATAAAAAGGAATATTTATTATACGTTATACTCGTGCAATACACTCTTTTCATGTCCATTCACCTGTATAGTAACGACCTTGTGCAGAGAAATTTTTTTGGCCGATTTCATTAAAAAATAGGGCGGGTTTTTCAACATTTCACTCTAAATGTTGACTGTACGCACCAAGTTTCATTAATTTGACATCAGATAAACCCCGAAATGACCATCCAAAAATTTGGCTCTAAATGCCCATACGACAGTTTTTAGTAATTTGACATCAGATGACCCAAGGGTGACCCCGGATAACTCCAAAATTACCTTCCAAGAATTTGACTTTACATGTTAACTATACCCAACAAGTTTTGTGATCATACAACAGTTTTTAGTAATTCTACCTCAGATGACCCCTGGGTGACCCAAGATGACCCGAAATGACATTTCAAAAATTTGACTAAATAATGACTGTACCCACAGCTGTATTATGGTTAGCGGTCCTTTTTTTTTTATTGTGACTAGCGGTTCTTTATTTTATTATGACTATCGGTCCTCTTTTGTTATTATGAATAGCGGTCCTAAATTTATATAATGACTAGCTTAACGTGTTTCTCTATTATGACTGGCGGTCCTTGTGTTATATTATGACTAGCGACCGTGAATTTTTTCATTATGACTAGTGGTCCTTTTTTGATTATGACTAGCGAACCTCTTTTTGCATTTTGTCTAGCGGTCCTCTTTTTATTTTATGACTAGCGAGCCTTTTTTATATTATGACTAGCGGTCCTCTTTTTCTATTATGACTAGCGAGCATGTTTTTCTATTATGACTAGCGAGCCTTTTTTTCTATTATGACTAGCGGTCCTCTTTTTCTATTATGACTAGCGAACCTTTTTTCTATTATGACTAGCGGGCCTTATGTAGCGGTCCTCTTTTTCTATTATGACTAGCGAGCCTTTTTTTCTATTATGACTAGCGGGCTTTATGACTAATGAACCCTTTTTCGATATCTCCGACCCAGAATTCACACTTTCTTACTTGTCCTGCGGGGTGTTATATTGGGGTCCCACTTGCAGCATGTTGTCGAAACTTTTGGGCTGCGGCATGTATGTTCTTAAAAAGAAGGACAAAGCCTACAGAAAATATAATTATGAACCACATACGAAACCTCCGACCCAGGAGCTCACACTTTCTTACTTGCCCTGCGGGGCTGTTATATTGTGATGCAACTTGGAGCATGTGCTGGAAACATTTGGGCTGCTGCATGTATGTTCTTTCAAAAGAAGCGCAAAGCCTACAGACAAAATACAATAATAAAACCACATGTATACTGAAATCGCCGACCCAGGAGTTCACACTTTCTACTTACTTGCCCTCTTGGGCTGTTATATTGGGGTCCAAATTGTAGCTGCAGCAAGTTCTCGAAAATTTTGGGCTGTTGCATGTATGTTCTTACAAAGAAGGACAAAGCCTACAGACAAATACAATTATGAACCACATATGAAATCTCCGACCCAGGAGTTCACACTTTCTTACTTGCCCTGCGGGGCTGTTATATTGTGGTCCCACTTAGAGCATGTGCTGGAAACATTTGGGCTGCTGAATGTATGTTCTTAAAAGGTCGCACAACACTAAATGATCAAGAACGCGGGTCGCACATCACTAAATCACTAATTTAATTTTCCCCGTTGTTACAATTATGAACCACATAAGAAATCTCCGACCCAGAGTTCACACTTTCTACGTGCCCTTCATGGGGCTGTTATATTAGGGGTCCCACTTGCAGCATGTTCTCGAACTTTTGGGCTGCTGCATGTATGTTCTTAAAAAGAAAGATAAAGCCTACATACAAATACAATTATGAACCACATACGAAATCTCCGACCTATGAGTTCACACTTTCTTACTTGCCCTGCGGGGCTGTTATATTGTGGTCCCACTTGGAACATGTGTTCGAAACATTTGGGTTGCTGCATGTATTTTCCTAAAAAAGAAGGACAAAGCCTACAGACCAAATATAATGAAGCACAAATCTCCGACCCATGAGTTCACACTTCATACTGCAGTTACTGTCCGCTTTCCCTATACACAATACACAGTGCTCTTTCCCATTGACGCTGTGACCTCTACAAATAGCCCCACGTTAAAAGTATGGGGATATGACTAGTTAACGTCGCTGTGTGAAAAATAACCGGCCAATATTAAAAGTACTCTTCTAAAGTTCTAGAAAATATAGTTTTTTAACATGTCCTAAATTTTTAGCTAATTTAGATGTTTGGAAATATTCGTACTTCGGTGTTTTAGTTAATGTTGTAGGGAACAGTACAATGCCTAGTTAACGTCGCTGTGTGAAAAATAACCGGCCAATATTAAAAGTACTCTTCTAAAATTCTAGACAATATAGTTTTAGTAACATATCCTAAATTTTTAGCAAATTTAGGTGTTTGGAGAGGGTCGCACTTTTGTGTTTTAGGAAGGATATGTAAACGACAGATAACACCAAAAATATGAAGAAATTATTTCCAAACCGTGTTAAGTCAACAATCATTATGTTGCTCATTTTCAAGAATGCTGGTTTACAAAAAGCAGACCATTGTCTCATTTCGTGAACAAAGGTACACATACCATTGTTTCCTTTCGCTTCCTTTATAATCGGTTACCCAACTGAAGCTATAATACCAGCTTTATTGCGATATCGCACATGAAAAACAGACACTTGTGCACAACCAAAGAAGATCCGATTTAATCAGTTGAGCTGTTTCAATGAGTGTTATCTTGGTTTAATAGCCTTTAATGGGGTTAAGTCCTGCAAAGGTCGAGATGAATTCTACTGTAGACATGACTGCATCATGTTCTTACTTGCCCTAGCTGCGAGGCTGTTATATTGGGGTCTCACTTGCAGCATGTTCTCGAAACTTTTGAGCTGTTGCATGCATGTTCTTAAAAAAAGCCTACTGACAAAAATATAATTATGAACCACATACGAATCTCCTACCCAGAGTTTTTCGGAACTAGAGATCGATGCCATGTGTTGTGTCTGGCCAGATGAAGGGGCTACCTGTACATGTATAGAAGAATGAAATGAAATCTATATAACACATCATCCTGATATGAAGATTTGGGGGTATGGGTTACAGGTTAATGATAGTGTTGGACAATAAAAGGGGAATGTATTAGGAAATCATCAGGTACAATTAGTTTGGCTACATGCAGTGTTTGTTGAAGGTATGCTGAAAGAATTTTAATGTACCGGTACGTCTTCAACTGTTTTGATGTTGCACATAATTTTGTGTTATAACATAAAATTATGTGGTTGGAGAAATGACTGTTGTTGATGAAGAATTCTGGTGGTGAGAGGATGCATTGCCCATACAGGGAATGCATCCTCTCACCCAGGGCCGTAGCAAGCGGTGCAGCCGGGGATGCCATGGCCGCCCCACTTTTTGAGAAATTTGTTATATACATGTACATGTATTGCAAAATAATATAGTCTACCCAAAATCAATTCCCTAAATAATCATCATTGCTCTCAAGCTTTCAGCTTTTGATCGCACACCGCTATAATTTAATTATACATGTACTATACGGTCTCTTCGAGGAAGACTTCAGAGTTCAGGAAGTGTATTAGGCCCCATGTCACAGGGGAAGTTGCCCAAATTCGTCCAAAATTGTCAAAAATGACCAAAGTTGCGCAAAATTGTGTAAAACTGCTCAAAGTTGTCATTTGACTTTGCAAAATTTTTGACAATTTTGTGCAACTTTGCATTAACATTGAGTAACTTTGTGCAACTTTATGCAACTTTACATTAACATTGAGGAACTTTGCACAACTTTGTACAATTTTGTGTAGCTTTTGCAAAATTTTACGTAACTTTGAGCAACTTTGCAAAATGTTACGCAACTTTGAGCATCTTTGCAAAATGTTATGTAACTTTGCAAAACTTTGAGCAACTTTGCAAAATTTTATGCAACTTTGCGGAACTTTGTGCAACTTTGCAAAATGTTTAGGCAACTTTGAGGAACTGTGTGCAACTTTGCAAAATTTTACGTGACTTTGCAGAACTTTGTGCAACTTTGATATAAAATTGGATCGATTGAGCCCACATTTATTGGTCGAGCTATGAGTTTTAATATTGGACGAGGCGTACTCGAGTTAAAACTCATAGCTCGACCAATAAATATTGGGCATAAAGTATCCAATTTTATCATTATTATGTTTTGGATCCAATATTAGGCCCCACGACAAGGTATTAATTTCGATTTCAGGGTCCGATATTGGAGTTATCGGAATTGCAATATTTATTTGTAGTTATTCCGAGTTATCGATATTATTTGGAACAATCCGCAGTTAGTTGAAATTAGAACAATTTGGAGTTATCAAAATTAATCGGAACAATCCGGAGACAGGGAGTGTTCATTAATACTTTGGTAGGGGGGCTGGTCTTCCTTAAATTTTCCCTTAAACTTTTTTGACCCCCCCCCCATAGACCGCTAAACTTTTTTGACCCCTCTTTTGACAGACAAAACTTTTTGACCCCACAACCCCCCCCCCCACCCTTTATCAAGATTCAAGATTCTTAATGTTCAAAACCTTACTAATACAAGGTACAGAACATAAGCACTTAATAGAATAACAAACATACTTAATAGTGTTGTTTCCAGTGGTGTGGTATCTGGGAGGCAAATGTTTGAAACATTCCCGGTGGGACAATTGCGCGCATGAAATACAAGCACAAGGAAATTTTCATTTTATACTTAATTTAGATTTGTCCCAAATCAGGGTGTTTATCTGATTTTACAGGGATAAATGAAATAGATAATTTGGATCCGTGGCTATGATAGTACAAATGCCCGCGAACCGCGCAAAAAATTTGGCCAAATATTGTTAAAATTGGAACTAATTAATGCAAAAAGCTAAAATGGTCAAATATGAGATTAATTTGGTCACGCAAATGTACACAGGTACAATGTGATCAGTTTTGGCCCCCATTACCTGGGCCCGTGCCCATCTGCCCTATGGTAAATCTACCCATGGGCCTTATATGTGTACAAAATAATTTTGCAATGAGAAATAGTTAACTGAAGTGTGCAGTTTACGTGCAAATAAATCCAATTTATTTTCAATATTTTCTTGATTTAGTTGTATTTTGATCAGATTGGTACATAATCATATTTGTAGCGCATTTTGAAGAGATCTAAAATTCTATGATAAAAAATGCCAGTATTTCTTAGACCAACCCAAGCGCGCACAAATTTTGGGTTTTGAAGAGGCCCACCCCACACCAAAATTTGCCAAAGTGTACAGAAAGTCCCAACATTTCAGAAAAGTCAGGTTTTTCGTCAAAAAAAGGTCCAAATTTTTGAAAGAAAGTCCACTTTTCACAAAATCGCCCCCCCCTGGCAAAAAAGTCCACTTTTTCAAAATCAGCACCCCCCCAAAAAAAAAATCCTGCGTATGGGCCTGTATAGGCCTATTACAAGCTACAGCTGAAGCTAGTTGCTACATGTAGTGGCCAGGATTCCAGGATCTGTGCTGTGGCATATGGCTGACCTAATGATGAAACTCCCAATGGGGGTAGGCGTGCCTCTCACAGAACAGTAGACCGACTTCAGCTTCATGATCTGTGATAGGGCCTACCCACACAAAGCACTGACCCTTCTATTACTGATCTTTGCTAGAGCATATTGTCAGCCTGCTACGCTAATTACCCAAGTCATTTTTTGTAATTTTGAGAACAAAGTACAAAATACTAATGGTTCAAGCATGCATTTAAACATATTTATTCACCAATATTTGTACAAGTAGGGCCTACAAATGATAATGAAATGAAAGGGAATACTCCCAAATAATTAGGAATATTAGATAACTGATGTATGCTTTGATTTGTTCGGATTTTGACAACCCTGGATAACCCAAGAAAGCCTCTATTGAAGCTTATTTCCATTGGGGTCCATTTGAACACCGGGACGGGTTAGGAACAGTCAGGGGTTAACACCCTACTCTTTTCAAACTGGCTGCGAGATACATGTACAGGTATGGCTCTCTGTACACGGGACCGACGGCTTAACGCCCTCCGAAGGATTTGAGTACTTTCATGATTCATTTACCCAATTCTAAATGAACCATGGGGAGAGCGGAAGCCTGAATTTAATCTACAGAAGTTGCCAATTAATTTCAGACTTTTTTTTTCCAAGTCAATATCCCAGCAAATCGCCACCGCCGAATCGAACCGGGACCTCATGCACTAAAGGCAAGTACCCTAACCATTGCGCCACGCTCACCCTAACCATTGCGCCACGCTCTCCCCAATGCTTGAACCACATTTTGTTCTTTGTTCTTAAAATTACAAAAATGACTTTAGGCAATTAGCGTAGCAGGCTGACGATATCACACATTATTACTTTAGGCTTTTTCTGGCTCTCACCCAAAGACCCTATTTTAAAAGAGGTCATATTCTCAGCCAGCCACTGCCCCCTAATTTAGATCCAAACGGTTCATCTCTCACCCAATGGTGACAGATGATATATTTTATACATTTTGCTCTCACCGAATGCCAAAAATGATGCTCTCACCCAATGACCCCATATTGTTTTTTATTTTGCTCTCACTGAATGCCCCTTATACTGTGTGAGTGCCAGCCCTACACCTATATCCATTTCATATTGAAGCCCCCTCCCCGGAGCATACCCCAGCTCTACTGCTCTTCAAATGCTGAGTTCTGAGAGAATCATTTGGGGTTCAGCGTGTGCTGGGTGAGGCTAAGGTTTGGCATAAATATTACAGGATTCAATTCAGACTTCAGTGTAGCTAGGCCTCAAATAATAATGGCATAAATGTGGTCTCATACTCAGATTTGCAACTGGCAGTGGCGGCCCCATCGGGGGGGGCATGGGGAAAATGCCCCCCATCCAGTCAGAACGACCCCCCCCCCTGGTGCTCCCAATAAAACCCCAAAATTTTCACTTTTTGCCGTAATTTTGCACAAAATTTGTTGATTTTTCCCCCCCCCCTGAAATTCACTTTGCCCCCTCCATGCCCCCCGAAAAAATTAATGGCGCCGCCCCTGGCAACTGGCTGTATAACTGTATCACAAACTCTCAGTGTTACAGCTTCTTACCATGCAGCTATATGCTTACTGTTTACCCCAGTATCCATTTAAAATTCTTCTTCTTTCCCCTTTAGGGAGTGTTCATAAATACTTCGGTGGGGGATTGGAAAATATGGTGGGGGATCAAAAAAAAATTGGGTCCTAAAAAGGGGATAAAAAATCAGTCCTTAATACGGGGGTATCAAAATAATTTAAGGGTAAAAGTTAGGGGTAAAATGTTCGAGAAGGCATGTACATTCCTAACTTTTAAGTATTCAATTGTGTACTCTCAAGCTTCAAATCAACAAAATGTGTGCACTTTACAATTTGGGTGTAACACTATGACTCCAATGAGTAATAACTCCAAATGGTAATTTTTAGCTAAATGAGTTATAGGCGTAGATCCCGGGGATGGGGATAACCTCCTAATATTATCATAGGGGATGGTGACGCCTGTATATGGGTTTCTGACCAAAATTAACCCCAACCTTTAATGACAGTGTGCACACACATTCCATTATCATGTTACCCCCTAATTGATCTTTTGTAGTAAAAAGTGGGAAATTCAAACTGGCTGTGTACTTGCTAGTATTAGCATGTTAGCCATACTATAGGACCTACAGTATAGTGAGTATAGCCTACACATTTACACATAGGCCTACACTGTAAATAATAAATCTATAATAAATTATCTGATGATGTAAATACAAAATCCGGGTACAAAATCTATATAAAGAACATAGTATGGTGGTTATAATTATTTGACTTTGAAATCATACCCTGCTTCTCCTAAAATAGCTTAAAATATATATTAGAGCCCAAACAACAAGTATATACTGTTTGTCACGAGAAAATATGTTTTGAACATGCTATATATAGGCCTATCAATGTGTATTGGGCAATAATATTTCTTGTCTGCTGACCGCCATACCGTAAAACCCCGTCTACAAGCATATAGAGTGCTTCTGATGAAAGCTAATTTATTCCAGGCGCCATTATGGAGTTTGAACAAATAAATTACAGATTCAAGCATATAAAAACAAGTATTATTGTAAGACCAATATGTTGTATTGGTATATATACGCCAAATTAGTATTAGTTAAGCTTTCATAAAAACCCATATATGCTTGTAGACGGGTTTTACGGGTATTTAATTGAATAAATATTAAAAGCCTTTCAGACTCAATTTCTTAATATAACCGGTAGCTTCATTTTTTTTCAAATGTTTTATAAATTACAGTATTTATAAGCATGCAGGAAGGGTCACGTATATTTGAGCAGATTTTGAATTAGTAGTTACCAGTTACGGGCACCATCTCTTCAAAAGTAACAAAAGAGCTTTTAAGAAATGTATACATGGTATATGGAAAACAAAGATTCAACATAACAATTTGGAAAAATGATTTACTCATGCTATAGGAATAGCTTGTAATAGTGTGTAAATTTGGATAAAAGTCCCAAAAATGGGCTGAATATATATATTAAAAGTACAGACATTGACTTAAGACATGAGAAGGAAAGGCGGCATCTCTGATACTGGAAATTATATGGGAAATACTTGTAAACATTGGAATTATAGTAGTAAATACCTGGACAAATACTGGTTTTGCAATAATTCATGTATAAATTTTAGAAATAGTTTTGTTCATGTTTTAACACATTGTCATAACTTGATTCATCTTAATCTACAGAAGCTTACATAGATGTATAGACGGTTTTGAATTACCCGGCCCTGTGCTGAACCTGGCTAGGGGTCAAAGGCTAATAGCATTTTCAGAGCTAGGGTAACCATAACCGTAACATGTGTAAATACTATAAATGAAATGTAAATTTCCTTTTTGTGTGATGAAAGAAATAACTTTTGAAAACAAAATATCTCACAATTGCTCTTCTGGGCCAAGTTTTCAACTTGTTGACCCCCATTTTATTAACTGACTCTCATCAAATGATCCCTTCAATCAATTCATTTCAAGTCCACTCCTCAATTTCTGGGATCAGTCCATATTTTTTTCCTCAATTTTCATATTAAATTTTAAGGGATCTGGTTTGAGCGTTTCGACAGTATTTTTTGTGCGATATGGGAGCACATCAGACATATCGAATCTGAAACTGAATACTGAAGAATGTCTTTCTGATATCAAATAATTTTCATTTTTTAAATTCACGATATAATACAAATTTTATGATAAACTATTAAAATTTGATATTTTTCACATTTTGATTTATAACAGTCCTCAAGTAAATTTGATAAATCTAATGATATATTATTCTTAAAGTGTATGTAGCTGGGAGGAAAAGCCGACGATCAATTGTAAATTTTGACCTTTCATATTGAAGATATATGGATTTTTTCCCCAAAAGACCTATTTTTTGTGTGTGTGTGTTTTGGGAAAAAATCCATATCTTCAAAACGAAAGGTCAAAATTTTCAATTGATCGTCGGCTTTTCATCCCACATACATACACTTTAAGTATAAATCATCAAGTTTACTCCGAGTACTGTTCAATATCAAAAATATCAATTTTTAATCAATCGATATGTCTGATGTGCTCTAATGTCCCACAATAAATACTGTCCAAACGTTCAAACCCCATCCCTTAATACCGCTATATTTTCGAAAAAGCTGTAGATTGTCGGGTACCATTTTTTTGTTGAATTTTAGATTGTCCCATGCATCCATTTTATTTAGTACAATGGGCACGATTTGCTTGCAAGTGTTGCCCTGCAAAATAGCAATAATTGCGAGGAATTTGTATTGAAGCATTAATTTAATATTGTAATGCCAGGATGAACTAAGGATTTCAGAAAAATATACTAGGCCTAGTTTAGAAATACATACATTCTTGCTTATTTTTTAATTGATTTTATTTGCTTTTTATTCTTGATCTATTCTTAACATTTAGGCCCTATTTAGTATATAGTTTATCTATTTATTTATTTATTTATTTATTTATTTATTTATTTATTTATTTATTTATTTATTTATTCATTCATTCATTCATGTATTTATTTATTTATTTATTTATTTATTTATCTATAATATTTATTAAAAAAATAAAACTGGTGTTTATAAAATAGGTAGTGTTTAAAAATGCAAAAAATTAAGTTTATACACCACTGAGGCCTGGTTAATTTTGATTGATATTGTAATTTTTTGGGGAAAATGGCTAATGTATATTATAAATTTAGGCCTACACATTACTCATTAATTGTTATTAATTTCATTTTGCTTGTTGCAAACAAGCTATATCAAATTTTATATTTTGAAACAAAAAGAACAGGTTATGAATGAATGGGTTACAGAAAACAATTTTTGTTACACCAATGTATCTGGAATCACTTTGGAAAAGAATGGTGATATTATCAATGAAAAAATGGAACTATAGTAAGGAACCCCATATACGGAATTTTTATACAAAATAAATGCAATTCTTAGAATTGGTAGGTGATTTGGCTATGATTTATTTGGCAAAACAGGATAATGTATTCAAAAGTTATGGTCATACTTTCACTTTCTGGGATAAATACAGTGCTAAAAATAAACTACATTTTTAAAGCAATAATGTGCGATTTCAACAATAAGTAGATTCTTAATATTTGTTTTCCACAAAATGTTAATTTTCATTGATCACATTATGTCCCCATTTAATTTCAAGCCAAAAATTAACAAATGAGGTAAAGCACTTTTTACAGAGAAAATTGCTATTTCATTCCAGCGCTTATAATAGCTTATAATTATCGCCAATGCAAATAGAGCTGGGGGTATGGTGGCAACAGAAAAAATGGGGACGGCAAAGAGTAATGTGTCATTAAAATGACTAAAAATGGGACAAAAATGGACAAACGGGGACAAAAATTTGGCTTTGCTCCTCCACAGTAAAAGGCTGCGCCCCTGATTGAAGGCGTCGCTGTGGTGCAAATCACACATTAAGTTTTAAATTCGTATCTTTGGCCTTCGTCAAGTCCGTACAGAGGAGCGGCAGCACCACCCCCAAAAGCAGGTGGTGTACGACGTGCATTCTCTAAATTCAGTAAATTTCCATCGTCAACCGTGTAATTGAATGGGATTATTTTGAAATTTTAAAACGCTTGAAATATCACAAACAAATAGGCCTATGTTGATAAATAATATAAATACAAGCTAAAACCGTTGGGGTTCGATAATGAACCCCACAAAACTAACCGAGTATATTGGACAATGCCATACGGCCGGGCGGTTTCACAAGTTGCCGGCTCGATCATGTCATCCGCCGCCTGCCCAAAAGGGTCCGGTTTTGCTATTTTTCCAATAAAAGGTCCAAATGTGGGAGAACAAATTTTAACAAGAATTTGTCTTTAAAAAAGACAAGTTCACGGATCAGGTGTATAGCACATGTACTTTGAGCTACTTTGGTCTAACATTCAATATTCATATCTAACCTACTCTGCACTTATTCGACAATAAATAAGTGATATGAGGCTTAATAATGATACATGCGTCTTGACTCTGAAAACAATATTTTAAAAACCTCATTTTGCATTTAGTTTTTTAAGCCACCTCGGAGCCACCTACAGGATCTCGCTTTTGCATTTAGGTTTTTATTGTGTTGCAAAGTAGCATAACTTTCTTTATATAGGCCCTATGGCCCAATTCGTGCCTGGAAAAGGCTATACCCCTCTTACAACCTATTGTCAGGTCTGATTTCTATATTGAGGTGTCACCGGGTTTGCAAGAGATAATAATAGCAAATCTAAACACCATGACATTTACCATATCACGACCAAGCTCACATTGGGCGCCCATTCCTTTTTAAAGGAATTTTTATTAAGTCACCTACTAGGAAACAAATTTGGCTATATTACTACGAAGAAAATTGTATCTTATCACAAGTAAACAAAATAATTACACAGCTTGCTCTTGTTAGCTTTTGTCAGGGTCAGGGATATATGAACACCAATATTATACAGGTTTAGGCCTATAGGCCTATACATGGGTTATTACAAGAGTCAATAAACATTAGCTAACATTCAATTAACTATAGAGTATAGATATAGACTTAGTTTTGTGCAATGTAGTAAAATTCTGAAGTAAATCGCTTGCTGCACAGTTTTCTATACAGAATGATGTTTACTTTGTAATCAGGCCTGGCCATGAATTTTGATTAATCGATCAGTTATGTGTATTGTCAGCATGTGATGGCTATAAGCCAATTACAAACATGTTTCTAAAAAAGGCTAAAAAATTCCTACTCCTGGACAGACTCTTTTCCGGGTTAGGGCTAATTAGTAAGTTGTCATGTGTGGCAAGATTAGATAAAGGCATACAAACAAGGGTATGAGATATTAGGAATTATTTACCACAGGGCTGGTGGGCTACAATACCTATTCATGACACAGGATATGTAAGGGATAAACTGTGCATATATGAGATGTGGGGGAAAGTGGCATCATTTCACTGCCGTGAAAAAAGGGGATAAGGCATTTACACAGACAAGGGCAATTTGTAGAGGGATTTGGATACACAAATCTGCCCAAGGACAGTTAGGCCTATCATTTGAAATTCCGGTGTTTGGAATTACTGCACCTCACCAAAAAAAATCTGTGTATGTATAATGGCCCTGGCCTTCATTAACTTTTACAGGCTCAAGCTCAACTTCAGTTCAATTACACAATATTATGGATTTTTTGTTTGTTGGTTGGAAAATGAACCACATTTTCAGGGGCTATTCAGGCCCGCTAAGAAGGTCTAAAAGCGCTGAAAATTATTTTTTCAAACAAAAACTATGCACATGATTTTTCCAAAATCTGATTGCATTTATCTTTGTCTTTTTAATACTATCATGACAGCTCATGCCGGTATGTTAACCTTGTTACTTTTGAAGAGATGGTGATTAATATTAATTCAAAAACTGCCCAAATAAAGTGATTCTTCCTGCATTCTGTTAAATACTAAAAAATTCTATTGAGATAAATATTAAACATGTAGGCCTAAATTGTCGCTGTAAAATTTTAGTCTGAAATGCATTTGATCCTAATTTGAATATGTCTGCAAATAAGAAAAGTTTATAGGCCACCAATATAGCCTACACTCATAATAGGCCTACCAAGATTAATACCAAAAACAACGAAAACTAAACAGCAAATGGCACTTTGCAGGAAGTCAGTCACAACACAACAACAACACTAAAGTATTAAAATTAGGGAAGGGGTATGAACGTTTGGACAGTATTTATTGTGGGACATTAGAGCACATCAAACATATCGAATTGCATTCTGAATACGAAGAATGGCCTTCTGATATCAAATAATTTGGATTTTTTGAAATTCGCAATGTAATACACATTTTATGGCAAATCATTAAAAATTGATATTTTTGATATTAAACAGTACTCGAAGTAAACTTTATAAATCTGATGATTTCTACCTAAAGTGTATGTATAGGTGGGATGAAAAGCGGACGATCAATTGAAAATTTGACAAAAATCCATATCTTCAATATGAAAGGTCAAAATTTTCAATTGATCGTCGGCCTTTCCTCCCAGCTACATACACTTTAAGACTATATCATAAAATTTATAAAATTTACTTCGAGGACTGTTATATCTCCAAAATGTGAAAAATATCAAATTTTAATAATTTGTATTAGTATTATATCGTCAATTTCATAAACTGAAAATTATTTGATATCAGAAAGACATTCTTCGTATTCAGAATGCAATACAATAGGACTGATGTGCTCTCATGTCCCACAAAAAATGCTGTCGAAACGCTCAAAACGCTCATTCCAGTTCCCTTAACATTAATAATTTTCTCATTAAAAAGCAACTCATTACTCATACTTTCATGTGCTAATTTGCTAAAGTGTTTGAAAAGTGTTATATAATGTACACAAATATTTTATTATAATGATGTACGTAACTATTGTCTTAGGCTTTAGTTCTAATATTTTAGAAGTAGGCCTACATGCATGTATTTCTAATTCACTGAGTGTACCATATAGTAATTAGTATTATATCACTAGGTTCTTTGTAGATTTGTATATTACTTTTATATTTTACTTATCAAATAAGGCCTAATTATTTCATTTATAAAATATGAGTATTTGTTATGACACTTTTATTCATGTTCAAGTTTATTTAAAATATTCCATTCAGTAAATACGTATTTTGGTTATACTGTAATACCAGAGCAAATATGGCAAGTAGAGCTATTACCAATTCAAACCACAGTGAATTCAAACCTACCACTATATTATAAAGGTCAAATAGGGCGAGCTAGGGGCAAGAGGTAACATGCTTTATGGCGTTTGGAGCATTCTTGTACTGTGATTAAAGGCTCACTGGCCTGGTTGGAGTATATTAAACACATTCTTATAGTGTTTTTGATAAGATAATAGCAGTGAATAAATATGAGTCTTAAACATAAGCCTTCTGTATGTACAATGTATTTGAATTATTTACATGATTAAAATACTAGAGTAGTCTTTAATACTATTAAAATAAATGCAACAAGTGGCAAAATCAATCATTCGCTAAGTTACTAGTACCGTAAAACGGGGTGAATCGGGACACCGGGGTGAATCGGGACAAAACACAAAAAAGTTTTTTGACACCAAATTTTTCAAACCTAATTGATTGTTTTATGTGTTTCTCTTCCCATGTTAAAAAAATAGAGTGTCAGTATCAGAATGGTGGCTTTGCACATGTGATACAGGAAATATGGAGCCCAGGACACTAAAATGAAAATTTCCTCCAATTGCTCCAAAAAAATGATGTGGTCAGAACTTTATCCCTCCCAGTGGAACCATTGGAGGAAATGAGCTGGAAATGCACAGGACCTCACAAAAGTGTCATACATGTGCTGTAAAAGTGAAAATTTGGTTAGTCCAAAGAAATTTTTAATTTTGTTGATTTTTGTACTTTTCAGATTTGAACATTTGAGAACGGGGTGAATTGGGACACAATGTACTGTAGCTTTAATGGTATTAAGTTTGGATTATTCTCTATGTGGCATCACCTTAAGCCTGTAATAGTTAGTTGTCCTCTACCCGGTACCACCCACCACTAATTTTAAAAACAGGAAGTGAGTTTTTACTGTCCCGGTACAAAATTTTACCACACCTAATTTTCAGAATTCCAGAAATAATTTTTTGAAAGGATTTTCAGGTTTTAAATAAATACGTACTTTGTTTTTAAAATATTGTTATTAATTTGTTTGTATCTTTAATGGTATAATTTGTATTAAGATATGTATTGGTAAAACAGACCTATTTGCACCTTCATTGGGCACAGGTCATTGGGTAGCTCTATAATTTGACTTAGAATTAGAAAATTAGAAAAACAAATTTGAAAGCCACCCACCCTTAAAGGCCCTTTCAGTGATTTCACAGGAACATTAAAAAAATGGAAATTTGTCAGAGTTGCTTAGAAATAAAGAATAAGTCTACAGAATTTCATTAAACCACTTTTCCCTGAATACATCGACAAATTAGTCAAAAACAGAAGTTTTAGAAAGGTTTTCTACTTCAACTCAGATCGACTCGAGAGAAAATCAAGATTTTCGTACAGTGCGCCACCAATCGACTGGAAAAACTTCCTAGTCCAGTGTTTCTAACACGGGGGAAGTAGAGTCTAAATTTATTTAAAACAGACGCTTAATTTTTGTAGTAGAAAACAAAATAAGCAATTAAACATGTTAAAGGTCACCAAGGCAAACTAACGGTCAATTCAAATATGAAAAACAGTTAAAATTGTGTATTTTGTTTAAAATAGTAGCTACTGATGTAATAAGTAGTAGAAACAATACGCAACGCGTGTTGGTACGTGGAGAGTGAGCTTCTTTCGATCTCGAGTCGGACTTTTTGTACTGTCAGTATCAAAAGTCCAGAATCATGCAAATGCTTTATTTTGTCTAAAATACACGGCTTTCGACCGAACCACTAGCAGGCTATGTTAGCACAACTATGCCAATTACAAAGGTACCAAAATCTGAATTTTGATGATTTTTACGATCGTCCGGATGAGCAAATCACTGAATGGGCCTTTAACCCAAAAAAGTTTTGGAGGACAACCATTTGAACTATAATGTTGTTAGTCTTATCCTGAAGTTCCAGTAATTATTGAGTTAATTATGCTTTGAATATTGCTGTTAGAGTTGGAAAATGTTTGCCAATGTTCAATTTGTTGGACTGATAGAAATCATTTGTGAGTTGTTTTTAATGGCACTGGTTGCAAGTTGGTACAAGCATGGTATTGCTAAATTGCCCATAATGTGTTTGGCCAAAGGTTGCTTTGCTTTAGGCTGTATGTACATGATAATTGTTATTGAAGGAAAATCACATGCAAGTAGCAAGAACATTTAACAGTTGTCTGCAATATGTGCGAGTTGTCCATTTTTGACTGAAAGTCACAGCTCGCTCGTTATTTTTTCCTTTAAAATGACACATGATTACCGTATTTTTTTTTAATGTTTAGGGAAAATGCAGTATTTATTTGGTAAGAAACACTGTAGTATTACCTTATGTAAGTAGTGATAAGAAAAGAACAATGAAAACTTAAGTTTTAACATGAAATGTGAAGGTCAAAAGTTTTATTAATTTTTTACCGTAACAAGTACAGTCCAGTTGAGGGTACCAAAGAACATCCAAGTTATGGCAGTAAACATGACATCAATTGTTGTTAAATTGTTCTAAATTATTAGAGAAGTATTTAAATACTTGTTTAATGTCCCAATTCACCTCATTTGTGGGGATAAAGGGTACAAAAACTAATTCAAACCTTCATCAAATACTATTTACTCTGCTGTCCCGATTCACCCCGAACTCGGGGTGAATCGGGACAGTCACTTTTTTTAAGAAAAAGAGGTAAAGCACTTGAAATCCACTCAATCTAACATTACCAGTATGTAGATCTCATGTGTGGACATAAAATGCACCAATGACTGTGGCAATTGAAGCTACAAAGAAAAAAATACAATTAAAGCCATGCCCAAACTGTCCCGATTCACCCCGTTTTACGGTACCAAAAAATCAGCCATAAATATGTTTAAAAAGGTTGTGTTATCTTTTAGTTTTATATTGTTAATACATTATTCAATATTTATAATACTAGGTGTATATAGCTTATACAATGTGTATACAATTTTCCATAAAACAGTGAAAAATCCTGCTCGTTTTATAAAAGTTGATAGGACACAATTTCAAATAGTATGTTTGATGTATGAATAGCCTAAATTTCTGGTTTACGAAATTTGTCAATTTGAACATAACCTATTTCTTATTTGCAGATGTGTTTGTCTCTCAAGTAATTGTAGGCCTATACTAGTATACTTCCCTGATGTGTATTAAAAGGTCCAACCGTGGGCCTTATATGCCTTTTTTGCACAACACATCTTGTCGATGTTTGTTTATTTGTTTCTTGTGCAATAAACCCGGGCAATAAACATATTAAAATTAAAATTGAAATAAATTACTTTAAAAATGAATTTGGAATTCCAGACTTTTTCCCCCAAAATAAGTTTGCCCTCAATAGGGGTTCTGGTGGAATATGCCCGGAATTCCATACTCAGTTTTGCAGAGATTGGGTCTGAAATTCCAGATATTTTTTCCAAAATGAATTTGGAATTCCAGACTTTTTTTCAAAAAATAGTTTGCCCTCTATAGGGGTCTGATTGATTGCGCCTGGAATTCCATACTTTTTGCGGAGATTGGGTCTGGAATTCCAGATATTTTTTGCAAAACAAATTTGGAATCCCAGATTTAAAAAAAAAAAACATTTGCCCTCTATAAGGGAGGGGTCTTTTATTATCTGAATAGCCCAATTGACATGAGAGTTGAGTCTCCAATAACAGTGATGCAAGTCAGGGGCCATTTATACATTTCGAGGACGCCATTTGACATATTTATATTGCATAGCCTATGTAGGCAGGTAGGGGGGTTTGGGGGGGGGGTTAGGGTTTAAAATCTTCTGGGGTGAGTCAGCAAAACCAGCAGCAACTTGACGTAATTGTATGAGAAGTTTACACAACTTTGGGCAACTTTGCATAAATATGGGCAGCTTTGTGCAACTTTAAAATGTTTAGGAAACTTAATGCAACTTTCCGCAACTTTGTAAAATGTTTCGGCAACTTAATGCAACTTTGCGCAACTTTGCAAAATGTTTAGGCAACATAATGCAATTTTGGACAACTTTGCAAAATATTTAGGCAACTTAAAGCAACTTTTATGCAACTTTGCAAAATATTTAGGCAACTTAATGCAACTTTGCAAAATATTTAAGCAACTTAAAGCGACTTTGCGCAACTTTGCAAAATATTTAGGCAACTTAATGCAACTTAGTGCAACTTTGGTCATTTTTGACAATTTTGGACGAAGTTGAGCAACTTCCCCTGTGACATGGGGCCTTGTATTAACTCTGATACTGTATTTAAACTTTAATAAAATATCAGACTCAGTACGTACATGCATGCAATGAAAATGTATATACTTCGATGCCAAGTGTGCAATTGTGTACATGTACGTACATGCATTGCCAAGTCTAGACCAGTCCATGATCACTGATGACACGGGATTTTAGATGGACCTGTCCACAAAATCACCAAGATATCAACAGAAATCAGTTCGTTAAGTACTTACTCGTCTTGATAGTTTTCTTTCAGGAAAAGGTGTTCAGAATGACCAAATAGACGTTGAAAATTGGTTCAATCGAAGAACATGTATACTCGTCGCGAGCTCTCGTGTTGATGTTATTCCGTGCGAAAGGTCAAATCAATTAAGTACTCTCAGGTCAATGCGGTCGGCCACAAAACATGTGTGTCACCAAATGTGTGCACTATGACGTCAATCACGAATATCCGTGACGTTACAGAGGTGTTAGATATTTTTGTTAAATGCACTTTTGGCCCAGATCTGTGCTGTTTCGTATATTTATCAGCGTTTCCAAACCTTTTGAAACCAAATGAAGCCATTTCATCCACTACAATTTAAAAAGTATGCCTATATCATAGATTTCTGGGCCATTTTTGACCATTACCAGGTTTGTGCATATGAAAGTAATTAATGTGTTCCGTCAGAGCTTTAGTCGTGGGCGATGCCACCTACCGGTGGTTCCGGGAACGATGCGTCTAGAAGGTTGCACTTCCTTACTTGCCGTGCGCGGCTGCTATATTGTGGTCCCACTTGGAGCATGTGTGAGAAACAATTGGGCTACTGCATGTATGTTCTTAAAAAAGAAGCACAATGCCTCCACGTACAGACAAAACAGTAAGGAACCACATACGGGCCGTTCGAAATCCCGCAGCTCATAATTATTGCACAGCCCCAAACTTGGCCATTAGGCCGATTAAAAAAAATTAGGGTCACCACCCTCCTCCTTTTTTTGGAGATTGTGCACATTTCTTTGTATTTTGTAATTTTTGTGTCAGTTCCTGAAGAACTGACACCTTTAGTACAGGTTTGACGATCACGTGACAAATCGAATCTGTGACGTCAATATTAATATCGATATCAATTTAAGGCTGTTCTAGTTAAATTACATACCCATTGGCACATACTCCCTCTGAAATAATGGCCCCAAAATAGCTGTTACATTAATTACATACTCCCTCTGAAAAAATGGCTGTTCCATCCGCTGAGAAATCAAGATTTCCCTCTGCCTGTGCACTTACTTAGTCCATGAATTGATCCTGATTTGCATTGTCGTATAGAGTTAATTTTTGTACACAACAGGGATGTTACTATTGTTTAACTAAATGAAGCATACTTTTGCTTTTATTTTTCTTTGTCCTTTATTAATTATAAATTAGGTGATTTAATTAATATAATTCTTTGTTTCAGCGACCCTGGAGTAAACATTCAAACAAAAACATGGGTCAAAATCCTTCAATTTCTGTGAAAATTGAATAAAAAGTATCCAAATCCCTACATTTACAGCATAGTGACCTATGTCAAAAAACAGTGTTTCTTGAAATTCAGTGTTTAAATATTAACCATGTGTAAAAATTGTTCCTACTCAGTCAGTTAATGCTTTTGATTAATAACATCAATCATATAGTTGACTGATGTTTAAAGATTATATCAATTATAAAATTGAATTAATTCAAACATATTAATTATTTAAATTTAACGGTTAAAGTTATATGCCGGTATGTCCTAGACTTATTTTGACAGTTATGACATAGGTCACCTTTGACATAGACCGCATTTTCTATTTGTTACATTGTGTGCTAAGTTGAGTTTTGCAATAAAACGTCCACGAGATAGTGGCATATCTCAGGTCCTATGGCATATCATAGGTCACTATGTCCTGAAATATGTGGTATTGACCAATATTTTGTAGGTTATTATTTTCACAGTATTTAAATTGTGGAATAATATGAATTAAACAATTGCTTGTTGATCTCATCATGTGTACAATAAAAGCGAATGATTCATAGATTTCTAATAAAGAACTTTGGGAATAGGACTCGCTAAATATTTTAACCGGCGAGGTAGGTACCAGGGAATAATCACACGGCTTGGTAGATGCGTCTTGGTTCACTCGTCTCGACTAGTCCCTCAGATTGGTATTCGGTTCATCGTCTCTTCATCATAGATTTGGCCTGAGTAGGGGCGCTAAAATAAAGTTCTTCATAGAACCAGAGGTTCAACCAGGGACTTATTTAGGCTTTTAGAATCAGCCAAGCACGAGTATTATCACACAAACATGAAGACAATCAAAACCCAATTTACTGTTAATTAAGTTATATTTATTACTTACTACATCTTCTTCATTCGGTATGAAACTTTATATTAAAACTAACACGTGAACTAGGAGTAGAACAAACTCCATTATCCAGTAATAATTAGCGAGAATTGTACTCGCTCTAAACTAAGAAGTTGTGTTCAAATCTTGACGCACACGGAGAGTTTATGGAGAGATGTTAATCATCTGAGTGAATGCCACAGACTACAATTCATTCTCAGTTTGCGTCGTCCACAAAACCTCTCTTTACAAAAGACCATTGTGACGTTTAACGATAGTCTAATCGAAATGATACGAGAGAGTGATCTCACTCGAGGTGAATGACACCATAGTTTTGAATAAATAAATAAATTAAAATAGAAGGCACGGGCTATAAAATAATATATCGCCACAACATACGCCCTCCCTAAAAGTTTTGGCACCTGACAAAAGTAAATTTATTGAACACCAAATTTGTTCTACTTTCCAGTTCATAATTGAATTGCAAATTTCATTTATGTTTATACAATCATTGACTGTCCCTGATAACAATTCAGGACATTTTTATAATTTATTGATTATTAAACAAAATTTTATGAAGGTATATCCATGCGATATAAATCCTCTTATCCTCGTCAGTGTATCCTCGTTGTGTGATGATTTCAATATGCGAAGATAATATAAAGTTCTTTATAAAAAGCAGCGTACAGCTTTGTTTTGCTGTTTGAAATACAATGTTTAAATGTTCAACATAATAATAGTTATCGTAGTTCATCAAATTAGCGTAGAAAATCGTTCTTCATCATAATTGTAAGTTCTTCTTCGCTTAAATTGTTTCCTTGTTACGAAATGTAATTCTTCAATGCCTTGTCGTATCTGCATCTGTGGAACTCCTGATACCGAATTGACCCGAAAATTTACATGTCTAATTTTCAGGTAATTTCGGTTTCACGGAAAAAGTCAAGACTACATTGTATTTACATTACACAAACATTCCCTTACATACCCTTTCACGTACTTAGGCAAAACTCTTCTCCGGGGTTCCAAAATGATTACATCGAGATGGGAATGTTTCTTTTGAGGATTTTCTCTGACTGATTTCCTTCAATATCACAATACATTGTAACACGCACAAGTACATATCGCGAAATACAATAATATACCTTACTT
Organism: Amphiura filiformis; assembly: GCF_039555335.1. Taxonomy (NCBI): domain Eukaryota; kingdom Metazoa; phylum Echinodermata; class Ophiuroidea; order Amphilepidida; family Amphiuridae; genus Amphiura; species Amphiura filiformis. Next base: position 62,375,482 of record NC_092640.1, on the reverse strand, counting down.
TAATTGAATCAAAATAAAATGATGGTGGCATCAACATTACAATTCTACATTTCTTAATTTCTTAAATGTTTCATTACTTTATTACCTACAAACAATTTGTTCCAATAGTGTACAAATCCACAACATACGCGCCAACCAAATATACATTCGGGTTCATTGTCATTATAATTCAAAATACATTATTTTCTGATAATCCAATTCCACACAACTACAAATAGTACAATTGTGACAAACTTTCAAATTACAATAATTCAAAATCAATTCAACATATAACTTTCTACATTTATCAAATACAAAATATATTTGTTTTCATTTTGACGTCCTTTGACTTTTATATTAGTCAGTCATAAATTTGTAAATGCACAAAAATCTTTAGAAGTATTCTTTGATAATTACAAATCACATAATAATTATAATATTATGCCTAATTTCACATTTTTTTAAAGACATTATATTTTTCATACAGCCTTTTGATCGAGTTGCTTACAACTGATTTAACAATGATACTGATTCCATAGTCTGGCCTTTACAGTTTACCTGTAATTTTGACAGGGTTGGTCTTCAGAGACTCAAGAGCAGCTGCGTTCAAATTTGTCTCTGGTTCCCAAGTGTTTCTTGATTTTGGAAAATCCCGCCACTTTATGAGATATTCAAGACGCCCATTTCTATAGCGTCCTCTGATAATATGCTCAATCACATATTCAGGAGTTTTATCCTGAACTGGTGGCAGACCTGGAATGATTGGAACCTTTGTTTTCTCAGATTCTTGTGTGGCCAAAAGAGGAAGAAAAGAGTCCCCAGGACAATCGTCCGGAACAAGTCCTGGAATTGGATCTCTTTGTTCTAAATCTGTTGGTTCAGTATCATTGTTTGGTCGGACATACCTATCATATGCAAATTTCATACGATTGACGTGAATTGGTGTAGTAATCAATTTGTTGTTTTCTAGATTACGTACACGGAAATTGACTGGACCTGTTTGTTCAACAAGCAGGTATGGACCCGACCAGAATTTCTGAAGTTTGCGTGAAAGTCCTTGCTGCAATGCAGGAATATATACCCATACTGAGTCTCCAACTTGATAAGGAACTTCCGTTGCACTCTCATCGAAACGTTCTTTCATCTTGTTTTGATTTTGCTCTGCGTGACGTTGTGAGATCTTCCTCGCAATTTCTAATTGAGAGATTAGATGATGAATGTGGTCTCTGAGATTCTGTTCTGCATAATTGCAGTCTGACGTGAGCGTTACATCTAAAGGAAGTCTCGCTTCTCTACCATACAAAAGAAAGAATGGACTGAATCCAACGGAGTTTTCAGCAGGAGTTGTACGGTACGCAAACTGTATGGCTGTGATATATTGATCCCAATCAGTATGGAATTCATTTACATAGTGTGAAATGGTGTCTTAAATTACAGCATTGTACCGCTCTTGTATCGCGTTGCATTGTGGGTGATAACTTGAGGTATTCAATTTCTGTGTTCGCATGATTCGACACACTTCCAAAACGATCTTGCTTAGAAAATTTGTTCCTCTATCGCTTAATAACGTTTCTGGACAACCGTGGACACATATGACATAATCGAAAAATGCTCTTGCTATTGTTGAAGCATTTGTTACTTTCAAAGGTACCAAAATGGGCCACCTGGTGCAGTGATCCGTAAAGCAAAGAACATAACGGTTGCCAGAGGTTGTAATTGGTAACGGTCCTAAAATATCAACACTAACGCGTTGGAAAGCACCTGGTACTTTCATGATTTGCATTGGGGCGATAACTTTGTGCCTATGCGTTTTGCGTTGAGAACAGGATATGCAAGATCTAACCCAGTTATCTACATCACGATACATCCCTTTCCAGAAGTACCGCTGACGAATTTTGCTGTAAGTTCTTTGAAATCCAAAATGTGCAGCTAACACGTGATCATGGCAGTTGTTCAGAACTGTATCAACAAAAGTGATTGGAACATACAACTGATAAGTATTCCTTTCTGGCATGTGCCTCTTTGCTGGAGTATGCCAAATGTGATATAATAATCCTTCATGGACATAATATTGATCAGCCTGCAACAACAGATTTCTAGCTTTAAGAGCATCATCTGGCAATTTGTCGTGCTCTAGAAAATTCAACATAGAACTAGCAAAAGTATCGGTCAGCAGTGCATCTTTAAACCCTTGTAAATTGATTTCAGCTGGAAGAGTCGGTACATCTTTGTTTTCCACCTTTTTGTCATCCCCAACACGTTTACCATATTGATAACGTATATTTTTGACAACATTCACTTCAGGTTTTGTGTCACTTCTAACATCACTATCTACATTGTCATCAGGCAGCTCAGACAAGACGTCCTCCGAAATCTTGTCTAAGTCTGAACCTATCCATACATTGTTTAATTCTTCACTTGAATCAGACTTACAATGGTTACAATCGACACAAGTGTTTAGATAGTCATAGTTTAACCTACTAAGTGCATCAGCGTTACCATTATTGCGTCCCCTGACATGTACTACATCAAATGTATATGCTTGAAGTTTAATTGCCCACCTAGCTAAATGACCAATTGTTTGTTTCTTGCTGAAAAGCCATTTCAGTGCACAATGATCTGTGACTACTGTAAATTTTACACCATGTTGTAGATATGGGGCATATTTTTTGACTCCTTCAACAACTGCCAAGGCCTCTAATTCTGTGGTCGTGTAATTCTTCTCACCTTTGTGCAAAGCTCTACCACCATAAGATATGACTCTTTCTTTTCCATCTTGATTCTGAGCCAAAATGAATCCTAAGCCTACGCCACTGGCATCGGTTTGTAAAATGAATTCCGTGCCATCAAATCTAGGATAGGCCAAAATTGGTGGTTCTTGCAACTTTTGTTTGAGTGTTTCAAAAGCAGTTTTGCACTTCTCATCCCAAACGAAGTGCACTTCTTTTCTCGTTAAATTGGTGAGAGGTTCTGCAATCTTACAAAAATCTTTGATGTATTTTCTGTAGTACCCTACAAAACCCAAAAATGACCTGACCTCAGAGACCTTGGTAGGTGGGGATACTCCTTTACAATTTTGACTTTGTCAGGATCTGTCGCAACACCATTTTCACTCACTATATGACCTAAGTATTTCACTTCTTTCTGACCAAATGAACATTTCTTTGGCTGTAGTTTCAGACCAGCTTGACGAAAACGGTCAAACACTTGTTTTAGATGACACAAATGCTCAGAAAATGAATTACTGAAAATGATGACGTCATCAAGATAACATAGAACAAACTGCCAGTTAAGACCTCTCAAAACTTCTTGCATAGCGCGTTGAAATGTCGCAGGAGCGTTATGAAGGCCAAATGGCATTCTTTGGAATTCAAATAGACCATCTTGTGTCACAAAAGCGGTGAGAGGTTTTGAACTCTCTTCTAAGCCTATTTGCCAATAACCTGAAGCAAGGTCTAAAGTTGAGAAGTATTTGGGTTTGGCAGCGCCTAAGCTATCTAGTGCGTCGTTAATGTTTGGCAAAGGAAAATTGTCACGTGGACAAATATCATTCAATTTCTTGAAATTTATCGCAAATCTATAAGAACCTGGAGCACCAGCCTTGGGTACCATACATACAGGAAAACACCATGGACTAGTTGACTCTTTAATAATTCCTTGATCTAACATTTCATTGACTTGTTTCTTGATTTCCGCTTGAATATGTGGAGTATATCTATATGGTCGAGATCTAATTGGTGGATGTCCGTTTGTTTTTATTTCATGTTTTACACCAGAATAATCTCCATGCGGACCTCCTTCCACTTTAAATATATCAATGTATTCGTTGAACAAATTAGTAATTTCTGACATTTCTGAAGATGACAAATGATCAGTGTTTACAGATACTTTAGAAAGTACTTCTTGAAGCCTAGGATCCTCATCCTTACTATCAATTGGTGATGAGTGAATTTCATTGACAAATTCTTCCTTCAGGTTAGGAAATGGAACTATTTTCTCAGATTCAATCAGTGTAAAAGTGCCTAATTTAGTCCTAGGATACAATATGATTGGTTCATCCGTTGTATTCATTACAACTAAATGAGCACATTGATCAATTACACTTGACACCGTATTGGCAACTAAAATTCCCAGGGCAGTAACACGCCTACCACCTTGACAGAGACCAATGGTTTGTACTGGTAGCCTATTGTTTATCTTTGCACAAACTACAGACTGAGTGTGAGGAGGAATTTCTTGTTTCTCTAGCACTCTAATCTGACTACGCTTTTTGAGCTTCAACTTACTATCACCACAATCAATAATGGCACAATGTTTCTTCAAAAACTTCTTGCCTAAAATGATGCAAGAACTAAGATTGCGTGCAATATTCAAAGGCACCGGAAAAAGTACACCATTGACAGATATGACCAAAACAATAAATCCTGTTACCTCTAAATCACTACCATTTGCTACTCGAGCAGATTTAATACGAGGTTTTTGTATCATATGATGAACAGAATGCAGGTTTGAATACAACCAATCATGGTTTATTAAATTAATTGAAGCACCTGTGTCAACCAAACATTCAACTGGATTACAATTTATGGAAGCCGAAATGGTATTTGAATCAGACAAATTAATTTCAACAAATAAATCGGAATTGTTCACATCACTCTGTCCATAAGGTGGTAAAGGGCTATGTCCTCCCTTTTTGTCACAATTGGCAAATACATGTTCATTCTTACGACTATACTCACTCCCACCTGCATGTTTTTGAACATGTTTGTTTCTCTTACGATCCCTCGCAGATGGGTACATTAGTTTAAAGGTTTACCGTCAATTCCCTGTTTTGCATAACATTTTCTCCACCCATGGCCTATACGTCCACATCTATAACATGTTATGTTTCGTTTGGTAGACCTATTGATGGGCACATGATCTTGATATGAGTTTGCAAAGGAAACCTTTTTACTATCTTTGTCACTTTCTAACTTTTCCAGTCTAGTACTTATATTAGAAACCATGTTTGCTACAGAATCCAATGTTACATTCACTTCATCCACTGAATTACTAGAGTTTTCTACAGTTTTAGTACTAGATGTGTCACTTTCAGCGGTTTGCTGCACTGCGATACCTAATCGTGCCGCGTCTAAGGCATTACGGAATGTCTTAGGTTCTTTGGAAAACACAAATCCCCGCAAAGAAGGCAATAGACCTCTGACAAAAATTGACATTTGCCCGGATTCTCCACCATTTCTAATAAAGAACTTTGGGAATAGGACTCGCTAAATATTTTAACCGGCGAGGTAGGTACCAGGGAATAATCACACGGCTTGGTAGATGCGTCTTGGTTCACTCGTCTCGACTAGTCCCTCAGATTGGTATTCGGTTCATCGTCTCTTCATCATAGATTTGGCCTGAGTAGGGCGCGCTAAAATAAAGTTCTTCATAGAACCAGAGGTTCAACCAGGGACTTATTTAGGCTTTTAGAATCAGCCAAGCACGAGTATTATCACACAAACATGAAGACAATCAAAACCCAATTTACTGTTAATTAAGTTATATTTATTACTTACTACATCTTCTTCATTCGGTATGAAACTTTATATTAAAACTAACACGTGAACTAGGAGTAGAACAAACTCCATTATCCAGTAATAATTAGCGAGAATTGTACTCGCTCTAAACTAAGAAGTTGTGTTCAAATCTTGACGCACACGGAGAGTTTATGGAGAGATGTTAATCATCTGAGTGAATGCCATATACTACAATTCATTCTCAGTTTGCGTCGTCCACAAAACCTCTCTTTACAAAAGACCATTGTGACGATTAACGATAGTCTAATCGAAATGATACGAGAGAGTGATCTCACTCGAGGTGAATGACACCATAGTTTTGAATAAATAAATAAATTAAAATAGAAGGCACGGGCTATAAAATAATATATCGCCACAACAGATTATGAATTTCAACGTAACTCATTTTGTGAAAAAATGCTCATAGGTCACTATGCTGTAAAATAGACAAATTTTATACGTCACGTTTAAAATCATTTAAAACGACTTATAAATTGCCTTATGCTATAATGGGGTCTTATACATTTGTATTGTGTGAACTTTGTTTTTAAATGCCTTTGGCTTCCATGTTAGTTTCTCGGAGCTGGTGAGGTGTATTGGGGTGTTACTTGGTAGGGTGGTGGTCAGTGGCTGCCCTAAGACTTGATGCAATTCTTGGTGCAAAATATGCAAATTAGGTAGCTAATTTGCATATTTAACTTAAAAATATATATATATATATTTTTTTTTCTTGCCATTTCGAAGACCTGGTGAGGCGTATAGTAGGGATGACCAATGAACCATCAACATGATTAGAACGCTCCCATAGACATGCAGGGAGCTCAACTGTGCACTGCTTGCACAGACATTTCTAAATTGATCTCATTCTTTTATTTTTCAATATTTTTCTGTACAAATTGGGGAAGTGAATACCAATTATATTTTGTAACTATCTTGCAAATTACAGCAACACAACTTATTTCATTTTCCTGTAAGTGCGAGTCAAACTTTGAAAATTCATAATTCGAAAAGTTTTTGACCGATTTTGACCATTTAACCACCAAAATACTTCTGTTGATGAGTTCTATCCAGAAAACAATCTTTTGTAGCAATAGGGGCAACATGAAATTTTGATGGTTATCCCTACGTATAGGGATGTAACTTGATGAGGTTGTGGTAAGCGGCAGTCGTAAGATCCGATGCGATTTTTGTCGCAAGATATGCAAATTAGTCACCACATTTCCCTATTTTTTTATTTGTCGAAATGCTTTTGGCCATTTTTGGAACTGGTGAGGCATATAGAAATGTAATTTGGTGGAGTGATGGTTAAGAGCAGTCTTAAGATCAGATGCTATTTTTGTCACAAAATATGCAAATCAGCCACCTCATTTCCTTTTTTCTATTTTTAAAAACGTTTCTTTTTCCATTTTTCGGAACTGGTAGGGGTTATATAGATGTAACTTGGTAGGGTGGTGGTAAAGGGGCAGTCTTAAGATCCCACGTGATTTTTGTCGCAAAATATTCAAATTAGCAACCTCATTTGCATATTTGTTTATTTTTAAAAAGGCTTTTTGCCATTTTTTGGAACTGGTGAGGCGTATAGAGATTTAACTTGGTGGGATGGTGGTAAGGGGCAGTCCCATGTGACTTTTGTCGCAAAATATGCAAATTAGCTACCTCATTTGCATATTTTTTATTTTTAAAAACGTTTTTAGCTAGAATAGAAGGCTGACGCTGCGCCAAAACATGTATGTAGGCCTAAGTGTATAATTATTTAATGATAAATGAACTACCACTAAATGTTCCTGTCAGTGCTGCAGTGCAAAACTTCTCATGCAATTCCATCTTTAACATTACATTCAAATAATAATTACATTGTAAATTGGAACTGACACCAATTTTTTTCAGGAATTCTTGTTTATTTATAACAGTGTCAATGCGACGTTAGATGTGATAAAACTAGTTGGCGAATACGCCAGTGTCAATGCGACGTCAAATGTGACAGAGATGTAATACCACATATATAGTGGGCGAATACGTCAGTGTCAATGCGATAATACCACGTAGTGAGCGAATATGTCAGTGTCAATGCGACGTTAGATGTGATAAAACTAATTGGCGAATACGTCAGTGTCAATGCGATAATACCACATAGTGGGCGAATACGTCAGTGTCAATGCTAACTTAGATGTGACAAGGCTATTTGGCGAATACGTCAGTGTCAATGCGACGTCAAATGTGACAAGGCTATTTGGCGAATACGTCAGTGTCAATGCGACATCAAATGTGACAAGGCTATTTGGCGAATACGTCAGTGTCAAAGTAACTTCAGATGTACTTTAAATGGACTGAATACGTCAGTGTCAATATCAGTTCAGAAGGCAAGGTTGTAGTTGCACCTTATTCAGCAATTGTACCTAAAAAATAATTTTAAAGTGTAAAGATTATGGTTGTTTGAACATTTTGAGCCAAACTCCATGTGTTGCGATTCTCTCAAAATAGGTCACATTCAAGTTGCAAATTTCTGAATTCTGATGACTTAATTGGATTTCTTACGTCATTTGGATTTCACATAATGTATTTTTTATGGTCTTTACGTTGTTACATAAATTTGAAATAAGATGAAATGTGATCCCTTCTACATCTTTAAGAATTTCAGAAGCTAAGCGATTCTGCCCAATAGTTCATGTTAATACACTCTGTTTTCTATTCTTCTCTCACACTCAGTGTGAGCGCTACCGGGGGTGGGGGGCAAGGGGGCATTTCCCAAATATTTTTCTTTCCCCAGTCACCCCCCCACTTTTGAGGCAAAAAACACCCAAATCACGTATATTTCCACTTTTTGCGGCAATTTTTCCACCCTGAAATTAACTTTGCCCCCCTCCAATGCCCCCCCCGAAAACAATTCCTGGTGCCGCCACTGCTCACACTTCTAACGTCAAAACTGACTATATAGTATAATTGTGATTCCACAAATGAAGTTTGTAAAGCCAAAAAATATTCACATCTCTTAGTATAGATTAATTCATAACTATCTGGTCTGGAAAATTTAAACACGCAAAAATGTTAACACTCTATCAATACAAGAATAGTTATTTTTGGAACGAATAAACAACAAAATAGAATATGCCTACACATGAAACCCACAGCTATTGCATTATTGCATGGTTAAAGTGGTATATGTAGGATCATAATTCGTTACAACTGCACAAAAGCTCAATTTTTCTGATTTATATCATCATTATTTTAGACCCAAATATAAGAAGTTAATCAAAGATCCAAAATAAGATTAATTGTTTATCATATATGCAATAGCTTTTGATCACACCCTCTTCTATCCTAACATCTAATTATTCCTGTGAAACTTCTAAATGTATCACCAATTATCCTGCCAATAGAGGTTATCCATGTTCTATAAGCTGCATGTCCTATCAACGACTGCTATATCTTGTTTAGGACATTCTAAAGAAGTACCTGCATGTGCAACCATGACTGTTTCAAAATAGCCCGCCAACGTCATGCAGGTAACTCCGAGGTCGTGCATTGAATTAGTTTGAATGAGGAATACTACGAGAACCAGTGCCGTTTGTTAGAAGTCACACATGAGTGAAGTGGATAACCTCTATTATACTCTTCCACCAATTGCTAATTAATTTTAAAGTGCAAGTTTTTCTGGAATAGATGTATAAATGACATCAAATCCTTATCATTTTCTTATACATTGTAGTAAGATCACTGCTATTATAGCCTTGACCCTGCTTGAAAATTTGTACCACATACCGACACATGAAACAGTACTGTGTATTACGTTGTACAGGTACCCTGTGCTTTATTATACTCTAATAAAGTCAATGTGCATGGTAATAAAGAGGACCAGCGAATTTGCCAAATTTTCAATTCAGAAAGAAAGTTCCTAAAATATATACTTATTTTACCTTAGTATTGCAAAATCAGCACAAAACTTCTGTTTTTGGTATTTCTGTTTGCTATGACAACTTGATCATTTTTGACAATATTTTCTGTTTTGTCCATAAACTGTCGAATAAAAAGTTAGAAACACGCTACCGGGGGTGGGGGCAAGGGGGCATTTCCCAAATATTTTTCTTTCCCCCAGTCCCCCCCCCACTTTTGAGGCAAAAAAAACCCCAAATCACGTATATTTCCACTTTTTGCGGCAATTTTCCCCCTGAAATTAACTTTGCCCCTCCAATGCCCCCCCAAAAAAAAAAAAACAATTCCTGGTGCCGCCACTGCTCACACTTCTTACGTCAAAACTGACTATATAGTATAATTGTGATTCCACAAATGAAGTTTGTAAAGCCAAAAAATATTCACATCTCTTAGTATAGATTAATTCATAACTATCTGGTCTGGAAAATTTAAACACGCAAAAATGTTAACACTCTATCAATACAAGAATAGTTATTTTTGGAACGAATAAACAACAAAATAGAATGTGCCTACACATGAAACCCACAGCTATTGCATTATTGCATGGTTAAAGTGGTATATGTAGGATCATAATTCGTTACAACTGCACAAAAGCTCCATTTTTCTGATTTATATCATCATTATTTTAGACCCAAATATAAGAAGTTAATCAAAGATCCAAAATAAGATTAATTGTTTATCATATATGCAATAGCTTTTGATCACACCCTCTTCCAGTGCCGTTTGTTAGAAGTCACACATGAGTGAAGTGGATAACCTCTATTATACTCTTCCACCAATTGCTAATTAATTTTAAAGTGCAAGTTTTTCTGGAATAGATGTATAAATGACATCAAATCCTTATCATTTTCTTATACATTGTAGTAAGATCACTGCTATTATAGCCTTGACCCTGCTTGAAAATTTGTACCACATACCGACACATGAAACAGTACTGTGTATTACGTTGTACAGGTACCCTGTGCTTTATTATACTCTAATAAAGTCAATGTGCATGGTAATAAAGAGGACCAGCGAATTTGCCAAATTTTCAATTCAGAAAGAAAGTTCCTAAAATATATACTTATTTTACCTTAGTATTGCAAAATCAGCACAAAACTTCTGTTTTTGGTATTTCTGTTTGCTATGACAACTTGATCATTTTTGACAATATTTTCTGTTTTGTCCATAAACTGTCGAATAAAAAGTTAGAAACACGCTACCGGGGGTGGGGGCAAGGGGGCATTTCCCAAATATTTTTCTTTCCCCCAGTCACCCCCCCACTTTTGAGGCAAAAAACCCCCAAATCACGTATATTTCCACTTTTTGCGGCAATTTTCCCCCTGAAATTAACTTTGCCCCTCCAATGCCCCCCCCAAAAAAAAAATACAATTCCTGGTGCCGCCACTGCTCACACTTCTTACGTCAAAACTGACTATATAGTATAATTGTGATTCCACAAATGAAGTTTGTAAAGCCAAAAAATATTCACATCTCTTAGTATAGATTAATTCATAACTATCTGGTCTGGTAAATTTAAACACGCAAAAATGTTAACACTCTATCAATACAAGAATAGTTATTTTTGGAACGAATAAACAACAAAATAGAATGTGCCTACACATGAAACCCACAGCTATTGCATTATTGCATGGTTAAAGTGGTATATGTAGGATCATAATTCGTTACAACTGCACAAAAGCTCCATTTTTCTGATTTATATCATCATTATTTTAGACCCAAATATAAGAAGTTAATCAAAGATCCAAAATAAGATTAATTGTTTATCATATATGCAATAGCTTTTGATCACACCCTCTTCTATCCTAACATCTAATTATTCCTGTGAAACTTCTAAATGTATCACCAATTATCCTGCCAATTATACTCTTCCACCAATTGCTAATTAATTTTAATGTGCAAGTTTTTCTGGAATAGATGTATAATAATATGACATCAAATCCTTATCATTTTCTTATACATTGTAGTAAGATCACTGCTATTATAGCCTTGACCCTGCTTGAAAATTTGTACCACATACCGACACATGAAACAGTACTGTGTATTACGTTGTACAGGTACCCTGTGCTTTATACTCTAATAAAGTCAATGTGTATGGTAATAAAGAGGACCAGCGAATTTGCCAAATTTTCAATTCAGAAAGAAAGTTCCTAAAATATATACTTATTTTACCTTAGTATTGCAAAATCAGCACAAAACTTCTGTTTTTGGTATTTCTGTTTGCTATGACAACTTGATCATTTTTGACAATATTTTCTGTTTTGTTCATAAACTGTCTAATAAAAAGTTAGAAACAACAACAAACTCAAAGCAATATTATATAGCTTTACTCCTAATCAAGTTCTAATTCTCATGAGTGTATGGATCGACCACCCCCTGGCAAAATATTGGGGGATTTATTCCCCCATCCCACGGGATCTACGCCTTTGCCTGTATGAGACAAAATGCCAATAAAATTCCGCTCCCAGTGGTGTACCGAGTAGGGGCTGGGAATAGGGGCAAGTTTAAATACCGATACCAAATTAACAAAACTTTGTGATGAATACCTTCCCTTTGTGGCCACAATGATCCTCATTCTGAGTGGTCCATTTTTGCATTTGAAATGCGCATTTGTGCTGAAAGAATTATTTTGCTAGTGGATAAGTGGGACGATTTTGCAATCCCTTATACCCTCGACATTTCCGGGAACACCACAAGAAACTACCACAGCTGGGGGTCAAAATTGTTGTAAAATTACCACTCAAACAGCTACAGCCACCGCCGCCTCAAACAGTAGGTACACTAGGTGAATTCAAATTTGCCATCAAACTGCATCATTTTACATATCAAATTAAAGCCCTTGAGTAAAGAAAGCCAAAACTGAAAACATTTTTGTCATAGCACTTTCCGTAACAAAGTTACATCTTGTCAAAGATTGACTTTCATCAAAAAGATTCTGCTAGCAAAATTCCCCAAAACGGCATTTAGGGTGTTTCTAGATCTTAGTCTCATGGCGATAGCAGCTTTTTTAATGGAACTGCTATCAAAATCCTCTAAAATTCCATGTGCGACTTGATTATCACCATAAAAATCATATATTTGGGTCAAGTGAAGTATAGAAAACATATTTATGTAGTTTTCCTTCACCGACCTATTCTCGAAAAAAATTCAAATTTCTATGTAAATATGCATTGTGTTTGGGCCCCGGTCTCGGCGAATTTCGCTGACTAGTAAATGTGTTAACTAAGGTTTGCCTGGGATACCTACAAACAGTTTATAATGTTTTTAATCTGCTTTTTGTCTTCCAAAACAGCATATGAAGTGATGGTAGCGATTGCTGATAAAAGCTCGGATAAAAGGATTACGATTTATGTTGAGAAAACCACAACCGTTGGTCAATTGAAGCTGAAGATTCAAGAGAGGGAAGACATAAGGCCTATAGAACAGCGTTTACTGGTTCTAGGAAAGCCACTGGTGGATGACACCAAAACCATGGAGCAATGTAAAATCATGGGGTGGTCCAACATTCATCTGGTACATAGGATGCTTGGTGGAGGTGGAATTGGTAAGGTAAGTGGTATTACGAGGTACACGCTCGGTGTATCTAAGCTTATCCATCCATCCATCCGTCCGTCCGTCCGTCCATCCATCCATCCATATTTAAAACAAATTCCTATTTGATTATTACACAGTTTTCCAGTACATAGCAAAATGCTTTATATACAACATGTATGGTAAATCAAACCAGAAATTAGCACGGTTGTGTTTGAGCTAACACGAATATCTATGCCCGTGACCCCCTTGCCTTTTTTCAAACAAAAACGATCTCATAGAACCTAAAATTAAAAAGCGCCCAATTGGGCGCAAAATCCAAACGTTGGTGACTACCATGTAAAATCCATAAGCTTTTATTAATAAAAGTGTCATTCTCATAGCACCTACAATAAAAGAGCGCCCAAAATTGGTGACCAATGCATCATGTCACCCCTTACCCACCGTGACAACCCTTAACCCAACCCTTCACCACATATTCCCACCACGATACCCCATAATCCCCCCTGACACGTCTTAATCCACCATGACACCCCTTAACCCACCATGACACCCCCTTAACACAGCATAACACCGCTAACCAAATGTCAATACACTTTGGGAAAGATTTTTATGCTAATTAGCTAATTTGCATATAACTGAAAACAGAAGCGCCCAATGAATGAATGAAAACATAAAGATTATGTGCAATGTTGATCGTGATATTTGCCACATTTTGGTTTTAAGGTTGATACACTTTGGATAACATTTGAGGATTTTAAGCTAATTAGCTAATTTGTATATAACTCAAATCAGAAACATACAATGTTGCTCATAAATTTTGTTGGTACCACAGGTCGATACACTTTGGACAACGTTTGAGCACATTTATGCTAATTAGCTAATTTGCATATTACTCAAAACAGAAGCGTCCAATGAAAAAAATAAAGATTATATACAATGTTGCTCGTGAAATTTGACACAATTTGGTACCATGGTTGATACTGGCACAGTAGTAATAAGGCTTTTAGAGACGTCTACTTCCGGTCACGAGGTCAAAGGTCAACCGGAAGTGCCGCCATTTTGAAGGGGTCAACCGGAAGTGCCGCCATTTTGAAAGGTTAACCGCAAGTGCCGCCATTTTGAAAGGTTAACCGGAAATGCCGCCATTTTGAAAGGTCAACCGGTAATACCGCCATTTTGAAAATTAAGGGTACATGACACAAAATAGCTTTCCATAGACTTTACGTGCAAAATAGGGGTTGCGTTTTAGGCCATAAGTCGAGTTACCTCTTACTTTAAAATATATATAACTTAATCAGAACAAAATTCTGCATAACATATCTGAAAATGACACAACATTTTCCGTCTACTTTTTGAGAAAATTAGTGTTATATAAAAAGGCCAGATTTTCCCGTGTTTACATCCGACTGCTACCCGCGTTTTGACGTCGTGTGTTCATGCGCCCATAATCATAAACATCACTCAAATGTTTGCATTTTCTTTTCAATTTTGCACAGATCACATTCACAAAATCTAGTAAAACACGATTTTTAACACTAAAATTGTTAATATTCTACCGATTTTCTTCAATTTTTATGCAAATTTGGGACTATATAGTCGTGATAAACTTTTACCGGAAACCGCTTCACAGGCGGATTTAGTGGTATGAACCCTTTAAAAAAATCAGAAAAAAATTTTTAAAAAAATTCGCCCCCCAAAAAATATATAAAAAAAATTTACAAAAAGAATTTCAAAAAAAAAATTTCATATTTTTTCAAAAAGTGAACTTTGCCTTTGACCCAAATTGATCCTCAGGTTTTTTTTTCTTCTAGAAACACCGAATTTTTAAAATAAGAAATTTTTTCCCCTAATTTAAAACGTAGTATCGACCGTTTTACGGAACATATCGGCGTCAAATTCGGTATACCCGTTAACGGTCGATTTACAAAGTACCCGCAAGGGTCGAAAGGTCGAAAGGTCGATGCGCTTAAAATGTATTTTGTCTAGGGAAATATCGTATTTTTCGTTTTATACCCTGTATCGAAGTAAAACTTAGAGGTGCGACCATGCAAAACAGAGGTGACCTTCTGTTCACGTGCGCATTTATAAAAGCGCAGTTATATAATTATATAACCGAAGTCTACTGTTTGTGTTCTGAAAGTCTTGTGCCGAACAAACCTGTTTCACCAATGTACATTTTGGGACAGTTTTGGCATGGGATCTCATAAATTGCCTCGGCAGTCTGCAAAGATTCGCGTTTGTCCTTGGGGTGCACAAGCAAATTTCGTAATGCGCGGGGGTGGGGGGGGGTTTGAAACAAGAGGAAAAGCCGTGTTTCTTGAAAACCCTGGATGGAAACGTGCTCTGACAGACCCTCTTTGCTGTCACTGGAAGGCTTTTTCTTTGGTTTTGGATTCTCTTTCTCTTCTTTCACCTTGTTGATGGTCCATTCCGGATAACCACACTGTTTGAGAGCTTATTTGATGTGCAACTCCTCTTTGTGCTGATCTTCTGGCTCATTGACTATGCTATCTTTCCTGTCGAGCAAGGTTCTCACTACTCTTCTGATGAAGTAGGTGGTGGGATTGGAACTGTATAAAGTATTGGTCTGTGTGGGTTTCCTGTATATGCATAGTTCGATCGTGCTATCTGGTTTCTGATGATGAGAGTGTCTATGAATGGTATGCTGCCTTCTGATTCCTCCTCATACGCGAACTTAATACTGCCTGTCGGATCTACTTGGTTGAAGTGTTCAGTTATCCACTTCTCCCCGCTTAATGTCTTGAGTCTTCTTGAGTCTTGAGTGATAAACTCCTATTAAGCGAGGCTTTTCCTAGGAGAGTTGTGCTGTGCATACGTGCCAGGTTCGGTGCTCAAAAACATCAACAAAAGTGCGAGTAAAAAGGGGAAAAACCCCGAAGACTACAAGGATTGGTGGGTCGGTGTAGTTGCCATATCCCGGAGAAGTGGTAACGCCAGGGCCTGGAAATGGCTAACTGTCAAAGACGATACGACTGGAGATGGCAATCTGTTCCAAACTGGTATTGTACGAACAAAAAAGGAGTAACGGTAGGTGTTGACCCTCGGTTGTATGGCCTGGTAGCTAAAGATGTTGGATGCTCTGCCCTGACAAACAGATGGTAGTACCGTCGAGGGGAAAGGAATATTTACCAGCCCATGATGTATCTTAAAGAACATTGTGTTCTGGTTGAGCAGACGTCTGGTAGCTAGGGAGTCCCACTCAAGGCGTTGCAGCATCTGTGTAGCACTAGCCTTTCTTTCATAATTGTTGTAAACAAATCTAGCTGCTTGACGCTGCACTGCCTCCAATGCGTTCACCTGCTGTTTGACGTACGGGTTCCACGCAGCCGAGGCGTACTCCAACTTTGGTCGTACCAGTGCCTGGTAAGCTCTACTTTTGACTTGAGATGGACAAGATGAAAGATTACGTCTGAGGACTCCCAAGGTGCTACGTGCGCTAGCAGTGGCATTTTGAACATGGTCTTTCCAATCCAGTTGGTTGGTGATAGTGACGCCAGGGTATTTATGCTTGGATGATTTCTGGATGCGTTGCCCGTCAACCTCATAGGTGTAATTGAAGGGTTTTGTTTTACGGGTGATGGATAGAACTTCACACTACCCAGCATTAAAACACATCTGCCACTGGTCGGCCCATCTAAACACCTTGTTCAGATCTTCTTCAAGGAGATTATAATCATCGGCACATGTTATTTCTTTATACAGGATGCTGTCATCCGCGAAAAGCCGCTATGTCATTTATGTATAACAAGAAGAGGGTGGGACCGAGACCGAGCCCTGGGGTACTCCCGATGTCACTGGTGACCACTTAGAGTGCGTGCCATTAACAACGACGCATTGGTCTCGCCCTACAAGGAAGTCTTGAATCCAACTTAACATCTTCCCTCTAATGCCATAGTAGATGAGCTTGGCAGCAAGGCGTAGATGTGGTACCTTGTCGAATGCCTTGCTAAAGTCTAATAGCAAGACATCCGTCTTCCCTCCACGGTTTAGCACTTCCGACCAGTCCTGTGTAGCCTGAATCAGTTGGGTCTCACATGTCATCATCTGCCGAAACCCATGTTGCTCATCGATTATGATGTTATTTCTAGCCCGATGTTTTGCTGTATGCGATAAAACGATGTGCTCCATGATCTTGCAAGTTATACATGTGAGACTAACCGGGCGGTAGTTTTCGGGTGAAGATTTTGAACCCTTTTTATATATGCCGGTAACCAGAGCCTTTTTCCAATCGTTAGGAAGTGTGCCAGTGTCAAAAGATTGTTGAAAAATAAAATGAAGAAATGGACCCAGTTCAGTTGCATAATCATGAAGGAATCTAGCGGGTATGTTGTCAGGGCCGCTTGCCTTACTGGTGTTAAGTTGGCTAAGTTGTTTCACCACTCCTGCCAGATCAATGTGGAGGTCAGGAATATCCTCAAAAAGGAGAGATACCCTTGTCTGGTAGTTGATCAACATTCTCCTTGGTAAAAACAGAAGTAAATTGCTGATTTAAAGCTTCTGCAATGCCTTTGTCAGTGGAGTAGAACTTGTTGTTGACAACCTGCGGTGGAATTCCCAAGGATTCTCTCCTCAGCGAGCGGATGTAATTCCAAAACTTTTTTGGGTTTGATTCCAAGCTAGGACCAATGACACCGGTCTTGTAATTTTCATGACTCTCTCGTATGAGTTCTGTAACTTTGTTTTTTGTAGGCGTTTATAAGTTTGACTTTTGTTGTAGGACTTGCTCTTTTGGCCCTCTGGTATAATGTATCTCTTTTCCTCATTTGGCGAACAATGAATGGACTAATCCATGGGTGAGCTTGTTTGCCTTTTGACATTTTGTAGGGAATAAAATTCTCCATATGTGTGTTAACTAAAGACTTAAAACTCTGCCAGTTTTCCCTCCACAGAACAACTTTCAGGTTGATTACTCAAAAAAGAATGCACTTCTGATGATAGCGACTCCTTCAGAGAATCTACATCTGATTTCTGGTACTGAAAAATTTGTCTGGGTGGTTTACGTTTAACAGATGGAGAAATATTGATATCACATAATACAATATCATGATCTGAGATACCTGGGTAAGTCTTCACATTTGATATCATGTTGCAGTTGTTGGTAAATATCAAATTCAGTGTGTTTTGAGATGCTGGTCTTGTCACTTGGGTCGCTAACTGAATAAGGCCAATTTCACTGAAAATCACCAATGCATTGTCATGCAACCCTTTTCGTTTACTATCTGCTTTTGTGATTACATTTTTCCAGTCAATATCCGGCAGGTTAAAATCCCCGCAAAGTAGGATGTTACTCAACTTTGGGTTGCGTTTGCTTTTTGTGAGAATTTTGTTCACACTGTCCTGGAGATGCTGTAATGGTTCAATTCCTGCGATAATAACTCCCCAGGAATAACACTCCAGACCCCTTAAACTCAATTGTTGACCAAACCGTTTCGCACGGAGTGTCAAGTTCTGGTTTGTCGGTAACAATAAGATTATTTTTGCATGCAACAAAACTCCACCTCCACCTTCAGTTCTGTCTTTCCTGATCACATTATATTCATCTGGAAAGACTGAATACGTGGGTATCGTTGGGTCAAGCTTAGATTCACACCCAAAGATGACATCAGGTTTGAGTTCATTTACAGAAACATGAAATTGGGCCTTTCTTTGTGGCCAATGAAGCCCATCACAATTAACAATCATAGCTTTGAGCTTTGGTGGATTTGCTCTTTTCTTTTGCTTGCTTGAAGTAATGACATATGGGGTGCTTTCTTTGTTGGGTGTTGAGGTTTGAATTGGAAAGAAGCTTTCGCTTTCAATATTGGATATGTCGCTCTCATCACTATCAAGGATTTGAAAGGAATTTGAGGTATCAAATAAGGTACTATTGAATATACCGGGTGATGTGTTGGGAAAACCACATGCGATACATAGCCATGACAAATTTGAGTTGGCACAGTACACATTATACATATGGTTTGACAGACCAGTGCAATTTATATGATACCATGTAGAGCAGCAATCACAGAAGATGCCTTTATCCTCATCACGAACCTCGTTCTCACTAGGACGTGGTCTCTAGGACGTCGTCAACATATCTTTTCCAGAGTGTAGGCTTACAAGAGAGCGGGGCTGTTGTAATAGCTTCCTCTTCCAGCAATTCCATAAAAAGATCTACTGCAATGGGACGTTATGGGCTGCCCATTGCCATGCCTTTCTTCTGTTGCCCTTCGAAGTGAAGTACGTCGTAGTTAATATGAACTTGACTAATTCCATGAGATCGTCAACATTAAGAAGCGTCCGGTTTTTTGAGATCAGGATCCAATTTCCGACGAATGATGTCTAAGGTGATCTCAATAGGAGTGTTGGTGACAAGGGACACCACATCATGAAAAATGAGGCATTCGTCTTCCTTTATGGTTACTTCCTCTAAGTCATCTGCTAGCTGCTTTGAGTTAGGCACGTGGTGACAAGAAGTGCATACTCATGATACTACGGGACTTATGATATCCGCTAATGAACAGGATACATTAGGGGTGGTGCAATAATTATGTATGTACCCCGGGGTGAATTATAGGGGGGCAAAGATTTTTGGCAGGCCAAAAGGGGGGGGGAGAAAGCATTTTTGGCAGGTCAATAGGGGGTCAAGCGATTTTTGGCAGGTCGAAAGGGGGGGGGCAAGCAATTTTTGGCACAGATATTTTGGGCACCGTTTCTATATTACGCCCTAAAAGGCGTAGGAAAACGTTACGAACACGTTCAAATATGCAAAATTTCCTGCTCGCTGTGCTCGCATTATATGTTAAGACAATTTAAGGTTTTAAATTCGGGTTCCCCAAAATCTTGCATGTGTAAGGGGGGGCAAAGATTTTTTGGCACGTCAAAGGGGGGGGCAAAGGTTTTTGGCATGTCGAAAGGGGGGGGCAAAGGTTTTTGGCACGGCCAAAGGGGGGCAAGCGATTTTTGGCAGACCATTTTGAGAATTCACCCCGGGGGTACACATAATTATTGCACCACCCCTTATATCCTATCGAGCCAGTATAATCAATTATGGGACGAAGAGGGGTATCTTTCTTGTGGATTTTAGGGCTGCCGTAAATTTGAGGGACAATTTCAGCTGTGGGGTCTTTGTCAAGCTTAACATATACACTGGTGTCATTCAACATGTCAGATAACTTAGACTCATACTCGGTAGAATCCATGATGACGGTAGCTCGACCTTTGTCAGCACCTAAAATCTTGACACGTTTTTTTCTTTCTGAAGTTGTTTAATTTTCTTTCATCTTTGGTTATGTTTGATTTTGGGGGTTTGGTGTGTTTTCTTGCGAGACTTGGCGAGATGCTCAGCGATGTTTGTTTTGGTGTCGTCCGGAAAACCGCGGGCATTTAAATCCTGGTTTAATTGCCCGGGGGAGGTTACTCCCATTGTGGCCTGTACACCATCCGCGATAATCAACTTTTGAAAAGCACCCTAAACAAGGATTTAACCCTTGACTAAAACGACACCCTAAACAGGGATTTCATTCCTAACTTCAAATTTTATACCCTAGATTTCATTTCCGCGTATTTAGAAATTGCAATTTTGCTACCCTTTTTTCAATTTTTCATGTTTTTGACACCCTAAACGCGATACGCGCGTATCGTGCCTACCCACGAAAAACGACCCTTTTTACGCGTTTTCATTATCGAGGATGGTGTACAGGCCACAATGGGAGTGACCCCCGGGTTTAATTGAGATTTCTTGCGATCTAGATTCTCAAGCTTGTTGTTAATGAGGGCGTTTATAGCACTTGTACATTGCACTGATATGTCACTTGCTGAATTACGTGTAGGCTAGAAGAGTTTAGGTCTATCAAAATAATGATTGAATGATTTTGCAGATTATCAAGGGCTGTGTAATAATTCTGAGCCGGGGGGGTAAAATTGGGAAGGGGAGGGGATTTTTGCACACATTCAGCCTATTGATTAAAACGCTCTACAAAGGCTTAGCATAACAGTACGCGTCCGGAAACGCTTAAGGTTGGTCTGAACCAAGGCATGTTTTAAAAATGCAGAATTCCACTTTTCTTGAATTCTATATTCATTAGTCTGTGTACTTAAAGTTTGAACTGAAAAATTTTAGGTTTTTAATTTTTTACCAAATTTCTATCATTTTTAAATATGGTATTTCACCCTTTTCCATCTGAAATCGTCCACATGGTCAATGGCGGGAAATCTTGCCAATCTCGTTGCTAAAGGGTGCATACCACTAAATCCGCATGTGAAGCGGTTTCCGGTAAAAGTTTATCACGACTATAGTCCCAACTTTGCATTAAAAATGTGCAAAATCGGTACAATATTAACAATTGTAGTGTTGCAAATCGTGTTTTGCTAGAACTTGTGAATGTGATCTCTACTAATTTGAACAGAAAATGCGAAAATTTGAGTGATGTTTACGATGATGAGCGCATGAACACACGAGGTCAAAACGCGGTTAGCAGTCGGACGTAAACACGGGAAAATCGGGTCTTTTATATAGCGCTGTTTTTCTCAAAAAGTAGACCTAAAATATGGTGTCATTTTCAGATATGTTATGCAGAATTTTGTTCTGATTAAGATGATATCAAATATATATTTCAAAGTAAGACCTAACTCGACTTATAGCCTAAAACGTGACCCCTATTTTGCACGTAAAGTCTATGGAAAGCTATTTTGTGGCATGTACCCTAAACGGGGCAATTCCATGCGTTTTCCGCGCGTCTTTATCTATTTAAAATGCACGCGAAGAAAAGAGGAGGGACATCAACAAGCGCGTTCATGGACGCCGCCAGGTTTTTCGCTGTATGTGCGTTTGCCGCGAATAGGCCTGCTTTATTTTCAATTTAATAAAAGTTCCTATTTTGGTAGAAGTTTGAAACCTTTTGATATGAATAAAGAAGAGTTTCAAAATATTGAAAACATTGTTTATTGGTGCTTAAATTACAAAGAAGTTTTTCAATTTCATTGTTATTTTTTAACCAATTTTTTTGTCATTTAAACTCAAGTTTTGGCCTTCAATTTTAATAAAATAACAAAAAAAATTAGATTTAAGATATTTAAGTTTCTAGTTTGCTTTATTTATACCACTGTCCAGTATTTTAAATTGTTATAACATTCAAAGTTTAATTTATATTAATATTTAATTTCAAATAGCCATTCATTACATTTGCTTTTTGGACAAAACGGGTTAAAAGTGACGCTGGAGGGGGGTAGGCCTACTTGATTGACATTTCTTGTCTTTTTAAATATTCTGCAGGTACTGAGATTGTTTTAATTATGAAGTTATGCACTTGTAAAAGATGTTCAAAGAACGTTTACTCTTAATATCATGATATCTTCATGAAAATAGCAAATCAGCAACCATTGTGCATTCATGTGCATCAAAATGACGAAAAATGGCAATTGTCGGCTATCATGCTTGTGCTTGAAATCGACATCCTGTCTAAAGTATGAAAGAAAATAACCCAAAATTTCTTACAATTAATTCAAAATGTAGTGAAAAAGATAACAAAATCATTTTCAAGGCCTAAAAACGATGTTTTAGCCTCTTCAAGGGTGCATACCACTAAATCCGCATGTGAAGCGGTTTCCGGTAAAAGTTTATCACGACTATAGTCCCAACTTTGCATTAAAAATGTGCAAAATCGGTACAATATTAACAATTGTAGTGTTGCAAATCGTGTTTTGCTAGAACTTGTGAATGTGATCTCTACTAATTTGAACAGAAAATGCGAAAATTTGAGTGATGTTTACGATGATGAGCGCATGAACACACGAGGTCAAAACGCGGTTAGCAGTCGGACGTAAACACGGGAAAATCGGGTCTTTTTATATAGCGCTGTTTTTCTCAAAAAGTAGACCTAAAATATGGTGTCATTTTCAGATATGTTATGCAGAATTTTGTTCTGATTAAGATGATATCAAATATATATTTCAAAGTAAGACCTAACTCGACTTATAGCCTAAAACGTGACCCCTATTTTGCACGTAAAGTCTATGGAAAGCTATTTTGTGGCATGTACCCTAAACGGGCGCGTATGTTTGCCTTTCGCCTAACGCAACAAGCCTGACCGCGTTTCCCTGTGCGCTACTAATAACACGCGTGCGATTCACCCTCCCCTGTATCTCGCGCGAGACTTAAAAACAACTTCTCTGACCGAAGACATGGCCGGCCGGGAAATTCCTCTTTTTTATGGAAAATATTGCTTGGAATTTCGTAAAACGTGCGCGGAAGTTGTATCTTAATTACGACTACGAGCTGCGTGAATTACAGGAATCAAGATTATCACATTTGAAAACAAGGGTTGCTTGATTGCTGTCTACTGCCACTTTTGATACAAAACGGCGATTTAAAATGTGTTCATTTTCGTGCATGTTTTCAATTTTTCGTGCAAGCTAACAGATTCATTATAGAAAATAAAGGTAAAAATTTGGTCTTATCGTGTACAGCTCCTTTTCCTCTATAGGGACCGTTTTTTCATTTTTTTTTAATTTCCGTCCAAAAACAAAAATATACACCAGTCAACAAATAAAAAAACCGATCCTAGATTTTCATACCTAGTTTTTGAAAATCAATAAGAAAAAAAATTTTACTGACAAAATAATTAGTTACGATGTACGTAAATTTTGGGGTCAAAATCACGCTTTTTGATGATTTTCTCCAAAAGTAAGCATTTTTACATAAATATGACGTCACCGTTGGATTTGTCAGGTCCATTCTAAATATGTATACTTTTATACACTTTATATAAACAATTTAGAAGTTACAAGACCAAAACGTTTTTCATAATTCCATGGTTCAGACCAACCTGTGCAAATTGTCTTTTGAACGAAACCAAATTCTTCGCCTGTTATGATTAATAATGAGTAAACAAGATATTCCTGAATTTTTTTTTTTCCAATTTACAATGTAATTATAATTTGAATGTAATGTTAAAGATGGAATTGCATGAGAAGTTTTGCACTGCAGGACTGACAGGAACATTTAGTGCCGTGGTAATTCATTTATCATTACACGATAGGCTACATAAGCCTGTTTTGGCGCAACGTCAGGCTTCAATTCTAGCTTATTCTTCAATTTTTACTGACACCTTTAGTACAGGTTTGACGATCACGTGACAATTCGAATCATCATATCGAAATATCACGTGCTCTGTAAAAATATCAATATCGATATCGATACTATTCGTCAATTCAGCCCCAAATCAAATCGCCCACATGCCAATTCGAACCCTGTATATTGATGTACAAAAAAAGTTTGCCAAATTTAACTATTTCGTGATTTTCTCCATAACCGTTGTTTTTACACCAAATCTGTATATTTAGATGAATTGATGTCTTGCATTCGGTCACAAACCAATTCGTTGTACTTTGTGCAATAACCCTCTATCTTTTAAACCAAATATCCTAAAGAGTCGTGCGATATGTCGAACTTTTCCTCTGGTCATAAAGAACAAAACAAGTCAGCGTTCGCGTATCTGTACGTAGCCGCAGTTTGTGGCCCTCACAACACGGGCTTCCGGTCCTAGGAAATGGAATATTACTGTTAAATATATAAAGATGGCAAAATCAGTAAACCAGTTTAAGTTACAAATAAAGAAAAGTCTAATAAAAAATTACATCTAATATTTAGGGATTATTTAATGACCTCACCCATCCCCCCATCTCCACTCCAACTATCAATTTCTTGTGTGGACTGTGGAATGTCTATATGAAATGTTATAAATATTTATATTGGAGTCTTTCTTTGCATGTTCTTCTCCTCTTTCTTTTTTCTTTTATTTGTTAACTTTGTGTAATTGTATGTTGTAACTTAAGGCAGTGTAGGGGGTTCTCGCTTCAGGCCGTTGGGCCTTTTGAGCATCTCCTCATTCAAATGTTGTGTCTTTTATATTTTGTATGTTGATTTGAATGAAAATAAAATGATGATGTATGATGATGATGATGTACATCATTTCCTACAGAGTCGTGAGATATGTCAAACTTTTCCCTTGGTCATAAGGAACAAAAAAGTCAGTGGTCGCATATCTGTAGGATCATTGGTTAATAAGATATACTCACTTTTTTAATTTTTAACCAAATATCCTAGAGAGTCGTGCCATATGTCAATTTTTTCCTCTGGTCATAGGAACAGAAAAGTCAGTGATCGCATATTTGTAGGATCATTGGTTAATGAGATAAAGTCACCTTTTTTTAAAATTTTGTGCACTTAACCCTCTATCTTTTTAACCAAATATCCTCGAGTCGTGCCATATGTCGAATTTTTCCTATGGTCAATAAGGGAAAAAAAAGTCAGTGGTCGCATATCTGTAGGATCATCGGTTAATGAGATATAGTCACTTTTTTGTACGTTGTGCACTTAACCCTTTTTTTTTTTTTTTACTTCTGGATATCGTTTGGAGTCAAATGATTTTTCATTTTAAAGCTTATGATATATTTTCTAAACACGAAATAAAACAAAATTGACCGCGAGCCGACTTTACAGCTGTTTCGAGATGGACGGTCACATATATTCATTAACATATTAAATCGTTTATCCCTTTTGGTCAATATCGAATTGGTTTGTGGCTGACTTAGCTTGGGGCCAAATGCATGAATTGGCATATGGCCAAGTCAACTGTGGACGAATTGATTTGGCCGAATCGACCTGATACCAGGAAGTGCCGAAAAATTACGTACTTTTACAAGGCAAAAAGCAACTTTTCTAGGCATTGTTGACATGGTGCCTTCGCCCAAAAAGGTTTCCTACTATTAAGACCTAACTTTTGAGATGGTTTGTATGTTTGAAGTTGCAAAATTAACAATAAGCTTAAAATCATGGCCCGGTTTACCGCTGAGTTTTGCAAGTCATCATCAGATGACGTCAGAGGACAGCTTTCAAACCTAAGTCTTGATAGTAATACGATGTTTTACTTAGCCTATATCTGGTGGCAGCAGCATTTTTCTACAGTCACGTGATAATGGCGCCGGCGGATAATACACGGGGGGAACTGACGGTGTCTTTTTCTTTCTTTCTTTTTCAGTTTTTTGTATTTTATCAGTACTTGGAGCTGGTAGGGGAGAAAAAGCATTAAAATACATTCAGGAAAAAATAAACTCGAACCAAAGATGAAGGCTCCATTTCAAAATCAAAATTACAAAAAAACAAAAAAAAAAACACACCAGACAATGAGCAGGTTCAAACACCCACAGAAGGAAGATGACAAAACAGAGTCCTGACCCTATCCGAATCCTATTTTGACCTTTACACAAATAAACCACCAGCCCCCTTCTTCACCACATACAATATTTTTATAAAAACATCCAGCATGTCCAGTGTTAATTAAACAAAAATCTTTTTGTATTGCGCTGGTATAGGAGTTGCAAGGGCCTGATACTTTGCTGATATCGAATGATGAAATTCGCCATCTTCCTCCTGTGAAAAAATTTGAAGAATAGAAGGCTGACGTTGCGCCAAAACACGCAGGCCTATGTAAGTGTATAATTAGGCCTATTTAATGATAAAATGAACTACCACTAAATGTTCTTGTCAGTGCTGCGGTGCAAAACTTCTCTTTAACATTACATTAAAATAATAGTTACATTGTAAATTGGAACTGACACCAATTTTTTTCAGGAATACTTGTTTTCACAGGACGAAGATGAATCGAAGATCATTCGATATTTATCATGGACTAATAATATAGAGCACGTAGTGTGAGTGTCCTCATCACGGAGGTATCATATTCGTGGAGGCGCAATAGATTACATAACGCATTGTAACTTTGTGCCGATTTGAAAATCCGCCAAGCTATTCATCGAGAGGTACCTTTTGTTCAAGACAAAAGAGTTCCGCCATTAAATCGGTAACTAACCTGACAGTGTATTAACGCTTTACCAGGCAGGCTACTATCAAAAAGTGATCAAAAGAATGTCATGTGAAAGCGCCCACTTGATTAAACCCAAGGGTGTGACTGAGTGTTCGCCAGCACACAAAATCACACTATACCGTCGAAGTACAATTATTTACGACCCATCTTTATTTAGGCGCCTCATTTAAATCAATTCAATAGAGTTATTGATCGATTACTGTAACAACGTGCCATAGCTGATATGTGTATTAGGTCTATCAGTGTCACTATCTATAATTAACTACTTCGCAGTATAGGCCTATATTATGTTGTTATCATGGTTATAGGCCTGTTCAATGAAGTCAAATGGGTTTCTTAATATCACGAATATCTATTTTAAAAGCCAGTAGAGGCAATTGAGGTAGTGAAGGAGGAGTCGAGGGGTGAAAAGTGGAGAAGCGGATGTGTGATCGAGATTGTAGGGAGGGGAGGAAGACAAAGAAAAAGAAAGGAAGAGGGGAGAAGGAGAGATGGCGTATAGATCCGGGGGGATAAATCCCCCAATATTTTGCCAGGGGGATTGTCCATACAATCACCCCCACCCCATGTTGACGCCTGTGTATGGGTTTCTGTCGAAATCAACTCATATTTGGCCATGTTAGCCACAAAATGCCAATTTTTTAGTGCTTCGCGCGAATTTATTCCACTTTTGTCCCATATTTCAACAGTTTAGTTTCAATAGGCCTATGGTAACATTTTTCGCGCGCCACTGCTAAAGTGTAGGAATAAGAAAGAATAAGTGCAGAGAAAGGAAAAGAATGTGATGAATAAAGAAAATAATTATTATTATAGAAATTAAGCATATAACAGCACTAGGCAGCCATTCAATGATGCCAAAACCTTTATGCGTTACGTAATTAAAACACCCAGTCAGATGTATTTCACACCTGCCAAGCGCAAGTCACCCAATTTCGAAAACTGGACGTTGAATGTACACTCTCATGAATATTGATTGGCAACATTTTCCAATATGTCAGCGCTCTAATCGGAAACAATAGAACAAAAGACCCTGCATAGCGTTGGTCCTCATAATGATGACTTGCTGAACGCGGCGGTATATAAGCTTATATAAACCGGGCGCCTGATTGTTAATTTTGCAAATTGAAACATACAAACCATCTCAAAAGTTAGGTCTTTATAGTAGAAAACTTTCTTTTGCAAAGGCACCATGTCAACAATGCCCAGAAAAGTTGCTTTTTGCCTTGTAAAAGTACGTAAGTTTTCGCCATTTTCTGCTATGGAAGCAGGTCGATTCGGACCCAAACCAATTCGGCCACAGTTGAGTTGGCCATTTGCCATTTGGCTCCAAGCTAAGTCAGCCACAAACCAATTCGATGTTGACAGAAGGGATAAACGATTTAATATGTTAATGAATATATGTGACCGTCCACCACGAAACGGCTGTTAAGTCGGATCGCGGTCAATTTATTTCGTGTTTAGGAAATATATATCGTAAGCTTTAAAATAAAAATAAAATCATTTGCCTCCAAACGATATCCAGAAGTAAAAAAAAAAGAGGGTTTTAAAAGTGCACAAAGTACAAAAAAATCACTATATCTCATTAACCAATGATCCTACAGATATGCGACCACTGGCTTTTTTGTTCCTTATGACCATATGAAAAGTTTGACATATGGCACGACTCTCTAGGATATTTGGTTAAAAAGATAGAGGGTTAAGTGCACAAAATTTAAAAATAGTGATTATATCTTATTAACCAATGATCCTTTTATTCAAATAGACAGTCTAGTACATGATCAGCTGTGGTCCGTTTCGTTGCTGCGAATAGTATTGATATCGATATTGATATTTTTACAGATAGAAGGTGTCAGTTCTGCAGGAACTGACACAAAAATTGGGTTTGTTCAAAAGAAATGTTTCTTACTGTAAGCCTATATCCACCAATATGATGAATCTATTTAGTCATTTAATGTTTGCGGGATCCCAATAATCTGGATGTGCGACGAGGTGTGGGTGTCACCATTTTTTTTTGCAGAAAAGCGATTTTTGGCAGGCCGGGGGGCATTTTTTGACACGCCGTTTGGAAATTTTATCCCCGGGGAGCCCCCTATTGATTTCAAAAGAGAAATAGGCCTACAACAATTTTATAAAAACAAAACAAATATACAGATACAATAGATAGCCCTAAACGAAATGGGACATCTATTGCATTGATTTTTCTTGCACAACTTTGATTGATTTATCTAATAATTAGTTAATTAATTAATTAATTAATCTATTTATTTGCTTGTTTATTTATTTATTTAATTTAGGCCTATTCAAGTAAGTCAGCTCTTAAACATGTCACGTACTCACTTGCAACGGCTCAACGAATCAATCAATAAATCAATTCTTCAATTTATCAATCAATCAAACAATAACAATATTAATAATTATATAATATTCAATTCCGATCAATAGACTTATCAACCCATCAAACAATGAAACAATGAACTGATCGACCAATCAAGTTGTCGATCAATTTTAATTTTATGACTTGTGATGACGTGAGAGAAATGAATGACAGATTGACTGATTGATATGTTGATGTATGGATTGATTGATTGATGAATTGATTGATTGATGATTAATTGTTCGAATGAAGTGTGAAGGTATAACAGGTAAATGAATGAATGCAAGAGTGATTGGAGAGGAGGGAGTTGATTGGTTGATTGATTTACTGACCACATATTATTTTGTAAGATGGATGATTAGTGAATCTGTCATTATGGTAAAATAGACGGTAGATTTCTTGGTATTGGCGGATGAATTATTTTTTTGAAATAAATGCGAGCAATAAATTGCCATTTTGAAGTTAATGTGAGACAGGTGTCAAGAGAAATCCAAAAATCATCATTATATCAATGTGTTTCTCATTATTAGACACATTAACATATGCACTTTTGATAATACATTAAACAAAATTTTAAAAGTTATGCAAATTGGATGAAAAGATTTAAAAACAACATTTTTTTTTAATTTTCAAATGCGTTTTTTACACATTTCATTTTATTCACCTTATTTCGACCTGAGAAAAAATGTAGCTCCAAAAGTATACCCACTATAATAGGCCTCAAGCTTTGCATATATTGTCTTTAGACTATGTTCTACTGCATGCACCTAAAATAAAATTGATCTATCTGGGACATTTATAAAATATTTGGTCAAATTTACAAAATTTAAATAATATTGTTCATGATATAATTAATTGGGTTGTTTGGTCATCAGAAGGAGATTAATTTTGAGTGAGTGAGTGATCGAGTGAAGTGAGTATATTTTAGTGATAAATAATAAATAAATGAATAAATATATAAATAAACAATAAATAAATAAATAAATAAATAAATAAATAAATAATAGTATAGACAAGTTATTTTAATATCTTTTTTTCCAATAGAGGCGTAACATTCTGTTTCAAAATCTTAAAATTTATTTAAATTTATTTGATTATTTTCTAACTTAAATATTTTCTTTAGAGCAGAGACAAACATTTTCCCTTTTCTCTAGTAGAGCTTTCTCCAATTTGAGCCATAAATAAAAATCTACTTCTTTTATTATTGATTTAGTTTCACGATTTATTCCATTGAGCAATATCAAGGATTAAAATCACACGTCTCATAGCAGATAGTAGAGACATTGCGATTTTCTAAACGCAGCACGTGGAACGTACGTTTTCACGTACGTTTTTACGTAAGTTAATACGGTGTTAAATATTGCTAGTCTCGGTTCCAGACTGGATTGTGCTCATTCGTCACGAAGGAGAACAAATGAGCTGAAATAAAGACTAGAATATTTGATTAAATCTAACAGCTTCTAACCTAGGTCGATAGAGGGCATAGTGATTGAAAAACAACAGTCCCGATATTCAGTATAAAGCTGAGTCTATACCTCATTCAAACAAGCCGCTTTTGATTTTGACTCAAATTTTGATCTACATGGTGATTAAACTTAATTGTTTTTTGTGCTCCCCAAATATTATAGTTCAACATGATACTTTTTCGTCCTGAAAATTGGGCGCGTTGCATGGACTTAGACATGAGGTAAATCAGCATATTCAACGTAGCATCTGCGTTTTATTCTACGGTGGGAATCCAAAATGGGAAATCGCAATGTAATTTTTTGTACGCAAAGTATCACACACATTTCAATGGGCAATCTCTGCGTATGAATATTGCGTTTAAATTTAGTCCATTTTTAACACATCGCTGTACCTTTATTATAATGATTTGTTACAATAAAAAAGATCATAATAATAATTAGCCTTTCCGTCGTATGTTCATTATCGTTGATTGTCTTTAACATATTGTGAAATGGACACATTTTGTACATTATCAACGATGTATCTACGTCGATTTAGCACGTGGAATATCTTCAAAAATAGCTAAATACGTGACCTCGCTTCGATACAGGAGAGTGGTTTTGAATAGATCAACGTACGTCCGATGTCTACGTTTGGAAATCGCAATATCTCTAGTTACTTGGCTTAGTGGTCGTACACTATGCCTTTCAACCTATAAGTACCGAGATCGATTCCCGCCTCTGCCTACTATTTTTTTCAAGACTGGAAAGAATTAAGCTTATTGACTTCACAACACTAAATTATTCATGACTTACCCTACGTGGTGGTGTAAAGCATGGAGCTATTAAAGATGGAGAGGCAATAGATTATGTAACGCATTGTACACTTGTGCCGATTTGAAATCTGACAAGCTATTCATCGAAAGGTACCTTTTGTTTGGGACAAAGGGCTTCCACCATTAAATCGGTAAGCTGACCCGACAGTGTATTAACGCTTTACCTAGCAGACTACTGTCAATAAGTGATCAAACGAAAGTCGCGTGAAAGCGCCTACTATAACGAAAAGTACCTTTTGTTGTCATACCACCCAAGGGTGTGATTGAGTAGCCGTAAGCACAAAAGGCACACATTAGCCGCTGATGCAGTTCGTTGTCACCCCACTGACTGTAGGTGCTTCATTTAAATAAATTGAATGCGCTTGCTGAATGATTACACATCAGTGCTGCCATGTCTGCATGTCTAGTACTGTATAATGGTAATAGCTACGTATAGGGCCTACATGTAACATAAATTATAATAAGTATACCGGTATAGGCCTATATAAAAGTTGTTTCACAAATTGACATTTTATTTTATTTTAAGAAGGATAATGTCATAAACAGTGGCGTACTGAAGGGGGGGGGGGCAGCTCTCTTGGGAGGGGATGAGGGAGGAAGAGGTAGAGGAGGTGACATGAAGAATGAGAGGGGGGCTGGAGGAAGAGAGAAAGAGGGACAAAAAGTATGAGGGGATGGAGAAGGGAAGGGAGATAAGAAGAGGGAGTGATACTTTAGCAAGGAAAGAATAAGTACAGAGAAAGGAAAAGAAAGGAATGACAAATAAATGTAGGCCTTATAATAATTATTATAGAAACTAAACCCCGCCCCCCCCCCCCGCATAGGCCTAACACTAACAGCACTATAGGCAGCCATTCGATGATGTCAATGCCTTTATGCGTCACGTATTTAAAACGCCCAGTCAGATGTATTTTACACCTGCCAAGCACAAGTCACCCAATTTCGAAAATTGGACGTTGAATGTACACTCTCATGAATATTGATTGGCAACATTTTCCAATATGTCAGCGCTCAAGTCGGACACAATAGAACAATAGACCATTCAGTGCGCTGGTGTAAAGTGCTACCTGTAACACATGAATATGAATTAATAACACAACGGCTAATTTAAATAAGAATGCGGCCTCATGCTAATTAGGTAGTGCCGTTTCCTACCAATTATTCTATGCCCGAGGCTATTTTGGCTCTGGAGTTAGAGGAATGCAAAGAAGGGTATTGTCTATTGCAAAAACAAGTTTAACTCCATTCGAAGAGAATAATTATGACATTGCAAGTTGACACTCGTTGCAATTTTTTTTTCGTATTTCTCCTGAAAAAAGTGAAATTGTGTTAGTAAAATGCTGGCTCGTACGGGCCATCCCCCGTTCGAAGCGAAATTGATTTCCAAGAGAGCGGTCTGATGACGTGCAGTAAATGAAGAGGACACTATATATTCACGAGCAGTACATAAAATCAAGGGGTGACACTAAATTCACGGTTGTTCTATTAGCAACGCAAAATCTATGAAAAATTCAGCTGGTTTACTAGCTAGAAAGTGAGGCCAGTTATCGATCCGTTATAGCTCGTTATGAATAATTCATGTTCGACCCCTTGGATCATGTTAATTGAGTTTGGCAAATAACAACGTTGTTAGTTTTGCGAACTTTGCCTGTTCAATGAGAGTATAGCGCGCCCCAATACATCTGGGCACAAATCACGCGAAAACGATCCAGTTTAATGAAATGGCGGACGGGTATTCCCATCAGGCACCAGTGATATGTTTTTTCAAAGAAAGTCTACTAATTTGATATGAAATGACATTTTGCAATAGCAAAGTCAAAATTAGGACTTGCTGTCAATAATATGAAGGAAATATGTGACAGAGGCAAGGTGGGAAATACAAGTAGTATTAAAGGTATAATAACCTTTGATAGCCGACCTGACCTTCCACCATGGCGCCATGATTCGTCTGATGTATTTCTATTATGCTCTCAAATAAAATAAAATACTAAGCTGCACTGTGCAGACAATGTTACTTGGCTCCCAGCATGAATTATTGATTTTATACGGAGGTAAAGAAATGCACAGTGTATGTGCATGATGTGCAAGCATACTCCAAATATTTACGGTAAATCTGAATAGTGGTCACATGTTGCATGTCACATGTTCGGGAAAACACGTGGCAACATTTTAAGATTTCAGGCTTGTTTACTAGTTAATTGCCATTTGTACTCTTTATTATTTATCTTTGTTAATTAACATATATTTTAAATGCTGATAAATCGTGGTTGGCTGCCCATGATATCTGTTAAATTCAATGTTTCATGAATATAATTCTACCACGCAGAGGGGGTCACGCAGCAGAATTTCACATCACCTGACTTAGCTAGATTTCGAAGCTCTGCTCTTCAAATTCATGTAACTTTCAAAGTTTATACATTTAATATATTTAATATGATACTAATTTTTTGTTATAACCAACTGGTACACGAAATATACTAGCTGATTACCTATACAGAAAGGTGATTATCAGCCTTCACTCAGCAAATTGACATGCCCGGCATATGCAGCCATTCTCCGTCTGGATAACATGACTGTCGCCCTCAATACGTCTGGGCACACATTTAAATAAGAATACGCTATTTACATATCAATGCGGCCATATGCTAATTAAAGCTGCCCCATCCAGGAGTTCATCTATGATAAAATGGAGCTATTAAAGATGGAGAGGCAATAGATTATATAACGCATTGTAAACTTGTGCCGATTTGAAATCTGACAAGCTATTCATCGAAAGGTACCTTTTGTTTGGGACAAAGGGCTTCCGCCATTAAATCGGTAAGCTGATCCGACAGTGTATTAACGCTTTACCTAGCAGACTACTGTCAATAAGTGATCAAACGAAAGTCGCGTGAAAGCGCCTACTATAACGAAAAGTACCTTTTGTTGTCATACCACTCAAGGGTGTGATTGAGTAGCCGTAAGCACAAAAGGCACACATTAGACGCTGATGTACAGTTCGTTGTCACTCTACTGAATTTAGGTGCTTCATTTAAATAAATTGAATGCGCTTGCTGAATGATTACACATCAAGGCTACCATGTCTGCATGTCTATAGTACTGTATAATGGTATTTAAAAAAATAATAGCTACGTATACATGTAACATATAATAAGTATACCGGTATAGGCCTATATAAAAGTTTTTTCACAAATTGACATTTTATTTTATTTTAAGAAGGAGAGTGTCATAAACAGTGGCGTACTGAAGGGGGGGGCAGCTCTTCTGTGAGAGGTCTTGGGAGGGATGAGGGAGGTAGAGGTGGAGGAGGGATATGAAGAATGAGAGGGGGACTGGAGGAAGAGAGAAAGAGGAAGAAATGAAGAGAAATAAATAAATAGATGTAAATAAATAGAAAGGTAAGGAAAATGATAGGAATGAGAGTAAGAGGGGATGGAGAAGGGAAGGGTGATAAGAAGAGGGAGTGATACTTTAGCAAGGAAAGAATAAGTACAGAGAAAGGAAAAGAAAGGAATGACAAATAAATTTAGGCCTTATAATAATTATTATAGAAACTAAACACAGCCCCCCACACATAGGCATAACACCAGAGAGTTGATATTCTTGAGAGGGCACTCTATTCACGTGGTTTCTTTTCCAACGCTAAAAGATCACGAATTTTGGTGGTGTGCAAATAAAAAGTGTCCGCACTATCGATTGATTACGTAACTGTTATGAATAATTTATTAGGTTTTTCAATGCAATCGCCTCGACCCATTAATACATATTATCTGTATTATCAAAGTACTTGGAATAGCAATCCGGTGAGTTCACTGAACTACGCCCTAATACTGATGGCGTTTTAATGGCGTTTAATGGCGCTAATCCTCTCCATACACAGATGAACAAATACAATAGATGAAGGTCAACACGTATGACCTCCTATGTGACATGTTATATGTGATGTACAAAAACCTGAATATCATAAAGATCAGTATTCGTTTGTGCATATGAACTGCACATTTACGTGGCTAGATATTACTCATTATATATAATGACAAATATTGGTATTATGACAATACGGTATATACATTGTATATAAAACGACTAATATATCCTACTATCATGGCGTCAGGTCAATGTTCATCATACCCCGTATGTTTCTTAAAATTCATTCATATTTGAGACAAATTGCTGTGCCAATTTTATTGGTGCACAAGTAGATCCGTGTTTTTTAAAATTTTAATTTCCTTTTAATGAAAGAATTAAGGTTTTCCACTGCACGGTGGCCACAAGGGTGATACTAATTTTAATGCTATATTTTCAAAACGAATACGTGCTCCCGGTTGGCTCTACAGCGATTTCACAGAAAAGGTATTTCTAGTGCAATGCAGCGTCGGACTCTAGCTGAGAGCGTAGCCTAAGTCATTCCGGACTCCAAAAGGGCTCTCCATACACAAATGAACAAACACAAGGAGGGTAGTCTCCTCCGTGACCGGCTTGATTTCGATGGAGCGGAACCAAATTGGCTGCGGAGGAGACGGGTCATTTTTCCATGCAAATTTTTCAGTGTCAGCCGCCTGCTAACACTAACAGCACTATAGGCAGCCATTCGATGATGTCAATGCCTTTATGCGTTACGTATTTAAAACGCCCAGTCAGATGTATTTTGCACTACACCACATTTCGCCATAATTCATTCTAGAAACGCTTGCTGTTAGAATAAGAAAAATTTTAATGCTAAATTATTGCACATTCTAGGGAAGCGTGGTTACTGTTTTGAAATAACCGAGTGAGAGGGTTTTCAAGAAAATATTTTTCCTGTCAAAACTGAAGCATCCTCTGTATAAAAGAAAATATGAATATTAACTGCACATCATATATAACTATTCGTGATACCCAATTGTGGCATATTTGAGGTCGTTTATGAAGCAGAGAATTTTATTTAAATTTTATATACGCCAAAATATTTTTTTAATTGAGCAAGAATAAGGATAGAAAAAACGTTAAAAATCTATGTATAAATAACATTAGACCCGGCAAAAGATTACTGTTTCGTTTTTATGGTATTCTAATCTTTTATTTCCCGAAGAAACATTTGGGGTCTAAAATGGATTTTTATGTAATTGATAAAAACATCGAACGTGTATACAAGAAAAATGGTAGGTTTTTCTCTATAGTATTTTACTGACCATGGAAATGTACTGAGACACAAGCACGTGTCAAAATCGATATAATGTATTGTCCATATAGACGCCCAGTTATCATGCTTATCGTTGATTTTTTTGTATAAAACACGCAGTTAACAACAATTGAGCGCTAATAATACACATAAATGTTTTTATTTGAAATATAATTCCAAAATATGGTACGTTTTCTGCCTTTGCTTGTCACGTGGTAGGCCTATGTTGAAGTTGCGATTATATCTTCGAATAAGTTCCAAATGAATTCCAACAAGACAAGTAGCCGAGTGGTCTAAGGCGCTGATGGGTTTATAGTGTGTCCAAAGCAGTCCGCCGCCGTGAGTTCGAACCCCACCTCCGCCAAACTTTAATGAAGTAAAATTAAAATTGAAATTTTACTTTTAAAAAATTTCATATTGGGGAAATGTGACTGGCAGAATTTATGTATGGCGTGGAGTGGTGTGATTTTGCACCTGCCAAGCACAAGTCACCCAATTTCGAAAATGGGACGTTGAATGTACACTCTCATGAATATTGATTGGCAACATTTTCCAATATGTCAGGGCTCAAATCGGACACAGTACCATTCAGTGCGTTGGTACATGCATGAGCCCTAGAGCTCTTTTGATGTTCATTCACATAGGGCCTGCACTTAGTCTTGTTTTTTTGCAGGTTTACATGGTCCAATAATCACAAGATGACTGACATGTGGTAACAAAGGCAACAGTCACTGCTATTTGATTACTTCGAGTGTGATTGGCCATTCAAAAAACCAACAGATGACTGACATGTGGTAACAAAGGAACCAGTCACTGCAAGTTGATTAATTCCTGTATAATTGGCCATTCCATACATGCCTGTGATACACTATGGCCTTTTCAAAATGTAATAAAGGCCCTGCATTCTTTTATCGATTGGCTCCACAGAAAGGATTTGAACCGGTGTCCTTCACCGTAGTTATGGCGGAGTGCAGTCCATTCAATCAAATGTTGTCATCAACCTATTTGATCGTAGTGCAGGGTTATGTGTGAGACGAACTGTCACGGTAGATTGCAATGCTTTTGTTGAATGCATTTGAGTAGTCCGCCATATTTACGGGATAATACGTCATATGCAGGGCCTCTATACACGTTTGCTTAACTGCATTGACAATACCCGGGAACAATACACACAGTATATGGTCAATTCCAGCGAAAGCGGACAAAATTCTCTCTATGTTAACTTTCCACTTTAAAATGTCATTAATAAAGGAAATCACGTTATTGATGGAGCATATCATGTCACGTCCAATGTGGTCTCTTTGTGCATATAGGCCTTTACTAGCAAGTCATACCAGGGGACAAGTTATGATAGCTTAAATGAATTGGCGTTACCCACGAATTCAAAGATAAAGCACCATATATGTCATTGAATGTCCTTCAATCAAAATGAAATTATTACCGTTAGAAAGACGTTTGCATGATCTCTCATCATATGTAAAACGATTGAATTCCACCAAAGTTTGTGGACTCTAGAGGCCATTAAGTCAATTTATTAATAATTTTGCTACCCGCGTATCAAAAATAAAATGATCGTTCTGAAAATGTTAAGTGAATATGCCATAAATGACTATATCATGAAACGAAGTTTCGTTCTATAATTCTGAGGTCCAAGTGATTATTTTATGCAAATACGTTTTACCCATAAAATTCCATAAAATCAAATTTGATGTTACCCACGTGTCAACTGTTACCCACGAGTCCAGCAAATATAATTGCCATAACTTAAATTAACATTTAATGACTTTGGACACTGAATTTAGTTTGACAAGCGCTTAAAATTGTAAATCGTAAAAATACGTTCACCGCTTTAAAAAGGAATCTACGACGGTTTAAACTTGTGTTACCCACGAATCCCGAACAGATGCTAACCTTGAAAAATAAAGAGATTGTTTATTTTAAGTTTAAATCAGCACATATTCAAGCCATGGGTATGCTATAATTTTGACAGTACTTACAGTTTATACACCTAAGAAACGCAAACCCCAAACGGTACTATAGTACTTATAGCTTTACCCACGAATTCGGCGTTACCCCCGAATCCAAGGATTTACTGGTAAATTATATGTTTCTTATGCATCTTAACATTTTGAAAAAATGCGAAATAGGTTCCAAAACAGTCCTGTTTAATAGCGTCCTCTTGAAGGTATACTGAAGCTGCATCATGAAGTTTTGATTGATTATCCTAAATTACCATTTTTGGGTAAATGCAATTAGTTAGAGAAACAGGAATCATTGAAACACAATGGAGGAATAACCGCATGGTGGTTTCCAACCTTCTGTAATATTTTCTATTTTGCCGCTTACCAATACATACCTTCAAATATGTGTTACCCACGAACATTTTGGTTANCCACGAATCCCTATTTAAATTATAGTTAACAATGTATTGATAGTGTTTTAGTTCATAGGAAGTGTCAAACACGAGTTAATAGAATATTGCTGCATGAAAATATGGAATGATTTTACTAAAATAATAATATAAAACTGTTTGCTCTGTCTATTTGAATTTGGCAACTTCATTATTCTCAAAATGTTTATACCCAAAATGCCATAATGATCCATTCTAAATATTCCATGTAGTCTGTATTTTGATTAAAATTCATTTTAGTGCCATTGCAGCCTGAATTATTGACATACGGAAAAGTTTTTTTTTTTTATTAAAAAAAATTAATAGGAATTGCTATTTTCCAGACGCTGTTACCCACGAATCCATCCGAGATCCTCATCCTGCGACGAGATACAAAATCTAACTTTATATTTATATGAAGCATTTATTCTAATCTTTCGAAATAATACAGTAATGTTAAATGACAGCCACTTTGGAAAGAGTTCGAAGAATTGACACAATCTTAACTGTACACCTGGTTCTTTCTTAAAATTTGTAATAACCAAAATATTTCTTTGTAGATATATGTAATAAAATTCTATTTTACGTTCAAAGTCTTCACCGATTTCTAGTGTATATGAGTCACACATAAAATATTGAAAGATATTAAAGAAAGTGAAATTTTATGGCGTACAACAGGTGAAAAATGCTTGAATTCGTGGGTAACATGCATATGCGCATTTAACACTTTATTTGGTCTAGCAAGAAAAGTTATTTTTCAATCCGATGGCACTTCCACCTGATGATTCACTAGACATGATCGTCTCATTTGATAAGTCTAGAATTGAAAAGGAAAACATTTTCAAAATGGCCCCCAGAGAGAATTTTGGCCCGCTTTGGCTGGAATTGACCATATGCATTGGACCAGGGACTGTGTATGAAGGGACTCGAAACGGATTATTGATAGCTATTGTCAAGCTATTGTTATCGGAATATCTTTTATTACGACCTTCGATACCATGCGAGTTGTGCCGAGGGCGCGATATTTGATTTCTTACTATTTACTCATATTGCCCTACAAAATACCAAAAACATATCAAAATATTCCACTATTTTCTAAAGTTATGTCAAATTGTGTGAAATGTCTATTCTTTGTCGAAAATAATGTCTGTGTAGCGTTGAGATTCATTTACATAGGATTTTGGAGACAAAATGTGATAATTTTGTGGAGATACAGCATGCTAGAACAAACAAATTTACATTTTTTCTTGAATGTGTACACCGTACGCTGTCTGTTCCTACTGATTTGAATACTGAAATAATTCTTAAAATAATGTTCTTTGATGAATTATGTTTGCATTTCTAGAGTATATCATTATAGGCAAACGTGTAGGCTCATTTTGCAATGTATATACAAGACAAGCCACGCGCTGTATTGTAACTGTGCTTGGATTCGTACCAGGGTCTATCGATCAACGTATTATTCATGCTTGCTCAACTGAGGATAATTTGTAAACCAGCAACTCGCTCGCATGGTACAATGGGTGGAAGCCGTTTCTAGTCCCTTCATACTCGGTCCCTGACTGGACAAACTTTGATGATGTACCCAAACCTGTGACATTAGCGTCTTTAAGGGCTGGGGTAGCCACGTTTGGACAGTATTTTTTGTGCGACATGATAATGTAATTCGATATGTCTGATGTGTTCTCATGTCCCACAAAAAATACTGTGCAAACATTGTTACCAGAGCCCTTAAAAAGAAATGGTATCGCGGTTATCTATCATTGCATAGGTGACGAGTGCATCCAGAGAGCTTTGAAATATGTCGAGGCGTGATGTGAAGAATGACATACACGAGGCAATTTCAATTGCAAGGCCTATTATTTAGTGAGTGAGTTATGTGCTCACTGACCATGAAGCTCAGCAATTGGTCGAAATACACGAAGCAATGTGGGGCCTTGCAATTCCCTGACTATGGTGATAGGTTTGGAGATATACTGAAACATAGTGGTTACAGATTTTCATAATCATATCAAAATGGCACCTGTGCTGTCTAGCCAACAAAAGATCGCCATCCTGTGTATATCTACATGCGCGTATTTTTTTTTTTTTGGGGGGGGCTTTGGGGCGCCAGCCCCGGGGTAAAAGCAGGGGCGGCCAAAATGAAGGGCGGCGGAAGAAGAAGGGGCGGCAAAAACGAAGGGGGCGTTAAAAAGAATTAGTAAATACAAAAGGGCGGACAAATTTGATAAAGCATAAAAATTTAAAAAAATTGTACTATACATCAAAATGTGCTGCTTTTAGGGCGCTAGCGCCTGATTTTTATTTTTTTTTTTTGCTCTTCACTTTTTCAAACGACCGAGAAAAAAATTGGGTCAACCTTTTCGGGCGGCAAAATTTAATTTTCTTCAGCCCCCCGGGGTTGGGGCGGCCACGGTACGCCACTGATCTATACAACTCATTGGCTTAGGAAAATTTTCAACATGGCGGAGGGGGCTGATAATTGAAAAAGTTTTTGGTGGGCCACCATGGGGTGCCTGAGGGGGTTTCCTTCCTGGGCGTCAGAGAATTGTGTAAAATATAGGTCACAAATACCCATTTGAAGTTCCCCTCTATTTTATCACAATTGTTCAACTTCACCTAGGATTATTGGATTAAAGGTATTCCAGCCCCGCACTGACCAAAATTATTTAGGGGGTTGAACATGCAGGCGGTGAAATTTCAAAGTTGATCCAATCTATTTCTCTCATCATAAGGATTCAGAAAAAGTATAGTTTGACCTGTCTCTGACATACTGTTCTTGAGTTATAGGCAAAAAGGTCAAAAGTCAACTTTTGGGGTCCACAGGCGTCAACAATTGAAGAATGCTCCAATATTAATCCAACTGATTCAAATTTTTCCTTTGGTAAAAATAAATCTAAATGAGAAAAGTTGCATTGTTTTGGGTGTTTTGGTAACTTCACAAAGTAGGTCACGGTCAACAGGGCTTAACGAATTTTGATCTTTTTTTAGCATGTTACCATGGTAAAAACACATGAGAAATGGCAAACTATTCTTTTTTAATGTTTTTGCAAGCGGAGCAATCTGAGACCATTGTTTATATCCAAATCAGAGAATTTTTCAATTTGTGTCCCCTGTGGAATCCAAATTTTGACATTAGACGTTTCCACTATTCTCTCGGTCGGGGCCACGTCACATCCATTCATGCATTGGAGTGAAAACAACTTATCGCATATTTTTATTTGCAGAGAGTCGAACCTGGCACAATAGTGTGATAGCTTGTGATACACTCCAGAGTTCAGTTAATGCGAATGTTGTTTTCACTCCAGTTCTATTGTCAGCCGGTTCATGCCCGGATGTCCGACCGACAGAATAACTCGACCGGACTTTTTCTGATTCCTGATGACGATAGGAATACATTAGTATCGCTTGGGCAACTTTGAAATTTCACCCCTGCATGAGCGGCCATTTTGGATTTATGCAAATTAGGCACTGGTTTTCTGGGATTTTTGATATGTTTTTGTGTGAGCTTTTGGGAGATGGACTCATGGGAAATGGATTGTGTTATAATTATTGGTTGGTGATTGCATAATTTGACTGGGCTATAAACACACGTAGAGACGCAGTGAGTGTAGATAATATACTGGGGTAACCTTGATAAGTAAAGAGCATGACCAAATGCGGTTCGAATGGAGCTATTGTCCGCTGAATGTAATCCCGGCCAGTGCGATATATTCAAAAATTGTTTTAACCTTTTGCTATGGTAGTTAATCCTGTTACACCATCACTTCTACGGCGAATTCAAATATTAGAAATCAACAGGTGCACTCGTCATTTGTATGCACGAGGGTTTTGTTTGCATAGGGCTACACATCAAATCGGGGTTAATCATAGGATACGTGTTATTAATGACGATTGATATTTTTGATAAAACAACTGCAATTACGGCGACACAATAGAAATTGAAGTTCTTAGTCAATTGCTTTCTTAATATAAGGGTTACGTGGTCCATTTTCATATAAAGGTCATAATGAAGACTCAAGGATTCGGGCAAATATTAAGCACAAAAAAAAATCACCCCTTCAA
The DNA here is from genome assembly GCF_039555335.1 of Amphiura filiformis. Classification (NCBI taxonomy): domain Eukaryota; kingdom Metazoa; phylum Echinodermata; class Ophiuroidea; order Amphilepidida; family Amphiuridae; genus Amphiura; species Amphiura filiformis. Next base: position 62,332,325 of record NC_092640.1, on the reverse strand, counting down.
AGAGTTGGAACAGGCTCTTGTATGCCAGATACAACATAATTATAATATGACGATAGGAATGATTTCTCATCATTTCTATTTCATCACTCACAATGAAGGTGTTCATTTACGGTATTCTAGCGGTTGGGATGCGACATTATGGCACCGGCGGACTAGTCGTAGGGGACGGTTATTACCTTCTGAGAGAGAGGAGCGAGGAACAACCCCTACGACGAGAACGCTGTTGCCATCGTGGACCGTTCTGGCCGCAAGAAGGCCAGTTTGAAAAGAGATGCGGCCGCGGTGGTGGCCAGTCTTTTTGACAACAGGCATATCCATATTTCAAAGAACAAGATCGTGGTGAAACCAAAAACTCATCTTACGCATCATTCCCCAAGAGTTGGAATGGTTCAGAGGTGTAATGTGGGTTTTTACTGCAGAGATGAGGACAGGGAGGCAGTTGAGTCCTGTCTTTCGAACCGACGGATTATATATCGTTTAGAGTAATTTTTCTGTAATATTATGTTGCAAGTTTTGAATATGAAACGCGACAATTAAAACAGAATTAATAAAAAAAGATACAAAAAATACAAAAAAAAAAAACAATCAAAAAACAAAAAAAACAAAAACAAAAAACCCAAAAACCACCTTAATGAAATATCAAAAGAAGATTCGTAGATTTAAAAAGAACTGTAAGACAAACATGGCAGAGGAAAAAAAGAGTGAAATGCTGAACAGATTTGAACTTCTCGAACTTCTGAGACGATGATGTACCAAAGTCCGGCGCTTTCCCAACTGAGCTAATAGCGTTAAGACATAGATTTGCGGGTTTAATTGTTCGTTTTGTAGGTGTTGAATAAATAACCTATTACCCGAGTATGAAAAAACCCAGAAAGAAACAAACTAAAGCAAATAAGAAACAACAACAAAAAAGGTCATTATCTTCGACTTTTATCGGACCTGCGTTTTACTATATATTCAATGCCTCGGCATGCGATCGGATGTATTAAAGTACACAGACATATTTTAATCAGGTAGAGGTTTATTAAAGCGAGTTTCAGTTAGCAGTTAAGGGAGTCTCCGCCAACCACAACATTATGCCTGTAAGAAAAATAATTATAAAGCACAAATTAATTTGTTTTATTGAAAACACACTCGTAGTGACCATAAAAACGAATAAAAACATCCGTCTCTCAACACGCGATATTCAAAATTCCCGGGCGTCGAAATTGTCGAGTGCAATGACGTCCCAGTATCAGTAATACAATATTGAAGGCTGACGACGACAATTGAGCACGGGTAACCATCAGACTTGTAGTCGAGTCACTGAAAGTCGAGTCCGAGTCGAGTCGAGTCATCGAGTCCTCGAGTCTCGAGTCGAGTCGAGTCATGAAGCCTTCGAGTCCGAGTCGAGTCGAGTCATTTGAAGTTGTCAGTCGAGTCGAGTCGAGTCAGGCCATTCTGTCGAGTCGAGTCGAGTCGAGTCGGATATATTTTGTCGAGTCATTTCGAGTCACTTTACGTTTTATATGCTCATGATACCAGCTATCAACTTGATAGCCCAATTTGCATGAATTTGTACTTTTTTGAAACTAAAATCCCAGTGAGAGTACATAATATTAATTTATGAATCTATGTCCTCCTCCAGTGCATTGTGGAAATCAGTAATCAGTCAGACTTGTAGTATTGCCATCAGGACCCGCCATGAGTATGGGTACGGGTGCGTGTCCCGGTACGGATTTCAGGTCATGGGTAAGGGTACGGGTACAGATCCCTAGCCTTGAGTATTCAGTACGGGTCCATTCCAAAATAGGGTGCAAGTACAGGTACGGAGCCATGGGTACGGGTACGAGTATGGGTACGGAAATTGGGACTCGAGTACGGGTACTGGTCCAGTAGTGGTATGGAAATTGGGACTTCAAGTACTTGTATGGGTCCTATGGGTATGGGTATAAACAAATAAAATTAATCAAGTACAAAAAGAGATCAAATATTGGTGGTCATAGTGAATCTAGCCTAAAGGTGGCATATTGCAAGTGAAAAAACTATGTCCGAGTCCAGTCCAATGTCCAAATCTATGTAAAATGTGAAATGATTATCTAAAAATGTAAAAATAGATCTCAAATTTGTTGACTTTACTTATTTGGCCATTTTCCAAATGAATTGTGGCTGTCAAATCTGTGACCTGTTATTATTCCTACATATCCACCAAATTATTTAGATTTATCTGTCACTTAGCAGAATCATATTTTTGTTATCATTTAAAATGAAATAATTGATAAAAATTTCTACAATGTAGACTTCTTTCATGGGACTTTCCAATCCATTAAGCTCTTGAAAGAGAAACATGCACACTGGACCATACATCTCAGCTCCCACTCAGTAGGATAATAGTTTACATATAATACTGCACACAGCGTATAGAGGCCGTCAGCGTGACGTCATATATGCCGCCATCTTGTGGGTACACGCTGCGATGGTCGTTCGATCTCCATGCGTGAACAGTAAAATCATCGCGTTGATGCGTGGCACAGTGGGCCAGAATCGCCTCAAAGTGTGCCAAAATTATAAACGGACAATCAAACGCATAAAAACACGGTAAAATTACTATATTAGGGTTTTTTGAGGCTGCAGAATTCAATGGAGGCATTTTCAAAAATGTATGACGTCATCAAAATGCTGAACGGTGATTGGTCGATTAATTTTACAACAGTATTTCAAATGACATATGTAAAAATTTTAATTGAAAAAGCAAAATAGGGGTTCCAAGGGGTGCGAAATTCAGTGATGACATTTTGGAAAGCGTATGACGTCATTAATATGCTGATATGTGATTGGTCAATTATTCCTCCCACAGTTATTCAAATGCCTGTGTAAGAATTATTATAAAAACTTTCAAATCGGGGGTTTTAAGGACTGTGGAATCCAATAGAGCCATTTTCCAAGGCATTTGACGTCATTAAAATACCGAACCGCGATTGGCTAATTATTCTTACAACAGTAATTCAAATGTCCGATTGGAAAAGTATTAGCAAATAGCATATTCAAGGTTATACGGACTGCAAAATTCACTGACGGCATTTTCTAATACGTATGACATCAATAAAATGCTGACATTTTAATTGTCTAATATAAGCAAGCAATCAAACAACCAGCCAGACTAGATGTTTGGGTGGTTTCTCTTCCAAAATTTGTACGTGATTCTTCCTGTCGGACTCCAAAACGTCGCCATTATCTTAAACGTAATTTTGGCCTTAATTTTCAACCCATCACTATATACACCAATTTCCTTGAAAAAGCAACCAATGTTGCCCAAATTGGGTACTTTTACCAACAGGTTTCTAAAAATAGAACAATGTAGGCCTACTGGGCGCTTTCGTCTGTAGTGAAAACCCACCCATCGCTTTACAAAAATCGGCGAAAAGCACCCCAAAAGGCAAGTCATATACGTATACCATGGCAATGGGAGACCCCACACCGGATGTTACAACTTATTAATTTAATTCACGAATTTAATATTTAATTAACGAATCTAATATAATATATAATTCGCAGATTTAATATTAAATTCGTAGATTTAATATTTAATTTATTTAATATTAAATTCACAGATATAACAATAACATTGATTTCGCAGATTTGAAATTTAATTCTTGAATTTAATATTAAATTCGCAGATTTGATATTAAATCTGCGAATTATATATTACATCTGCAAATTTAATATTTGCGAATTAAATATTCAATTTGCGAATTAAATATTAAATCTGCGAATTCAAATGCAAATATAATATCAAAATATACGAATATTAAATCTCCAAATTAAATATTAAATCTGCGAATTAAATCAATTAAATCTGCGAATTAAATATTAAATCTGCGAATTTAATATTAAATCTGCGAATTAAATATTAAATTCAAGAATTAAATATGAAAATTTCGAATTAAATATAACATTTGCAAAATAAATTTTAAATCTGTGAATTAATTAATTATAAATTTAAAATTCGCAGATTTGATATTTAATTCGCAGATTTAATATTAAATCGGTGAATTCAATGTTAAATTTGTGAATTAAATATTAAATTTTAGGCCTACTAGTGTATTTAAGAGTTTGTTAAACTTTATCCACCTCTATACGGAGGTTGTACGGAGGTTTGTCCCCCATCAAGCTATTAATAGAACACTGTGCATCTCCAGATGTTTGTACACGCTGCAGCGTGGTACATCTGTTTTCACCTGAATTTACGATTTTGTGGCCACTTTTACTGGCACAGGGCCTCATAAAACTGACTCCACTGCAGAAGACTGCAAAAAGCTGCAACTGAATTTGGTACCACCACAAAGATGAAACTTTTCTGAATGTGCCTGTATAAGTTTTAAGGCGGGAATCGACGGGAATCTAATCTTTCGAGATCAAATTTGTTAAAATGTAATTTTTCCTTAGTTTCGAGGACGTTTAAGCTAAAATATTTAATTCCCTGTAGGTTTTGACATTCTTCAAATCCTATTGTTATATTCTACAAATAGTTTCTCAAATAGCTGTGACAGCACAAATGAATCAGAAATGTCAAAACAAAATTATAGAATTTTACCCCCAAATCATGATTTTTCTAATAAGAAGCAGATTATGGCGATTTCGCGTGTTTATTATAAAAAATACCACCCTTAAGAACAAACCAGTGGTGAAATATTTTCAGAAAATATTCTTAGGTTCATTATCTTACCAAATCACATAAAAAAAATTCGAACATTGAAAGTCACTAAAGTAGGGTTTTGGCACACTTTGACTTTGACCTGGCCCACGCAGTTGTTACCACGCGTGGTAACAACTGCGTGGCAAGCTGCGACCTGCGCGTAGTATCAGACGCATGAACGCGCGTATCATTTGTACCCACAAGATGGCGAAAGGCTGACGGCCTCTATAGGTATGCCAGGCAAACCTATCTGCTAGTCAGCCAAATTTGCCTAGAACACAATACATATTTACATAGAAATTTAAAAGAACAGGTAGGTCAAGGAAACCTACATAAATACTAGTAGGCCTATGTTGTCTATACTTCACTTGACCCAAATATATGATTTTTTTAATGGCGATGAGACACTCGCACATGGAATTTTAGGGGGATCTAGAAACACCACCGAAATCCCAGACAAACTAGTACCTAGACCAGTGACTTTGACTCGCGTAGTGAAGCCGACACTGCTTAGCAATGACTTGAACAAGGACGCATACCCGGATGCAAGCAAGCAGATAATGATAATACAGAACATGTTGCATTTGACGCGGCGCGGGAGATAACGGCGCAGTAACCACGCAACCGAGAGCGTCAGAATGTACGCGATTATCTCCGCGCCTAGTAACCCTGTCAATCCGTCAATATCACCTTGGATACGGGGCTTCACCTCCCGCTGTGGTAAGGGATGGGCAGTCATAGGTCTAGGTGGTATGTCTATGACCGAAATGCAGTTTTGTTAGCTGAATCTTTTAGATGAAAGTCAATCTTTGACAAGATGTAACTTTGCTACATAAAGGGCTATGACAAAACGGTTTTCAGTTTTGACTTTCTTTACTCAAGGGCTTTTAATTTGATATATAAAATGATGCAGTTTGATGGCAAATTTGAATTCACCTGGCATACCTACAGCCTACAGTGAGTTTACATGTAGTGTGCTACACACACACACAAAATACCCCCACATGCCTGCTGTCTGATACAGGTACTAGGTGGTCTGATACATGTAGTTTTTACCTTCAGGAGTAACCTGATGGACATGGCTTTTGAAGAAAATGTATACGGTTGGTTGGTTGGTTGAGTCAACAGTGTTGGGTGGGGTTTGGTAGAGTGGTGTGTGGTGTGATGCAGTGAGTGACCTTCTCATCACATTTCTACAATTTTATCATCAAAATGCCATAAAATTATGCGGAAACTTTAAAATTGACCTTTTTCAGCAAATTTGTATTGTAAATTTTTCAAATAAGAAATAAAATATAAAATTTTGCTCCATTTTTGCAAATAATGACCCATTTTTTTTCAAAATGTTGTACCAAATGACCCCTTCTTTCAAAATTTTATACCCAATTACCCCTTTTCATTTTGTTATACCCAAACTAAGGGACGCACCATTAGATATCAAGGGGGGGGGCTGGGTAGTTGTGGTCGTGACAATTTTTTTTTTTAGCACCTCGGTGAAGCAAATTTTTTTTTTTAGCCCCTGGATGAAGCAAAAAAATATTTTTCAACACCTCGGAGAGACAAATTTTTTTTTGCAATCGTAAAGTCCTATAATTTTCAACAATTTGTTTGTCGAGTTGTAAAATTTTGTCCATATTTTTAATCATTTTTACATTTTGTAGCACCTAAATTTCGAGTGCCACAAAGAACATCATTATTATAATGAACCTTGTTTGGTACAAACAATTTTGGCATATTGAAATTAAACTGGTGAAATACGGCACAATAGTGGAATTAAAGCGCCAAGCGAAGCCTTTTAAAAATTAGGGTTTTTCAGGTTAATTTCGTCAGAAACCCACATACAGTCGTCAACATTGGGGATGATTGTATATTTGTCCCCAGGATTGCTCTTAATCAGTCCATGTGGCCCCGCATGTGGCACAGATTTCTTAATAATTTTGACATTGGGGTGGAATTTGGTGAAAATCTGTGAAGTAGAGTGAATCAAGTGTTTTCACTCACAGACCCGGCTCACAAATAACTTTTCACATACAAATGCGCACAAAATACGTACCAGTTCGAAGCTAGAATAAATATTCTTGATGAAAAATAGGAGTAAATTGCAAGCGCCGAAAAAATTTTGCAATATAAAAGCTATATGAGGGTAATTTTTCTTCACTGACTGTGACAAATTTTTTTCACCCTTGACATCAAATCTTTTTTTTTTTTCTGGTCCGAGGTGGAGCAAATTTTTTTTTTTATTTTGAGGTGGAGCAAATTTTTTTTTTTTGCTCAGATGGTGCGACAAAATTTTTTTTTTAAAAAAACTACCCCGCCCCCCCCCCCCCCTTGGTATCTAATGGTGCGTCCCTAAGCAATGCCAATAGGTAGATACCTGTCAGATTAAAGTTGAATGAACCCCCCCCCACCACCACGGGCATGGACTCTCACCCCGAGTCCGGAGTCCGGACTCGGGTCTTATTTTTGTTGGACTCGGACTTGGCTCGGACTCGGCACCCCTGGACTTGGACAGTCCGGAACAGGACTCGGACTTGGCTCGGACTCTGATACAAATGGACTCGGCTCGGCTCGGACTCGGACAAGCTGGACTCTGGTACAAGTCTGCTACATGTAATTTCAACATTATATTTAGCAATGATGTAGCTTTCGAGTCTTATTATGCACATCTGGATAATTATATCCATGTTTTATTGATATTTTAAAATTCATAAACATCCCAAATTTCATTATGGTAAGAACCTCTCTATTCATTTGACTCAGATGCACAAGCCCAAGCCTGGGCACAAGAAGTACATGTCATGATGTGGCTGGTGGAAATGCTCACACCAGTCAGTCACATTGCAATGTAGTTCTCCATGTGTGCAGCATGTAGAGGAGTGTATTTGGATGGGGAATAATCAAAATGATTAATAAAAGCTATAATAATGATATTTTAACATGATAACTTGAAATTCACCACAAAAAAGAGAGTATCTCGAAATGTTTTCCCAGTTTGCTGGGTTTTTTTTTCTGTATTGATCAGTCATTGTGTGAATGAGACATGTAGCATACATGTAGGGGTGCGTGTGTAGCGCGTGCGAAACCAGGAGTTGAGTGTTTACAAACACAGGAATTCGAGGAGGTTAGACCCAAAAAGCAGTAATTCGAGAAGCTTCTCAAAGTGGGGAACCCTATAGGGGGGTTAGGACGTCTTTTTCTGGCATTTTTGCCTTCAATTCGAGGAGATCCATAATTGTATTTGTGCTAAGTTCTCCTTACACACCTCCTCACATTCCTGTGAAAACTCCTCGTTTTGTATGTAAAGTGTGCACAGTTTAACACACTTCACACACTATGCTTTTATGTCTCCTCGTTTAGACTGCGCTACGAGTATGGGTGTGTGCACAGGCTGTTACAATGACATGTGTGTAGCATTCATGTACATTTTGTGTAGCCAGGCTCAGCAATGATGGACAATAGACTTTTCCACCATGCCAAGTTTGAAGCATGTAAAAAAAAGTGGATCCTTTAGCCAGATCGACAGGCAATCATACATGTACATTGTACACACATACATATAATTTATATTTTAAGTTATTATTAAGCCCACTTTGTAAAATATAAGAATCACAATAGATACATGTGTGGAAGAAAACGTGCAGGTATTATTAGAAATATTAAGGTATAATTTATTTTTTCGAGTCATTTAAAAAAAGTCGATTCAGCCACAGTGACTCGAGTCACAAGCCTCGAGTCATCGAGTCGAGTCATTAAATTTCGAGTCGAGTCGAGTCATCGATTCATCAACCCTCGAGTCGAGTCGAGTCGTCGAGTCACCTTGCCTCGAGTCGAGTCATCGAGTCACCAAAACTCGAGTCGAGTCGAGTCGAGTCGAGTCGAGTCATTTCGAGTCGAGTCACTACAAGTCTGGTAACCATTACGTCATTGCACTTAGACAATTTCGGCGCGGGAATTTTGAAATAGCGTGTTGAGAGCCGACTGTTTTTATTCGTTTTTATGGTCAATATGAGATTGTTTTAAATAAAAACATGTGATTCGTGTTTGATAATTATTTTTTCTAACATATAAGGCATAATGTTGTTATTGCCGGAGACTCCCTTTAAAGTACCGAATAATAGCTTGGAATGTAAATATTGCTCATGGTATCAGTTGAACTCTAAAGTTCCTAGAGTGATTCTTATAAACTCATCACAAGAATTCCCCGTTAGCAGTACAGTGAGTTTATCCGAGTATTCATGATGACAGCATGGTAGCCCACATGGAGCTATTAAAGATGGAGAGGCAATAGTTTATGTAACGCATTGTTCACTTGTGCCGATTTGAAATCTGATAAGCTATTCATCGAAAGGTACCTTTTGTTTGGGACAAAGGGCTTCCGCCATTAAATCGGTAAGCTGACCTGACAGTGTATTAACGCTTTACCTAGCAGGCTACTGTCAATAAGTGATCAAACGAAAGTCGTGTGAAAGCGCTTATTGGAACGAAAAGTACCCTTTGTTGTCATACCACCCAAGGGTGTGATTGAGTAGCCGTAAGCACAAAAGGCACAAATTAGCCGCTGATGCAGTTCGTTGTCACCCCACTGACTGTAGGTGCTTCATTTAAATAAATTGAATGCGCTTGCTGAATGATTACACATCAAGGCTGCCATGTCTGCATGTCTAGTACTGTATAATGGTAATAGCTACGTATACATGTAAAATATAATAAGTATACCGGTATAGGCCTATATAAAAGTTGTTTCACAAATTGACATTTTATATTTTATTTTAAGAAGGAGAATGTCATAAACAGTGGCGTACTGAAGGGGGGGGGGGCAGCTCTTTTGTGAGAGGTCTTGGGAGGGGATGAGGGAGGAAGAGGTGGAGGAGGGGACATGAAGAATGAGAGGGGGCTGGAGGAAGAGAGAAAGAGGGACAAAAAGTATGAGGGGATGGAGAAGGGAAAGGAGATAAGAAGAGGGAGTGATACTTTAGCAAGGAAAGAATAAGTACAGAGAAAGGAAAAGAAAGGAATGACAAATAAATGTAGGCCTTATAATAATTATTATAGAAACTAAACACAGCCCCCCCACATAGGCCTAACACTAACAGCACTATAGGCAGCCATTCGATGATGTCAATGCCTTTATGCGTTACGTATTTAAAACGCCCAGTCAGATGTATTTTACACCTGCCAAGCACAAGTCACCCAATTTCGAAAATTGGACGTTGAATGTACACTCTCATGAATATTGATTGGCAACATTTTCCAATATGTCAGCGCTCAAATCGGACACAATAGAACAATAGACCATTCAGTGCGCTGTCTATGGCCATGCAGAATCATAGGTTATGTGTGTACAGTACCAGGGATATAAAGGGATAGGCATCGTAGCTATTACGTAACACACCGAATGATGTAGTTTAACTCTAGACAATAGGCGCCATATTGCAGGAGGGTTAGAGTTCATAGAGGAAACGTCAAAGGTTAGTAGATTAGGTCACCCAGGCACATCACTAATGTGTTTCACGAGTTGTAATACCGACAGGTAAAAACATTGATTTTGTAAAATTCTCCCGATTTTTTAAAATTACTAAATAAGGTTAGTACTTCAAACCATTCTTTGATGAATCTATGCAATATGACGGTAATTTTGAAACATCTAAGAATCAATCTTAAACATCTTCATGATATTAATTTTTTTTCGCATGGTCAAAGCATGCTCTTGCGCTATCCACAGACTATCCGGTGGAAACTTCAAAGCAACGATCATGCGTTAATATTTACAAAATGGCGAATGATGTAGTTTAAGTCGAACAATAGCGTGACCGGCGTGACGTAGTTTTTGGCATTGTTCCTATATGCACTTTCACCCTCCTGACAGTACATTGTAGTATTGGGAAATTTGCCTACTGAATAGAATGCTAATGCACAAAAATTAAATGAACATCTGGGAAAAGTTAAATTATATTTTTTTAAAATTAAATGCAGGCTTTTTGCTAATCAATGGTTCGTTGGATGTGTTCGCCATCTCACGATGCGTCACAAATTACAAATAATTGACGCGTCATTTCAAACGGCATAACTGTGCGTATTTAGCCGATAAAATTCGGTATGCATAAAATTTCATTTTAAAAAGGCTTAATCTTGTATATTATGTTGTTGCTACCCTATGGCGATTACAGATATGGCCATATGGCATGCATGCGCTCAGCTACATGCAGTTTCGGTCAAAGAAGAACGGCACTTGTTTACATTTTGAGAGCGTGCACAGCGTAAACACGGACGTGTGTTTCTGATCGGTGATTCAATCGTCTGACAATCATAACAACATATGCGGTAATCTGATTGGCCGATTACGCGTCAAAATGTTGCGTCAAAATGTCGCTCATTAACAGGGCGCTTGCGTCAATCTGAGTAAGGGACTGCCGTTCTTCTCTGAAACTGAGTGTGGTTCAACATGCATGCATGTATATGTGTACTGTGTAAGTAAGCTTAAACAAATTTTTGTGTACTCACTTCATCAAAATTGAATTCACTATAAATCCATTATAACTTGACTTCGACGAAAACATGGAATTGAATCAGGCCTTATAGTTAAATATATAGACCTAGCCTTTCAAGCACATGACACTGTTCACTTTCAAGTTTCAACTCTTATTATTTGATAAAACCGCCACTTCGCAATAGATAGGTTGTCGCCATGTTTTTCTTGTTGCACACCACTATACATGCAAAAATCCTCATTGAGCGACATGTTCATATTGATGATTTTGTCAATGCTGATGGGAACTACAAATGAAATGTGGTATCAAAATAAAGCTATTCATAAGTGATAATGTTATTATATTATCTGTATACCATGCTAATCATCAACTTCTTTTAACCATCAACCTTAGAACCCCCTCCCCACCCCACCCCCATTTTTTTCCCATTATATCAACCTGGTGTGGTTCTCAGAATAAAACACTGAGTTTGGAGTTTGATTCGAACCCGATTTGGTGGTGTGTAAAATCAAGATTTGTTCAAGTCTACTCACCACATACTCACAACAAGTATGCATTTCTCAATGGGCTAACTTTTAGCCTGATTACAAGTCTGTCCTTTTAAACAACAATTTCTCATTCAATTAAAGCATCAAAATAAATTGCAAATTTCTAGATTTTAATTTTTTTAATTTTTTATGAAACAATATGGACTTTTCATGGTCAATTTCGAAAAAAAATCCTCTTATTAGTATATGCTGTATTGCTGTATAATATTATACCATGGATGCTGTATAATATTATACCAGCAATACAGCATATGATGCAGTGCACTGATCCATGGTATAATATTACAGCACCCATGCATAGCATGTGTGCACTGATTCCTTTTTTTATTTTTTTTTTTAAACTTTTAACTTAATAAATGAACTTTTTCTGGTCCACTTTGAGAAAAAATCATGTTACTATTTAAATCGAAAAAACTGCAATTTAATCAAAAGCCATTTCAATTTTGGCTGAATCTCTGAAAAGCACGGTTTTACTCCTAGGCCCTTCGAAGGGCGCACACCACTAAATAATTGCCCCATTGAAATACGTGTAAAAACACCAGTTTTATTTGCTCGTTTTGAGGCCTTTTCGGCGCTTTCTGAGAAATTTAAGGATGACCAGTCGATTGCAAATCGATGAAAGTTTAACATATGTTTCAATGTATGGGTAGTCTTCCGTCTCGTTTTCCCGGTAGGAGCCGCTAAACAGCGCCCTCACTGTTTTTGACATGCTCTCATGACTGTAAACCCGTTTCTGCTCATTTTTAATACGCGGACCTATTTTCTCGATAATTATAAAATGCGACTTTTTAGTGATTCAAATTCATGCACAGGCTTTACACTTTTATTTAAGCTATAATTCGCTACTCTTTCTGATTATTAGTCCAAAGAGCAGCCCATTATACCTCAAAAACTTTCTGTATTTTACCGGAACTCAGTAGGGTTGCACAAATGGCGCATTGATTTAGTGGTGTGCTCCCATCACATGGTGTTTAGTGATGTCAACCTTGTAAGATGACCCTTCCGGGGCGTAGTCCTACCGATTACACAAATTTATATTCTGACAAGTACTCTAATTTCCGCCCAATATTGAGAGCCCAATATATATCCCCCACCTCTCTGCGCCATACATAAATTCGCCTATCGCCATTTCCGAATGTTCAAAAAGGTAATCACGCTTCCTCAGCATGTGCAATAAATTAGCATTAAAATTAATCTTATTCTATAGGGATTCTAGAAACACCTAGCACGTGGCGCCAATGGCGTGGGTCTATCAAGTTCATGAATTATGCATTAGAATATTTTCAAGCTCATATGTTGTATAATTGAAGACCGAATTAAAAAAAGACTAGCTTGCGTATGCCGTCCTGTCAACCAGACCAAAAATGCCATACTGCGCAGGTCAGCAACCAATCACGGCGCGCCTTTGTCATGACGTCAGACGCAAACTAGTCTTTTTTAATTCGGTCTTTAATTATAGGTTGTAGCTCAGCGCTCATCAGCAGCTTTATCGTAGAAGACAAGTTGGAAAACCGTTATGCTGTGGCAATGGGAATACACATCAAATAAGGTTTAATTTCATGATTACATGAAACCTGATTATCAATGCAAAAACTTTGGCTGGAGAAGTTGAAGCTGACGTTCATGGCGACACTTTGGATGTGATAATTTCACATCATGGATTGTTTTGTGCAAAATTTGAGGTATTTTTGTGCCGCGGCGAGTCAGCAGACCGACTGGCATGCAGGCCTAGCTCGACTAGGCCACAATCATGATCATGATGCATTTGAACTGCAATGTATGGTATAATACGCCTAGCCGCGCCTATGGCCGGCTTCACTGCTGTTCAAATACATGTACTAAAGTATCGCAATTTTATTGCGTTGATATAATTCGGAGTAATTCGTTTTAAAGTATTTGCTTCAGTGCGTGGTTGGTCATGTTGGTGGTATGTATGTCAGTTTCTTACATTCTACTGAGTACTGTTGCAATATTTTTGCATGCATACGCATGACCGTTTCAAGACTATGACTGAGAAATTTGCTTTTTGTTTGTTAAGATAAAAATAAAAATAAAATGCAAGAATCATCTTTCATATAATCACATTGGCCCTTTCGATGCAAGACAAAGCACAAATGAAGGAAACAAAACAAAACAATAATGTTTTTGATTTTTTATTCAATTACATATACAAAAAAGTAATGGCCTATGAAAAGACCCCCCCCCTAAATATAATAATATTAATATTATTTTAGTCCTGAATACAAAATATAATAAACAAGCATAAAAGAATCTCAAGGACAAGTTATTGGTTTGATTATTCACTCACAACGGTGGTCACCAGTTCCTTTGTTATGCATAGTGGAGCTGAAAGTAGATCGATACATGTTAAAATCAGCACAATTCAGAGATACACCCTTTTGCTATGAAATTAATTTTCTCGGTCAAATGTAAAGCAATATTTTTTTCCTTCAGAAATGTCAGTTAAAAACATAGTGCTTGGATAAACATCTAAAAAAAAATCCTGGAGTTAAAATTAGGCATGAAATTGTGGGTTTTAGTGTGATATATTTTATTTTTATAGGCCTTAAGTTCGCCAGCGAGCTTTTGTCGGAATTTATTTTTTAGCGCTTCAAACTGATATAGTTTGCTGAAGAAAGATATTTCCCACCTCTGTAAGGCATATCGTGTGGGTCTATATATTCAGTTATAGTTTGGTCAGAATTTCCGTTTTGATTTCACCTTTTTTCACTTGCGACGGCCAAAATGTTCAACCAGTACTTCATTTCCAGCAGAAATAATCGATATTTCTATTGTGGCTTGCAAAATTATCCATCCATGGGTACATTCACGAGTTGATTTTGACAATTGGTAGTCGGAATTGAAAAATGGTGCAATCAAAACCGAAATTCTGACAAAACTATGACATATAGCTTTTGATGATGTGTTTTAGAAAGTTGGGAAATATCTTTCGTCTGCGAATTATGTTACTTTGAAAAGCAAAAACGTTGACCCAAAAAAACAACTCGCGGGGCAACTTGAAGCCTGTGAAAATCGAAAATCTTACACTAGAAGCCTAAATTTCACACCCAAGTGTAACACCAGGATTTAAAAAAAATATACAGTATCAAGCATTATAGCTTTCTTCTAACATTTACTGAAAAAATGAAAATTATTGCTTTTCATTTGGCCGAGAAAATTAATTTTACATTGAAAAGGTGTAACTCAAAATTTTGCTCATTTCAACACCAAATTCGATCGTTTGTATTGCCTCATCAAATGACTGAGTGAGCCTTGCACAACAATAGATATCGGTTGACCACCGTTGAGAGTGCCTCATTTCAAATGTTTAGTTTTAGTTTTGGTTTTGGTTACGTGGTTTCCTATTGTCCTGCCTAACCACTTGAATCATCAGATATCGAACTCATTGTTTCTACCTTTTGTTAAAAACTGAACATTTGTGTCAGTCAGTTTCGGTTTTGGTTTCAGTTTCTTATAAGTGGTGTGAATCGTAAAATTATTTGGTTTGAAGTTACCTACTCTAAGTCCCGGGGGCACTCAACACCAATGACCATACGGATATGCTCCCCCGGAAAGACCCACCTTTTTGGGTTTCGCAGCTCCGAAAGACCCACTATATTTGACCAAAATACAGCTCCGAAAGACCCTTGATTTTGATAATTTCAGCTCTAAAAGACCCAAAAATTGCTCATTCCTCATATTTCTTGTTTTTTCAGGCGATTTTCAACCAAAAAGCCAAGAAAGACCCTTGATTTTGACTTTTCGCAGCTCCAAAAGACCCCATTTTACTTGTTCACAGCCCGGTTCGCAGCTCCGAAAGACCCTTTTACCGGTACGCCATCAGCTCCCAAAGACCCACCACCTCAAAATTCCGGGGAGCATACCCACCAAAATGTTTGATGTGCCCCCGGGCTCTAAGTACACAAAAGAAATGTTTAAATTTCGCAGTGCAATATTCACGAGGAGAGAAATCGAGCATGGTAATCTACATTGAAAGACGTGGTTTACAAAATCGAAGAAGCCTAGGCTATTTCACCTGTGAAACAAGATATTCCTGAAAAAAATTGGTGTCAGTTCCAATTTACAATGTAATTATTATTTGAATGTATAATGTTAAAGATGGTTCCGAAAAATGGCCAAAAGCAATTCGACAAATAAAAAATAGGCAAATGTGGTGACTAATTTGCATATCTTGCGACAAAAATTGCATCGGATCTTACGACTGCCGCTTACTAGTATATATATAACTTATACGATGTCCTCATTCACAAACTGATACTATCTGTCCATGGCGAGCGGTCCGAATTTTGACCATACAAGTTTACGTGGTGAACTAGCCGCTTACCACAACCTCATCAAGTTACATCCCTATACGCCTCACCAGTTCTTCGAAATGGCAAAAAAAACACCCAAAAACAATTTTTAAGTTAAATATGCAAATTAGCTACCTAATTTGCGCCAAAATTGCATCAAGTCTTAGGGCAGCCACTTACGACCACCCTACCAAGTTATACCCCAATACACCTCAACAGCTCCGTGAAACTGCCGCTTACCACGACCTCATCAAGTTACATCCCTATACGCCTCACCAGTTCTTCGAAATGGCAAAAAAACCCACCCAAAAACAATTTTTAAGTTAAATATGCAAATTAGCTACCTAATTTGCGCCAAAAAATGCATCAAGTCTTAGGGCAGCCACTTACCACCACCCTACCAAGTTATACCCCAATACACCTCACCAGCTCCGTGAAACTGCCGCTTACGACAACCTCATCAAGTTATATCCCTATACGCCTCACCAGTTCTTCGAAATGGCAAAAAACAAAACAAAACAAAAACAATTTTTAAGTTAAAATATGCAAATTAGCTACTTAATTTGCATATTTTGCGCCAAAAAATGCATCACGTCTTAGGGCAGCCACTTACCACCACCTTACCAAGTTACACCCAGATACACCTCACCAGCTCCGAGAAACTAACCTGGAAGCCAAAGGCATTTAAAAACAAAGTTCACACAATACAAATGTATAAGACCCCATTATAGCATAAGGCAATTTATAAGTCACTTTAAATGATTTTAAATGTGACGTATACAATTTGTCTATAACACAGGGAGATATAAAATGTAGGGATTTGGGTACTTTTTGTTCAATTTTCACAGAAATTGAAGGATTTTGACCTATGTTTTTGTTTATCTGTTTACCCCTGGGTCGCTGAAACAAAGAATTATATTAATTAAATCACCTAATTTATAATTAATAAAGGACAAAGAAAGATAAAAGCAAAAAAGTATGCTTCATTTAGTTAAAACAATAGTAACATCCCTGTTGTGTACAAAAATATAACTCTATACGACAATGCAAATCAGGATCAATTCATGGACTAAGTGCACAGGGAAATGTTGAGTATGTAAATTAAATGGAACAGCCAAAATGCCAATGGGTATGTAATTTAACTAGAACAGCCTTAAATTGATATCGATATTAATATTGACGTCACAGATTCGATTTGTCACGTGATCGTCAAACCTGTACTAAAGGTGTCAGTTCTGCAGGAACTGACACAAAAATATAGACCATCGAAAGGGGGGTATGGACCGGGAGAAAGAGAAACAGATGGGAGAGAGCATTGGAAATGAAAGAGAAGGGAGAGGAGAGCTCGAGATGAAGATATCGAATGTAGGGGAGGAGGAGGGGGAGAGTCACTTAGGGAAGAGGTGGTTATATACTGTGTACTCTAGACATTGTTTCTTTCGCAAAATTGAGTTTTTTGATATGTTTGTACTTTGTTATGTTTTTATAAAATAATACAAGGAATGAAAATCCAGATTTGTAAACTCCAACTGCAATATTTTAAGGATTTTATTTCACTATTCCACTCGTGTTTGTAATTGAAAAGGAAAGAAAATCTTTGTTGTACCAGCAGGGTACACGCGCGCAACACACAAATACGCTACGCATACGCGACGCTTATCTGCATGCACGGCGCATCTTATGAAACACCACGGAAGCACAAAAACCTAATGGTCAAATGGCTCCGTTTTAGTTGATAAAATGTGGGTTTTTCAAGTTCTTTCCCCCGATTTAAATATCAAGTTATGAATGGATTTCGCTCAAACTTCTCAAGGGGCCGTGGATTTACCCGATGTTTATGTAATGTAAGGTAGTAAAATGACGATTTAGGTACACGATAACTCAATAAATACAGCATCTATAGGTAAGCAAATATGATCATCGTAAAAAGCATGATCGACTCAAGAAACGGTTTTCTCATTTTTTTATATTTTGGTCTATTTCCGATTTTAGGCATCATTTTGTGCAAATAGGCGTTTGTGAATTTTGAAAAGTTCAATTTGATGCCTTATATGGTCAATATCTCAAAAAATAAGGCCAATATCAAAAAATTAAAAAAAACATTTTTGGAATGGAGCCTCAAGATTGAGCTAAAAACAAAATAAAATATTTTGGAAAGAGTGATTTTTTGTTATGATGTACCAGCAAGATTGTGATAAATGTAGACAAATTTACAAAAACAAAAAAACAAAAACAAAAACACCTTTTGTTGAAAAACATATCGCAGAATACGGGACCTTTTAACTTCCTTGCGTAATCAGCTTGTGTACAGTTCCACCACCATGTCTGTGTGGAATTTATATTTCACTCTCAAGTTGAAGAATTTTAAATTTGATCTCCAGTCTCACTGCTAATGACAGTTTTACCATACTGCAGTTACTGTCCGTTTTCCTATACACAATACACAGTGCTCTCACCATTGACGCGTGACCCTACAAATGATGTATGTTGGGAGAATGGACACTTGCCTAGTTAACATCACTGTGTGAAAAATAACCAGCCAATATTTTATTTATTCTCCAAAACTTCTAGCAAATATATTTCTCTAACATGACCTAAAATTACAGCTAGGTTTGATGTTCAGAAATGGTCGTACTTTTGTAAAATATGAGTGAGGGCAAGGCATAGCTAGCCAACTCCCCGTGTTATTTGAATGGAGATTTGACCGAAAATATTGGTATCGGACCGCTCACTTCTGAAGGATGCCACAAAAAAACCGGTAAAAGCTACATTTAAATTATTCTAAATAAGTTCTAGAAAATAAAGTTTTGTAACATGTCCTAAATTTTTAGCTAATTTAGGTGTTTGGAGAGGTCGTACTTTTGTGTTTTAGGAAGGACATGTAAACGACAGATAACACCAAAATATGAAGAAATTATTTCTAAACCGTGTTAAGTCAAAAATCATTATGTTGCTCATTTTCAAGAATGCTGGTTTCCAAAAGCACGACATTGTCTGATTTCGTGAACAAAGCCACACATAACATTGTTTCCTTTCGTTTCCTTTATAATCGGTTACCCAACTGAAGCTATGAATACCAGCTTTATTGCGATATCGCACATGAAAACAGTCACTTGTGCACAACCAGAGAAGATCCGATTTAATCAGTTGAGCTGTTTCAATGAGTGTTATCTTGGTTTAATAGCTTTTAATGGGGTTAAGTCCTGCAAAGGTCGAGATGAATTCTACTGTAGACATGACTGCATCATGCCATCTTAAAACTGTTTATACAGGTGCTGAGAGCTGCGTTTTACGGCCAATGCCCTAGAAAGGAAGGTGTCAATTATATTGCGGAGCGATCAACAACAGCCGGTGGTAAACTTCACCTGTCCTGTGGACCTGTGACTTTGGATATACCTTCAGGAGCACTTAGCAGAGAAGTTGGCATAACTATGTCAATTATATTTCCTGGGAGAGAAACTGATCTTCCGTTTCTTGGCGACAAATGTCTTATAACACCAATCGTCCAATTGATTCCTGACTCACTCAAATTCAAGAAACCTGTTACGTTGACAATTGGACATTCAGCAATGAATTTGAAATATGCAGATATTCAAGTTTGGTACAAATCCGAAATTCCAGGTAGGCCCAATATATGACGTTTCGTTTTCTTAATATTCCTCGCGAATACTAAGAATGTGATCACTATTTTCCCAAAGAACGGGCACTGATTATAAACTAGTCATAAATGTACCTTATGTTTGGTAGAAGTCACATGCACATTTTATAAAATAATGTAGGTGCGTTTGTAAAATGTGTTTCTTGTGTAAGGGTAATAGTGGTCGTTGTTAGCGCTATAGCATCAACGATAACTTTTAGTAGTCATTATGTAGTTGTAATAGAATGGGTCTACAGTGGTATTATATGATCGACAGGAATAAAATGTAATGAACATAAATTTTTCTTTTAATTTTTCACCAGGTTCGCCGTCGTAGGTGACCGCTTATACATGTAGTTCGAATTTTAACCAGCCTATAAGCTCCCTGCATGGGGCATTTCGCATGGACTTGATTTTCCTAAAATGAAAATCTACCAAAAAAAATGTTTCAAAACGTAAAAAGTTTAAAAGATCTTCCCTGTATGGCTTTTCACCCTTTTTAAAAACTTGGTCACATCAATAGTTTCTTAAGATAAATACGAAGTCATCTTTACTTGTTTTTTTTTTTTAGTTGGCAGTGTTTTCTGAAAAGCAGAGTGAATGAATTAATGTTCGAAAGTAATTGAAGTTTTTTTCCGTATAGACGTTTTGTGTTTTGTTGTGTCTTTGTAGCCCTGCGGGGCAAACTAGTTGGCTTGTTGGCTCATGATCCAAATTTCGCGGTTAGTGGGTCTTTGTAGCCCTGCGGGGAAAGCTTGTTGGCTATCCAAATTACGCGGTCATTAGTTCTTTCGCCCTGCGTGGCAAAATTGTTGGCTATCCAAATTTCGCGGTTTAATAGTGGTTCTTTGTAGCCCTGCGGGCAATCTAGTTGGAAATCCCTAGCGAGCGGCGGTTGCTGACGGTCTTTGCCGGTTTGTGGTTTGCGGAAGAAGGAGCAAAGACTCTCTCTGTGTGTGTCAGGTGGCGCTGTGTAGCGCTGCTGGGGTCTTCACAAGTACGCCATCTCACTCGATCTGATGCCAAGTACGTTGCACCTTGCATTCCTTGGTTAGAAACCAGTTTCACGTCATTAGTTCGAGATGTTGGTGGACGTCCCCTTCCTCATCGGCCTTCCATAGTCGCTTGCAAAATTTGTTTTTCTACACCTCTATGTTTCCTGACAATATGGCCAAAGTACTTCAGCTTTCACTTCATTATCCAGTTTCTGATGGTTAGACTTGTACCAATCTTGTCGAGGATCCAGGAATTTGTTCTCCTGTATTTCCATGTCAATTGCAGAAGCCTCCTGCAACACCACATCTCAAAAGCATCAACTCATTTCCTGTCATTATTTGATCATTTACCTTTAAATTGACAATTTACCTTTGCTCGAAGATTTCATTATATCGAGGATGATCAATTTGGCACAAGCAAACAGTAAATTAAAATATTTAATTAGAGTGTGTGCTTCAAAGGCTATCTTTCCTTTGTTTTTTACGGGCCCGCTACTTTTGTTTGCTGTTTATGGGCCGTAAAAGAGCAACGAAAACAGACCTTATAATGGACCTGTAAACGGGCCCGTAAAGGCAAAGAAAAGAGACCGTAGTGGGCCCGTAAAAAGCAAAGAAAAGATATATACCATAGGCCCGTAAAGGAAAGAAAAGAGACCTTAGTGAGTAATAGTGAGCATGTAAAAAAAGCTTAATACAAAGAAAAGATACCGCAATGGACCCATAAAAAGAAAAAAAGAGACCTCGGAAGGCCCGTAAAAAGCAAAGAAGAGATACCTTAGGCCTAAATGAACAAGAAAAGAGACCTTTGTTGGCCCGTATAGTAAAGCAAAGTAAATATGCCTTAATTGCAAGGTATCTTTTCTTAACCTTTTACGGGCCCCTGAGGTCCGTTTTCTTTGCTTTTACTGCCCCATAGTAAAGTATCTTTTCTTCATTTTTTACGGGCCCCCTAGGACCCCGGCCCCGGGGTAACGCCCCGGTTCCCCCCTTGTCGGCGGCACTGTAGGCGTACTTTGAGGTCAATTGATAGGCCTCGACTTTTCCATATGCTTGACATGCCAATGCATGCCTTGCACAGTTGTCCTTGCAATAGGTAGTCTTCTCTTAATTTCAGTTGAGCTGTCATAGGAAAAGGTTTAGCTACAAAACGATTCTCTTATAAATGCATCTACGCATAGTTTCCACCTCGATACACCCAAGTACGCAGATTTTTCCAAGCACAGTGAGTCTAGTCTCTACACAGTCTGTGTTTATACTGCACGGTTGAGTGCATAGCACCATAAAAGCTGTGTGAGATCTAGCTGGTGACTATTGGAAATTACGGAATCTGTGATTGGTTTTTGTCAAAACCCCGAATGTTCCCTTCATCCAATCAGAAAAGTTTTTATATCAAACGAAAGCTATATATATAACACTTCCCGCTAAAACACTTTCTTTTATTACGTCAACAGATGACGCAATTCAATGTTTATAGCAAGGCGAATGTGAAAAATCTGTTGAAAAATATCTATTCAAGCAAAGTTTTTGACCAAAATGTAGGCTTTAAAAACCAAAACCTCAAGTGTTCCTTACGATATTTTTTTAAGATTAAATATGTCATTAAATAAAATAGCATACTTATATTGCCCATGTCCTAACTTCATTTCAATGAGTAATGGTCAATTCTCTTTAAATTGTAAATCCTGTGCAAAAAGTTACTATATATTTTCGCCTGTTTTGTCATACGGTTGTAAATTCAATGAACTATGACTTTGATAAAGAGTGCTTATAAATTGATATTTGTTGTCAATCATTGAACCCGGGTATTCAAATTGCTTCACCTCCTCAATCTGCTGTCCATCTATTACAAACTGATCACTTTTCCGCTCTCTGTCTACAACCATTGTTGTCTTCTTTGTGATCAGGAGAAGGTTTTTTTTTCTTCGATGGCCTCTTTGATGCGCTTCATCAGCGTGAGTGTTATCATCGGCGTACCTCAGGTTAGTAATTCTTGTACCGCCAAACTTCTCTCCACCTTCAACCCCTCCAAAGCTGTTCTCATGTCTTCAGAGTAAATGTTAAATAGGTTTGATGATAGCACACAACCCTGTCGTAAGCCTTTTCAAATCTTGAACCAATCTGTGTCCCCACTACTTGTTCTGACTGCCGATTCTTGCTCTTCATATAAGCGGCTGATCAGGTCCACAAGATGACTTGGGAAACCCATCTTTTTCATAGTTTCCCACATCTGAGGATGGCTAACATAGTCAAAAGCTTTACTCTAATCTATGAAGCCCATGTAAAGAGGAAGTCTATGCTTTTTGCATTTCTAAATCACATTCCTGATATTGACAATTTGGTCCCTTGTCCCCATTCCCTCACGAAATCCTGCCTGCTCATCAGATATTTTTTGCTCCATTTTGTTCTTCATTTTCTTGATCATTGTTGATGATGATCTTCAGAAGCACTTTACTTGCATGACAAATCACGCTGATGGTCCGGTGATTGGCGCACTCTTTCAAATTTCCCTTCTTCGGTAGTGCAATAAGTACATTCATTTGAGTCTGCTCCTCTTCATTAACTTTCAGTAACTCGTCAAACTTTTTCTTCACTTCTACTGAATATTGAGTGGGAATGTTGTCAACATCATACCTCACTCACTTTGTTAAAATACTCATCGTCATGTGGAATTCTGTGTAGGGCCTATGGAGTTGGTTGACAGACAATCGATTTGCTAAGTCTATTATAATACTCTACTTCTCTTTATGAACATGCAATAAAACAAAACTACTCATTTTCTCTGAATAATACATTGCCTACTGCATATT
Organism: Amphiura filiformis; assembly: GCF_039555335.1. Lineage (NCBI taxonomy): Eukaryota > Metazoa > Echinodermata > Ophiuroidea > Amphilepidida > Amphiuridae > Amphiura > Amphiura filiformis. The sequence continues at coordinate 62,308,862 of NC_092640.1, read as the reverse complement.
GCACCGCTTTCTAACATTCATAAGACTATAACTTGTGGAAGTTGTTGCATGCAAAAATAACATTTGTGACCGTTCTTTAAAAAGGGTGAAAAGCCACACAGGAAAGATTGTTTAAACTTTGACTAATTTTTATGTTTTGAAACTTTTGTGTGGGTGTGTGTGTGAGTGGGGGTGTGTGTGTGGTAGATATTAATGCTTTTTTTGAAACAAGAAATTACTTCGTTGACAGACGCACAGTGTCATCGCCCCGATATCTTCATGGCAGAAATCGCCATGGTAGGTTGAATCCACAGCCACGCATGGCCATTTTGTTCGGACCTTTGAGACGCATAGGAGCCGAGGGAAATCCGACTAAGGCTACTGACAATAGCCTGGTAATTGACCTCTCTGTGTGTGAGTGAGCAAGTATACTCCATTGATGAGGTCAATGGTCATATGCTTTTAGACTGCTTGCACGCGTGAGTGCAGCTAGCCTACACTGCGCTATAGTTCGGCACATATAAAATCAGAATATTTTTGTCAGTTTTTGAGTTCAAGACGCAATGGTTCTTTCTCAAGACGCAAGCTAACGACTATCATATCCGTTGAACACGTATATTCAAGTGCAAGAAACAAAATCTGGCTTCTTTAGACGAAATCAATTACGGGAGATATTCATCATTTTCTACCCCGGTATCCAAAGATTTATCGTCTGAATATCAAATCGTGCATAGCACATTCACGTGTATCGATCCGGGGTATTCATTTCAGTATCTCTGCTGCACACCGACATCGCCTGGCTGATAATTACTTGGTACAGCAGAGATACTAAAATGAATACCCGGGATCGATACACGTGAATGTGCTGTTTTTATAATTGCAATTTGTTAATATGATATAACTAGAATTACGCGGTTCGTAATTAAGGTGGGCCCCACACAAAGGTGTGTAAATAACAAAGGGTTGTAAATTATAAAAGTAATAAGCTCATTAATATTCATGATATTCAAATAACATGACACATAACTATACAGCAGACCAGGCCACCATATATCACAATACCAAGTTAGAAGTTGATCGGTCATTGCGTTTAAGCTGCAGAGTGCATTTATGAAAATGTAGACAGAATATGCAAATAAGCTCATTAATATTCATAAATATGCAAATAACATGGTACAAACTATACAGCATACTAGGCCACCATATCCAATCACCTACCCAAGATTGAAGTTGATCGGTTATTGCGTTTAAGCTGCAGAGTGAATTAATGAAAATTCATAGATATGCAAAATATGCAAATAACATGACACAAAACTATACAGCACATCAGGCTACAATATCCTATCACCATATCAAGTTTGAATTTCAGTCCGTAGGCAACACATCTATTTTTCGTTATCTATTTAGGCCTACAGGTTGTCATTTGTGACATATATGTTTCGGCTATAGGCTTAAAAAATATCATAACATGTTGTTTTTGTTCATTCAGGTGACACTGAGTGGAAGCTTTACTATGATGGAGCAAATGGGAAATTAGATCCTAACGTGTTAGTGTTGGCAGATAAGATAAAGCTACGTATAGATCACTCATGTGTATGGTGTATTTTGGGACGAATCTTGGGACTATCTTTGATGACAATGCATATTTTAACATACGTTTTTGAACTACCCAAATCGGATTGGAAGACATTAACGGTATTTGTGGTACCACAACACTTCGCAACGGTGAGACTGTTATCTTGTTTGATTTGTATAGCCCCCCCCCCTAAAAAAGAAGAAAAAAGAGGGAGAAGGAAAAAACAACTCAGAGAAATATATATGCATGCTACAAAGTGTCCCGTAAAAAAGTACTTAAGTGTAGAAAATCAAACGCATTTAGTGATGGTAGAGCAAAACAATATCATTTTCTCAGTTACAATTTATTTATCCTTCCTGTATAATTATTGTCTGTAGTTTCAACTCCGTATCTTAAGGGGTATGCCAATTTCCTTTGACATTAAGCAGAAATGGGAGGATTCTACCATGTTTGCTGTGAATTTTTGCATAGCAATATTGATCACAGGTTCAAAATTGAAGGTTCAAAATTGATGGTGCACATCAATGACCAAACTCTCTAGTTTTATATTTGAGCATGGTCACTTGTTTTTTTTTTTTTAGACGCGATTTCATTAAGTTCCCGTGGGCCAATTTCCTAATATTTGTTCATTTGTGTGTTGAAAATCGAAAGAATTATGGTTCTTATTTCCAACTTCTGAACACAACATATACCTTAATGAATCTTGTCAATGCAGACAATTCGACATTTCTATTTTCATTTGATATTTTGTCAATCTAAATTCATAAATTATCCCCTTTTTAACGAAAGAGACTTTTACGAATATTCAGATTTATAAGCATGTACAGCAAATTCATGTCTGTATGTTACATGTTTCCTGTCAAAATACTTGCGCCAAGGACATGGGTTGCTGCATTTAGCGTCCATCAAACGAAATGTTTTTACAGAGCTTTTTAGTATAGAACAGTGGATTATAAACTTGTCAACTTGTATGTGTGAAATTTGGCACAAATGCTATCGGAATACTCGCTACGTCTTTGTATTTACTTAAGATTACTTAATAGTCCTCCTCGAATAATCTGGTATTTTCCGTGGGAGTTGTGTTCAAACGTGTATTCATTTCCAGCGCCACGTATAAACAAACTAGAAGCCAACAGTTTTGCCAATATCAGAGCAAATTTCTCTGGCATCTAAACCTCAATGTACCACCCAATTCGATAGCATTATTCGCCTGATAACTTTTGCCATGATATTAGACATGTTAGAAGTGAACTACATGTCAAAATTCACACGTGCGTTCTAAATAATAGAGACATTGCGATTTTCCTAACGCAGCACGTGGCACGTACGTTTTCGCGTACGTTTTCGCGTACGTTGATACGGTGTTGAATATTGCTAGTCTCGGTTCCAGACTGGATTGTGCTCATTCGTCACGAAGGAGAACAAGAAAGCCAGAATAAAGACTATAATATTTGATCTAATCTAACAGCTTCTAACCTAGGTCGATAGAGGGCGTAGTGATGAAAAAATAAAAGTGACATGAGTCTGTGCCTAAATTCAAACAGATCGCTTTTGATTTTGATTAAAATTTTGACCTACATGCTGATTAACCCTAATTGTTTTTTGTGCTCCCCAATATTATAGTTGCCCCAAAACATATATTTTGGTAGATTAAAGATCACTACATACATACATCATGACTTTACTTTCAAAATGAGACTTTTTCGTCCTGAAAATTGGGCGCGTTGCATGGACTTAGACATGAGGTAAAATCAGCATATTTCAACGTAGTATCTGCGTTTTTATTCTACGTTGGATCCAAAATGGGAAATCGCAATGTAATTTTTTAACGCAAAGTATCACACACATTTCAATGGGCAATCTCTGCGTGTGAATATTGCGTTTAAATTTAGTCCATTTTTAACACATCGCTGTACCTTTATTATAATGATTTGATAATGACAAAAAGGATCATAATAATAATTAGACTTTCCTTCATATATTCATTATCTTTGATATATTGTGAAATGGACAAATTTTTTGCATTTTCAACGATGTATCTACGTCGATTTCGCACGTGGAATATCTTCAAAAATAGCTAAATAAGTGACCTCGCTTCGATACAGGAGAGTGGTTTTGAATAGATCAACGTACGCATGCGCGTTTTTTTTTGGGGGGGGCTTTGGGGCGCCAACCCCCGGGGTCAAAGTAGGGGCGGCAAAAAGAGGGGCGGCGGAAGATAAAGGGGCGGCAAAAAGAGTAACAAAAGAAAAAAGGGCGGAACTTTAGGGGCGGCCAGTTTAATTTTGAATAAATAAGGGCGAAAAATTTAGTTAAATTGAATTAAAGTATACCTTTTTGACTGTTAACAGGGCGACAGCTCTACGCTGTGTTGGTATTAGGGGGTGTAACACCTGTCAATTGTCACTTTAAAAAAATTTGGTTAAACATTTTTTTTCGCTCCTACAACCCCCAAGGTTTAAACCCAGGTCTAACTAGTCCGAGCTTTCGGAATCGTAAAATAACTTAAACCTAGGTTTAGGCTTAAGCCGGGACTAGTTAGACCTAGGTTTAAGTTAGCACCGGTTTAAGTTAAGATAAGGGCTAAGGGTCATATAGGGGTTTACTAGAGATGATTTTATGAAAATCTTAAAAAATGCTACTCCTCCTATGACCACCAAACCACCAAACTTGACCACCAATCTCGATACTCATTAAAGTTTAAACCTTACTCTTACTACCCCCCATTACATAATGCTTTAATTATCTTCCCATGTTATTCAGATTTTAGAATCTACGCCCAAGGAACAGAAGCAACACATTGGAATAATAAGTTGTAAGACGCCGGAGAAACGGTTCAATATGCAAAGGCATAAACCTTTACGAATTGAAGTCAAAGGTCTAGAAAATATGAACGGTTCGAAAACGTCATGGAAGATCAAAGACGCAATAAAGGTAAATAATCTGAAGCATATTTACTGGTGTACCAATAAAAAATACCGGATGCTTTTCTTTTGTTTGCTATTACTCTGTTCGATTCTGTTCGGTGGTTACAAAGAAACGAATGATTATGTCACAATGCAGTTCATTTCTAGTTTGATGAGTTTCGTCATAATGCACTCCTTCTGATCAAGCTGTTTGTCATCGCTTTTCTCTTCAAATCTGTTTGCCATTCATGTTGAGGTATCCTAAATTTAATTTACATTGTCGATTTTTCCCGAAGGATGTCTCTGACAATCACAACATTATGCCTTATATGTTGGAAAAATAATTATCAAACACAAATCATACATGGTTTTATGTAAAATCACCTCACATTGACCATAAAAACGAATAAAAACAGTCATCTCTCAACACGCGATATTCAAAATTCCCGCGCCGAAATTGTCTAGTGCAATGACGTCATGGTTACTTGGGCTCAATTGTTGTCAGCCTTCATTGTATTACTGGGACGTCATTGCACTGGACAATTTCGGCGCCCGGGAATTTTGAATATCGCGTGTTGAGAGACGGCTGTATTAATTCGTTTTTATGGTCAATATGAGTTTGTTTCAAACAAAACCGCGTTATTCGTGCTTGTTAATTAATTTTCTATCATATAAGGCATAATGTTTTGATTGCCGGAGACATCCTTAAGGCTGCGATCACATAGAAGTATACTATTCGGGTATACGGTGCACGTTTTGCAGGTGCACGCGTATAGCTTAAATCGAGCAAGGCAATTTCATAGTACCGAGTCACATAAGGCTACGATCGCATAGAAGTATACTATTCGGGTATACGATGCACGTTTTGCAGGTGCACGCGTATAGCTTAAATCGAGCAAGGTAATTTCATAGTACCGGGTCACATAAGAGCTATTCGAAATGGCCGCATACCTGCGTATAGTATAGTATGGTGGGAATCGTGCGTGTTCGATTTTAGTGCAGCGTATACCGTCCTAATTTTAAAAACCTAAACCATATGTGGGTAAATTCATTTTTTTAATAGATGCACTATCTAATTCTGCACATTATGACACCTGATTGAATGCAATGTGACCTCAAGAAGTAAAGTTACAAGCATTTGATAAGACGAAGAAAATGGGTAAACTGACATACTCGCTATTCGCTATACGAAATACGCTCATTCGATCAGGCTGAGTTCACATAGTATACTCCTATATGAACTCAGCCTGATCGAATGAGCGTATTTCATATAGCGAATACCGTATACCGTATACTTCTATGTGATCGCAGCCTTAAGGGTAGGAGTTTGAACGTTTGGGCAGTATTTATTGTGGGACATTAGAGCACATCAGACATATCGAATTGCATTTTGAATACGAAGAATGTCCTTCTGATATCAAATAATTTTGATTTTTTAAAATTCGCATTGTAATACACATTTTATGGCAAATCATTAAAAATTGATATTTTTGATATTTAATAGTACTCGAAGTAAACTTTATAAATCTGATGATTTATGTTTGAAGTGTATGTATGTGGGATGAAAAGCCGACGATCAATTGAAAATGTTGACCTTTCGTATTGAAGATATGGATTTTTTTCCCAAAACACCAAAATAAAAAGGTCTTTTGGGAAAAAATCCATATCTTCAATATGAAAGGTCAAATTTTTCAATTGATCGTCGGCTTTTCCTCCCAGCTGCATTCACTTTAAGAATATATCATTAGATTTATCAAATTTATTTCGAGGACTGTTATCTCAAAAATGTGAAAAATATCAAATTTTATTAATTTGTCATAAAATTTGTATTATATCGTAAATTTCATAAAATGAAAATTATTTGATATCAGAAAGACATTCTTCGTATTCAGAATGCAATTCGATATGTCTGATGTGCTCTCATGTCCCACAAAAAATACTGTCGAAACGCTCAAAACGCTCATTCCAGTTCCCTTAAGGGAGCGATCGTTATTTATGACAGAGGGGGGAATGGGAAAATTTAGGGGGGAACACGAAATGTTTTTGGGTCTTTAGGGGGAACCTGAAATTTTAGTTGAACCAGGAGGGGGATTGTTAAATTTTAAATGGAGAAAATTGGGAAAACAAGGGGAACGCGAAAATTTTGAGCGGACGCGAGGGGGGGGGGAACGCGAAAGTTTTTGTCGATATTTTTTCCAAAACGCCCATTCCCCCCTGCCGTAAATAACGATCGGTCCCTGAGCATACTCAATTTAACTAGGATGTTAAATAACAACACAAAAGTGCAACGTACTTCGTAGCAGTTAATTTGTCCATTTGTTTATATGCATGTCTGGTGGCATACATCACAACTTCTTGTTAATTTAAAACAATTCCAATTCAAATTATAATGATGATATGTTGCAGTTTAATAGTATGATGCAATATATAAAGGTCTTAAAAGAAACCGTTCATTCCAAATGTTTCTTTATTTGGTTTGACTACCCTTATTTGCACAACAAAACTAAGTTTGGCACTTTGTAAATAAATGCAAATACCTAGATATTCACGAGAAAAAATATTGGTATCCAAGAAATCAAGTAAGCACTTAAGAATATGAAATGCTTTTAATTATGGGCAATATTGATCAACTTGAAATGGGCTTGACTGTGACATGCGTTACATAATCATCCCTTTCTTTGTAACCATTGAACCGAATCAAACGCAAAATGCAAGAATATCAGTAATATATAATAAAATTATTGTATTACATGTTCATGTTTATTTTTCATGTGATTTCAGTATGTACTTCTGGAGTTATAACAGAATAAATACATCCGGTTATTGTTATTGGGAAACACTTTATGTAAATTGTACAGGTTGATTGATGCAGTTTCCATTGGGGTTTCCAAAGTCAATGCTTTATTTTGCCAGATGGTTTTCGATTGCCCATTTGAAGCTGTGATTTTTATGTATACTTCATTTTGTTGATTTCGTCTAGGAAAGAATTCCAGTCTTTTAAGGGATGTATAATGGGCGGGAACCTGGTTTATATTCCAGAGGGAGTGTGCCTGTAAGACACGGTTGTTTGATGGGATCATTTATTAGTTTTTCAAACAAAATATCATATACACCCAAATTTTAGGCTTTAACCGCTAAAGGCGATATCATGCTAATTTGTTCAGATGCTTTTGAATCATTCTCAGCTTTAATTTCCCCTCTTTTACAAAATTGTTCACTTTTACAGCATTTTTAAAGCTTTTTCGGATATAAAATGTACCTATTAATGACAAAAATGGTGGCGCTATTTAGTTACTGGAAATTACTCTTTCAAACTTTTGATACAACTAATTCCTTTTATTTTTTGATGAAATATGTTTATAAAATTTCCTTCTTGCTTGTTTTACCTATTCCAGCTGTTTTAATGGCAGTATTAATCACATACCCCTTGCAAATAAAGAAATATGATTTAGAATAAATAGCGCCATCTATAGTTTGCATTTAGTTAATAATGAAGCCAATTATATATACATCAAACAACCGTGAAGAGACACAGCCATCCGCAAAGGACCAGCTCAGATCACTCCTCCCCATGTCATACATAAAATTCTCTCAGTTCCGTTTCCCAAATATGAAGTTTAAAAAAAAGTGAATTTCAGTTCGGCAGAAGTGGGCTTCGAACCCACGCCGCAGCTACATACAGAATACTTTGTACTTAAATTTTAAACATATAGGCGATAGGCATCTCCAACATTTATCGGCTATAGAATAGAAATACAACAATACGTGTACTGTGCTGCGCACAATACATATATCGATTTTGACTGCATCGTGTATGGTATATCGGTCCGTGCAATGTATAGGGAGCCTGCCATTTTCTTAAGGCATATTTACTTAGGCATATAGTCCCCAGGGCACAGCGTCATCATTCCTATATCTTCGTGTCAATTGCTGAGATAGTACGGCGAATCCACTCATTCTTCAACAGCTACGCATGGTGATTTAGTTCGAGATAGGCCGAGCGACTCAGGCTAAGCATATCACTGACACAATATGAGATACCGCAGCATTTCCATTCATACACGTTTTTACAATCTGCGCATGCTCAGTACCCCATATGATGTTGCCATTGCAAGAAAATTCGATTTGTTGTCAGGTAAAACCCAGGTTCTGTTTTCAAGTAACTCACTGGAAATTCTATTAAGTAAGATACGATTATCGTTTTCATTCAACAAATATATTTTACTGCATTTTCACCGAATTTTTTTTAAATCGTACGATACTAATGTGATATATTCAACTGTTTAAGAATTATAATCATATGAAAAGAACAAACACAGCCCATTCAGCTCAGTTCCACGTGCACAAGCACTGGCTATAGAATATTAAATCACAAGTCTATTAATACAATGCTCCATTGAAACATATACAACTTTCTTTATCTGCGTCAATAATAGAATATTGATTTAAATGGAATTGAATACATCTCTACATCTCTGAGTCATACTTCATCACTGAGCGATCTAGCGATCGGTTTCTAGGTAATCAGATAGGACTCCTTTTCTTGCGTTCGGTGAAATACCAATCGCCCGTCGCTCACCAACGGAGTATTAAGACTTGATTCATTTCAGGGAAAAATATTTATTATACAGGTTGTCATCACTGTGCGGTGTATAGACGTTGGGATCCCCCAGTTTATTCAAGACTTTCGCATAGAACCCCAAGATAATTTTAGAAAATGAAAGATTAGATTACCATAAAAACGATACAGTAATCGGGGTTCTATGTAAAAATAACATAGATTTTTCATCATTTTTAGCGTCATTTTCACTAAGGGAGTGTTCAGAAACCCCTTGGTGGGGAAGGGGGGCTAGAAAATATGTAGGGGGTCATAAAATTTTTGGAGTTGTGAATAGGGGATTACAACATTTTTGGGTGTGTGAACAGGGGGGTTAAAAAATATTTGGCACGTAGAAGGGGGGGGGGGGTAAAAATTGTTTGCTCGCTGCGCGCGCAAATATTCAAGTAGAACCAGAACGTACATGGCAGATAAGGGTATCCGACACGCCGCTAGTCCCACACGCCTCTAGTCCGACATGCCGCTGGTCCAACTACATAAATTCCTTATACTTAGGGGTGCGTCAATCCGAAAATAAAAAGCACTGCGCTAGTCCGAAAAAAGCATGCGCTAGTCTGAAAATGAAAACCACTGCAACAGTCCGACACGCCGCTAGTCCGAATCTTAGAACACTTTTTCAGTTCGACACGCCGCTAGTCCAAATCCGAAATACACTGCGCTAGTCCGAATTTGGAAAACACTTCTTCAGTCCGACACTGCGCTAGTCCTAAACTAAAAACCACAGTGCTGGTCCGAATCTGAAAAATACTGCGCTGGTCCGAATATCGGACTGGCGCATGTTTCAAATTCAGATTCGGACTAGCACAATGTTTTTAAAAATCAACTATCACAATGGTTTTCAGTTTCAGACTAGCGCAGTTATTTTTTTGGACAAGCGCAGTGTCGGCTGAAGGAGTGTTTTCCAGATTCGGACTAGCGTAGTGATGTTCAGTTTCGGACCAGCGCAGTGGTTTTCATTTTCGGACTAGCGGCACTCGGACTGGCAGAGTGTATTTTAGATTCGGACGAGCGGCGTATCGGACTGGTGCAGTGCATTTCAGATTCAGACTATAGCGGTGTGTCGGAATAGCGGATTGTCGGACTAGCGGCGTGTCGGACTAACGCCCTGCACACCGACATCGCCTGGCTAATAATTATTTGGTGCAGCAGAGACACTAAAATGAATACACGGGATCGATACACGTGAATTGCTATGCACGATTTTGATATCAGACGAAAAGCTTCGGATACCGGGTTAGAAAATGATGAATATCTCCCGTAAATGATTTCGTCTCAAGAAACCAGATCTGGTCTCATACACTTGAAAATACGTGTTGAACAGATATGATAGTCGTTAGTTTGCGCTTTGAGAAACGGCCGTGAGTCTTGAACTCAAAATCTGACCAAAATCGCTAATTTTATATTGCGTTGGTCCTGTATGGACTACAGCGCGCAGGCTATAATCTGCACTCACTACTCCAGTGGAGGCAGTATAACACAGCGAGAAATCAATTACCCCGGCTATTGTCAGTAGCCTTAGTCAGGTCACTTGGCTAATTATATGCGTCTCATAAGGTCGGAATAAAATGACCTTTCGTGGCTGTGGATTCAACCTACCATGGCGATTTCTACCATGGAGATATCGGGGCGATGACACTGTGTGTCTTGTTGATATAGTAATGTCGAACTTAAGACTAACTATCGATAATACATAAGGAAATATACGACAAGCATAAGATATGAAATACAGTGAGTATTTGAAGTCACAAAAATCATTTGACACTTCACGTGACTTTCCAAAATGGCGCCCGCGGCAATAGTATTTGTCATGTGCTTCCTCCCTGTTTACTCGAATACAGCTCTATAGTGTGGGATCCGTATAGACGAATCCAAATCCACGCATTCCTACACCTGACTAGCAGCCTTTAGTTGGGTACCCGTCGGCTACAATGCACCCAAAATGTGAAATGATTCGGCCTTGGCGGACATTTGAAACTGCATTCCAGCACCCGTGTTACACCTTCCCCGAAAACACAGGTAGACAAAAGAATGATTAAAGTTTACAGCACAATACAGTTCCCTTCGGCAAAACACACAGCTTCTACATGGTCTATTCGCTGTTGATGTGCCATATAATAATCGGATTAACTACACGCGGTATCTATGCATACACCATCCCTCGTCTTTTCTGTTTCTGTTTCGGTTTCAGTTTTCGGTTTCGGATCTCATTGTTATTTTGAAGTGTTAGCATGGTACGTGTGAACAATCCTTTTATTCTAGTCTTTTGTTGACTATACGCTGGCGAGGTTACGTAATAATCGGATTAACTACCATAGCAATAGGTGAAAACAATTTTTGAATATACCGCGCTGCACTGATACTTTCACGCGGTACACCTGCATTGAACCGTATTATGCTGATTACTTGCACCTGTAAGATTAGTATTTTTGAAAAGACCAGTATTGTGTTCAATCTATGATTGCAGACATACACAGGTGATGAGTACAACCTGCTTGTAGTGCAGCGCGATATGTTCAAAATTGTTTTCACCCATTGCTATGGTAGTTAATCAGATTTATTACGTAACTTCGCCAGCGTATAGAAAAGTTGAACGAAGATAAGTTCTGTTTCGGTTTCGGGAGTTATGTTAATTTCTGACAAGAAGTGTCTAAATTTTACGGTCGTAAATTCGCGATATATTGTATGGCTTCAATTGACTTACGTTGGGTGTATAGGTAGTCTAAGAAAATTGACGTTTAACCTAGAACTAATTGCAACCAAAGGTTTTTTAGCACAATGCATTTTGTTAATGTGCCCAAAATGACATACCAAAAGTCCAAAAATATCCGAGCTGCGGAAATATGTCTAACTTGCACAAATTCAATATGGCCGCCATTGTGATTGATTTTGACCATATCTCGAGATCTGAGGCTCGTAGAAGAAAAATTGTTGGCTCGACACCCATGTTTTCAAAGGCAACAAATCCAAATATGACAGTTTGCATAAATTCAAAATGGCCGCAATTTTGAGGGATTTTTGCTACATCTTGTGATCTGGAGCTCGTTAAAGAAAAATTATCTGTCTAGTATCAATGTTTGTTAGGGCTGCGAATGCAAATATGACAGTATCAATCATTTGGGACATTAGGATAAGGTCTTACCGGCAAAATCCAAAATGGCCGCCACATGAAAAAGTGGAATTCCTAATATTATTTTCTCATTGAAGGGCATGTAATTTGATCCTCACAGCGAATGGTTTGATTTTATGCAAAAACATCACGTACCAGTCCTAAGAATTGGAATCGTCTTCTGATTCAAGTTCAACCTCCGGCCGTGTGAAATTGTCACATGATATACCGTGGCATGTAAGACATGCTCTAGTGCACTCAGTGCCAGAGTTCGTGCAGCTGCATCGACGTGTTGAACAGTCTGTCTTGTATCCACATTTGATGACCTCAAACAGTTCTTGTGGTGCAGGTTTTTGGTCAGTGAGTTTCGGGACATATTTCCCATTCTGTACATTCCAACCCCAGTCTTCTGAAGAAAGACCTGCTGACTGCTCCTTCCACTCAAGAAGCTGGTAGTACACACGAAGACACTGGTAATTTGCTGCTGACGATGTTGGTGGCAATGGAAAGTCTGAGAACTAGTTTGTGCAAGCTGCTGTCACATGGCTCTCTATCTTCTAATGATTGATAGAGCTTTCCACCATAATGGCTGGTCAAAGGTTAAGACGGGAGTGACATTATATTGTACGGCTTCAATTGACTTACGTTGGGTGTATAGGTAGTCTAAGAAAATTGACGTTTAACCTAGAACTAATTGCAACCAAAGGTTTTTTAGCACAATGCATTTTGTTAATGTGCCCAAAATGACATACCAAAAGTCCAAAAATATCCGAGCTGCAGAAATATGTCTAACTTGCATAAATTCAATATGGCCACCATTGTGATTGATTTTGACCATATCTCGAGATCTGAGGCTCGTAGAAGAAAAATTGTTGGCTCGACACCCATGTTTTCAAAGGCAACAAATCCAAATATGACAGTTACAGTAACAAGGGATGTATCGTTTAGACCTAATTTGCATAAATTCAAAATGGCCGCAATTTTGAGGGATTCTTGCTACATCTTGTGATCTGGAGCTCATTAAAGAAAAATTATCTGTCTAGTATCAATGTTTGATAGGACTGCGAATGCAAATATGACAGTATCAATCATTTGGGACATTAGGATAAGGTCTTACTGGCAAAATCCAAAATGGCCGCCACATGAAAAAGTGGAATTCCTAATATTATTTTCTCATTGAAGGGCATGTAATTTGATCCTCACAGCGAATGGTTTGACTTTATGCAAAAACATCACGTACCAGTCCTAAGAATTGGAATCGTCTTCTGATTCAAGTTCAACTTCCGGCCGTGTGGAATTGTCACATGATATACCGTGGCAGTGCCAGATTTCGTGCAGCTGCATCGACGTGTTGAACAGTCTGTCTTGTATCCACATTGGATGACCTCAAACAGTTCTTGTGGTGCAGGTTTTTGGTCAGTGAGTTTCGGGACATATTTCCCATTCTGTACATTCCAACCCCAGTCTTCTGAAGAAAGACCTGCTGACTGCTCCTTCCACTCAAGAAGCTGGTAGTACACACGAAGACACTGGTAATTTGCTGCTGACGATGTTGGTGGCAATGATTTAGCCTCTACTGGGATGGGGCTAGATACAACCTTAGCACAAAATTGTCTGTATCTAAGTTCATACAGAAGATCTATCAGAAGATCAGCATCCCCTCTTGCATGGATTATCAAGCAATCCGCTTTCTCCAGTTTCTCACTGAGAAGGCTTATAAATCATTGCTTGTTAATTGCATTTGAAAGGAACTCTTCCTTCCGAGACTTTAACATAATGTCTTCATTAAACTGTCATGTCAATCCTTGAGCGCCTCCGTACCGTCGGAGATGTGTGGCATCCTTGATGGTTGGTTGGTCAGAGTATCCATCAAAAACAATTTTTATTGTGGAGCTAGCATATCTCTTGGAGAGACATAGTCGACATACATCTGACATGCCTTGCTGTAAGTAATTCCACGTGGCCACAGTATCTGGTGCGTAAGTACCCCACCATCAAGTATGTAGTGCACATTGTTACTCCTAGAAAGAGGTTCTTCGTGTACGTTTGACCTCTTTCTAAAGCGTGTCTGCTAAGCCTGCTTTCTTGGCTTCTAATGGAAGGCTTGAAGACCCAAACAGGGCAGGAGGGAAGGTACATAGCTCATATTTGAATATTTCCTGTTGTTCATAATCTGAGCGTCCCCTGCCAATAGCTACCAGTCTCTGAAATATCAAATGTGGGTCAACTTGGAAGGAATACACCATCCTGTACATTGTGTTCTCATACCCAGGGTGACAGACTGGTTAGATTTTCTGAAAGTGAAGTCTTCTATATCTTTGCACACCATAGAATCTAGTATCCTTTGACCCATGACTCTTGACCGCTCAACATTAACATTTAAGTCTGCTGTAAGACCACTGCGATGTTCCGAAGAGAAAGTTCTTTACTGAATGGACTACGATTCCTGAGATAGGTAAGTAATTCCAGTGTATCACTTGCATCTTGCATTGCTGCTGTCTTTGTGTTGCTCACTAGTCTCAAATTTGATGCTTGTAAAAGATTGCATTGCATCAGTAACATCAGCACGAGTTGGCTTTGACATCAACCAAACATTGCATTGCGTTTCGGACATACCAGTCCCCCTTGTCAAACCTCCGCTGGTCTTCACACTCCGCATAAGAACCTGCTCTATTATCAAGTCAATAGACAATCCTGCCCAAATGCGATGACTCCTCCAAACTACATGGTAACCTTTCATGAACATTGCGTGAACTTCTGGATGGGTCTTGTGTTGGATCTGGTTCTGATGGATATTGATTTACTTCATTTGTCATCACCTGGACATCATATATATTATCTTCAATAAGCATTGTGTTCAAAGCAGCACCAACAAGCAAATGTCCCCTCACAGCACGTGATATTGCTTTTCCTCGTAACATGTGGTCCACAGCATTAGCGGCATACACCACTTCCAGAAGCTCACGAAGACCTGAATTATTAATCAGATGCCCAAAAGATCCAGATAGCTCATCTCTGTGTAAAAGCCACCAAGTCTGAGAACTAGTTTGTGCAAGCTGCTGTCACATGGCTCTCTTCTAATGATTGATAGAGCTTTCCACTATAATGGCTGGTCAAAGGTTAAGACGGGAGTGACATTATAACGTTTGGCATGTGCACATACAAACTCAAGCATTGATAACACACATGATGGGTCACTAGGATTTAACTCAATCATTGGTAAGAACATCACAAAAGATTCTCCAGGGTGGTTTCCTTTATTTACTATCTACATCATTCCAGACCAGGACGTTGGGATCGAAGGAGTAATGACGCCTTCCCAAGCACATCAAGATTAGGTATTTGGGTCCAATATCCCCAGATTCTGAATACATGTAGGCTGATAGGTAAGTGACTTTAATGGAAGAGATGGTTTCCAATACTTAATGTTGATTCTTCTAGCATTTGCAATATCATCAGAAGTTACTGGTGTCCTTGGCACTGTCCAATAAATCCTGGAACCTGGGATTGTTGCAGCTATTGTACACATGCCATGAAAGGTGCCCGATCCACCAATGGTGCAGATGTTGTGGTCCACATTATCTGCAGCGTACTAAATAAATTGGCCAGGTTTGAAATCTAATATATCGGTACCATGTGACACAGCTGCACTCCTCTCATATTTCTTCACCTCGGCATATGAGCAGGAGTAGCCATGTGCATGAAGACTATCAATCAAAAACCGTGATGCAAAATGATGGTGAAGCTGGATTCCAAGACCAAGTTGAAGAGGCGATATCATGACCCTGGTCGTTTGTATTGTAGCTTATCCAATAGAAGCTACTTTCAGGTCTATGTGCTTGCCAACAAACCCCAGATCTCGAGATGTGATGAAAATTGCATTAAAATGGCGGCCATTTTTAATTTATGCAAATTAAGGTTGAACCCAAAACTCTATGTTAATTATAATGCTATATGTGTATTCATAGGAAAACATAGGTATAGCCACCAAAATTGTTCTTTTATGAGCCTCAGATCTCGAGATATGGCCAAAAATTCATCAATTGTCGGCCATTTTGAATTTATGCAAATTAGGCATATTTCCGCAACTTGGATTTTTTTGGACATTTAGTATGTCATAAAGGGTACTTCAAAGAAATGCATTGTGAAGAAAAACCTCTACTAAAAATGGTTGCAATTAGTTCTAGGTTAAGGGTACAGGCTATAGGAATAAAGACCAATCGAACATGTTCTTGTTTATGCCATAATATTGTAGTCTTTCAACCCTTTCATAACTTCAGCTGTGTAACTTACGGAAATTCCCGCTAAAAAGTGGTTCTTTTAAATCTGGAATTTTCGTACTGATCATACTATAATGATCACCAGACAATAATGTTCTGATCACACTATAGACTGTGTTGACATGAGACGTCAATTGCTCGGCAATTTCGGTCATATGCCCACGGATATGTTATGTTCAGTACGGTGTACCATGAGGAACATGCTAACTTAAAATAATTTTTGCAAACTTTGATATTTTTTTACAAACTCAAATGATTTTTTACAAACTCAAATAATTATTACAAACTTTAATATTTTGCGTTGCAAACTTTAATGTAATGTATTGTGCATGTAGAGGCCCATTTATTGTCGGATTTCTGTATTTAGATCACACAGGGGACGCACCATTAGATTCTCAGGGGTGCATGGGAGTTTGGGTCAGGCAGAATTTTTTTTTTTTTTTTGGCGGCGAATTTTGTATTTTTTTTATCGCCTCCAAAGGGCGAAATATTTATTTTTCAATTATAATGTATAGTATACATTGTATACCTTTATACAAAGTTGGGTGGGAGAAATTTGTTTTACTCACCAGTGAGGCAAAAAAAATGTCCATCTTACTAGTGGGCGAAGTTGTTTTTTCGTCTCACTAGTGGGCGAAGTTTTTTTCAAAAAACTCCCATGCCCCTGGAAATCAAATGGTGCG
Source organism: Amphiura filiformis (assembly GCF_039555335.1). NCBI lineage: Eukaryota > Metazoa > Echinodermata > Ophiuroidea > Amphilepidida > Amphiuridae > Amphiura > Amphiura filiformis. Next base: position 62,291,714 of record NC_092640.1, on the reverse strand, counting down.
CCTCTTAACAACAATTGCGCGCTATTAATACACATTAATGTTTTTAAGCAAATAAAATTCCAAAATATGGTACGTTTTCTGTCTTTGCTTGGTAAGCCTATGTTGAGGTTGCGATTATATGTAAAAAAAATTCAAGATGGATACCAACAAGTCGTGTGGCCGAGCGGTCTAAGACCCTTCTTTAAAAAAAAAATCATATTATCGCATTGCGCAAGGATCAATCTCGATAGCCTGAGTCTCGCTGGGAGTCTTGCTCTCTCGTGAAAGTCGAAAGTTTGCAAAAAATATTTCAAGTTTGTAAAAATTATTTGAGTTTGTAGAAAGTTATTTGAGATTGTAAAAAAATTATTAGAGTTTGTAAAAAAACTATTTGAGTTGTAGAAAATCATTTCAGTTTGTAAAAAAATATTTGAGTTTGTGAAAAATTATTTTAAGTTTGCATGTCCCTCATGGCACACCGTAGTTCAGGGACCGTGCTTTTAAAAACCCGCCAGATCGCAATCAGGCCATTGACCTGTGTAGTGGTCGCTCACTCAACCATAACAGCATGACTGTCCCTAATAGGTACTCATTAATAATGCGTTGCATCAGGTCATGGACTCTATTCAATAATTTTAATCCTTTCTTTGAGGTCAATAGATGAAAGGGAGACCTTGAAAAACAGATGCGTGGTTCTAGATAATATTTTATCATCCAAGCTGGTGATCTAGGATATTTCTAGGAGGCGACACTTATTAATTCATAACGCTCACATCTTTCTTCATCCAATGGACTTTGGGGAACTGCTGAGATAATAAGTGGATGTTACAATCTAATCGGCTACAATCGGCATAGTTGATGATATCTGATTCTGATAATTCACTAGTAGCAGCGAAATTACAGCGCTTTGTATCCTCTGGTGCGCTATATAAATCTTATATGGATTAATGTTATTTATTTATTTTATAAATATTTCTTGAAAACACAATCTAATGTGGTGCTCACTACATGTAGAAGGCCTGGTCTGCAATTGTTCAGTGCATAAATCTAGTAAAGATAAAGCTTCATGTTTAGTGTAATCAAATGAAATACCAAAGCTGGATATTATACAATCGTGATGCATTCCTTCTTACATGGACGACAGGTATTAACTTTGATATTATTATGGCAATATCCATTCCCTTCTCAATTGATTATGCTTTCTTTTCGAAAAATAAACCATGAGGCCTAGAGGCCATGATATAAACCTATATTCGGTATGCGGAAACCTTCCACGGTTATGGCGGCGCTTGCACTCGCATATTCGCTAAACTGCCGCCTCCTTCATTTGCCAACCTTTATTGAGGTTTTATAGTCATACATGTAGGCCTACCATTGTTCACCCTGATGTGGCAGTCAACGTCAACGCGTTGAAGCAGCTGTTTCGCTCGCGCATCTATGTGGCGTCTTAAGCGTGTGCATGTGTACACCGGCGCTTTGACCGAACGCTAGTAGGCCTAATTATTTGGCTGTGCCCAATTAAATGCTCTCTGTACTGACATCACTACCACATCAGGATGAAAAATCGCATATCGCAAACCAGCCAAATTTATCATAGGTTTGAATTGCTATTAGAAAACCGTGAATATAGGGTCTCAAACTCTGAAACATCTGAGCAGAAACGTGTCCTTTTTACTGGTTTAAAGTGAGTCTGTAGCCGTCGCCATCTTTGGAATATAATACAACATTCTCTGGCCAAACATCGGGTTAAATGTAAGTAAATAGTTAAAATCGTCTAAATTCAATAATATCAAACAGCCACGGACATTAGGTCAAGGCTACATGAGAAGTTTGGGGTAGGTCACGCATTTCCTTGGTATCAAAAACAGCCAAAAGGATGTCCAAAATTCCCTCTTTTTATCACAACGCGATTTATGACTGTGACATAGTTAAAGTGAAAATACTAATTGCTGTACAATATTTGATAAAATATTGGAAAAATATCTAAAGACCAAATTTGATACATAGTACTGGTCACCTTTGGTGAGAAAAACAAGTTCTTTAAAAACATAAGATTTTGGCATCAATAATATTTCTATAAAAGAGAGGATGTTGACCCAAAGAGCTTATGGGTGGATCTCAGTTTATCACAATGAAAAGTAAAAGTAAAATGAATAGTAATAATATAGAATGATCTTCATGAAGTTATTAACCTCTTCATGAAGTTATTAACCTCCTCAAGGCTTTGATAACAAAAGAAATGATATCGTCATGTTCTTCCCACATTTCTTGGTAATGGAAATGTGCCAAAAAATGAAGAAAGACAATAGATGGCAGTGGACCACAATTGGTCCTACTTGACCACTTGCCCATCTTGGAAATCAAACATGATGAATATTAATTATTAATATGATTGGCTATTAAAGGGGACAACCCTTACTTTTGAGAATCCTCATTGGTTAAAAGTATATTTTGGGGTGACCTATTATTAACATCAGTTCCACATAGTTTTATATCAATCCCAAGATAAGTTAGTCTAATCTACAACTTGACTCAGAGAACACCTCACTGAGGGGTTCGAAGAAGATTTTAAAACGCCATCGAAATGTGAAAAGCTTATCTTCAGAAATAAAATAGTTATGCTTAGAGATAGAAACATCAATAAGTGTACTTGTGTGTTAATGGCCACGCTATTCCTTCGTCACAATTACGAAACAGCATTTTCATAGGGCATACGCTGGTTCTTTCAATTCTTTCAAGTTTAAAATCTGTTCGTCACATGCAGTCTGATTTGGTATCTATGTTTTCATCAAAGGCTTGGGAACTAATGTGGACAGTTGTTTTGTTTAAAAAACGGATACTGTTTAAAATATCAGTATTTACGCGAGCGACATTTTGAATGTGTAAAATGCATTGAAAATTGTCGGCTAAAGAGTGCATAAATTAAAATAGCGAACAGTAATAGCAACAATAACTATCTACATTCCAAGCGGAAACGCTTTTCATAAGCATACCACCTATTTTTGGGCAATCGCTGCAACCGAAATATGAAATTCCAGGCCATCTGTAAAAAAGAGCGTGAGCATATTTTACTGTGAACTTGGGACATCACAATACATGTTTTAATTGGTGTCAGACCTATTTTAATGATACGATAATTATGCCCTCAATAATGGCTTTCATTTGAACTATTATTTGTTAAACTGCTATTTTTACTTTTTGAGAAATTAATGAATTTATCGAAAAACTCTACAGAGAGTGTCACCTTGACGGCTACATCCCTTAAGCCAAAAAATCAATTATCTATCTTTCTTAGACTACTTCAGCCTAGGCGGGAGTTGCTTGTGAAAATAGCCCAGCGTAGAAATATACATTAATATACATTAATCGCTAGTAAGCAGTGTTGCCAAGAATTAGGTATAGGGGGCTTACTTGGTCGCGCAATCGCGCAAAAATCGGTCATATTATGATTATGTAGAGATGAAACAGGGAATTATTTTTGTCCCAAATACACCCTAAAATTTGGTAATATGCAACACCAAAGAAGTGCGTTGAAGTGAAACTAAATGGATTTATTTCATTGGAATTGGTAATCTGATAATAATTGCTTCAGGCAAAATTGCCTGACTCAAATCTATTTAAATGTATATTATTTATTGACACAGGTTAAACGTGTTAAAGATGGCAAATTGCGAAGTAAGGGGAAATGAGAGAGTGGGGATGATGAGACGAGGAGATGATCGGGTGGAGGGGAGGAGAGGAGAGGAAAGGAGATGAGATGAGATGAGAGGAGAGGAGAGGAGAGGAGCGCAGCGGAGAGGAGTGGAAAGGAAAAGAGAGGAGAGGAGGGCGAGTAGAGGAGTGATGAGTTTATTCAGTTTATTAAAATTTGTCCATGTTGATGATAGGCAAACTGCTTAAGTTTTCCAACTGCATAGCAGGGTAAAATTACCAACAAAAAGAAGAATTAAGAAAGCCCAAAGTTTACCAACATCAAAGGCCTATCGGTATTAGAGGACATTCAAGCGAAAGGGGCGCTAGACCACTAAATACACCGGTCTTCCACACACAGTGGGTATCCCATAATCTCGTCTTATCCTTCCTTGTTTATTAACAACAGGTATCTACCTCTATTGAAATAAGCTGATTGGTACTTCAAAGTTAACAATGAATTCAAGGAACAGATCCATTCACACAATCCCTTGCGTTTTCGTTTCTGAACAATAGAGCTCCCGAAACAGAAAAGATAAAACGAGACCATATCAAACGCTACAAAATATGGATGTACTTGCGAACAAAAGGACTATGTATGAATAGATGCGACTGAATTACCTACGGAATTATCTCTATTGTATATATTATTCTATTAACCCTCCTCGTCCTTGCATCTTCTCTAGGTGTTAGGCGGCTTTTATTTGCACAATTGGGCACTCAAAACACCAGGTTGGTGCTAGCGGCTACCCAAAGATGGCCGACCAAATCCTGACCATGACTCGTTGGATTCGTCTATAGACGAATCCAAGGAGGTTAGATAGAAAGGAGAGGAAATAGATTACGTAACGCATATTGTTCCTTTGTGCCTATTTGAGTTTCCGAAACGCTATTCATAGAGAGGTACCTTTTGTTCGAGACAAAGGGCTTCCGCCATTAAATCGGTAACTGTCCTGACATCGTATTAACGCTATAATAGTCAGGTTACTGTCAATAAGTGATCAAACGAAAGTCACGTGAAAGCGCCTATACTAGCGAGAGGTACTTTTTGTTCCTATACATCCAAAGGGTGTAATTAAGTAGCCGTATAGGCACAAAAGGCACACATTAGCCGTGGGTGTACAGTTCGTTATCAGCCACTGACTTTAGGTGCTTCATTTAAATCGATTGCACATCATAATTAAGGCTGCCAAGTCTACATGTCTTTAGTACTGTATAATGGTAATACTAGCTACGTATGTAACATATAATAAGTACTGGTGTAGGCCTATATAAAAGTTGTTTCACAAATTGACATTTAATTTTATTTTAAAAAGGAGATGGGCATACCCAGTGGCGTACCGAAGGGGGGGGGGGGGCAGCTCTTTTGTGAGAGGTCTTGGGAGGGAATGAGGGAGGAAGAGGCGGAGGAGGGGATATGGAGAATGAGAGGGGGACTGGAGGAAGAGAGAAAGAGGAAAAAATGAAGAGTAAAAATAATAAAAATAAATAAAATAATAGAAAGATAAGGAAAAGGATAGGAATGAGAGGGGACAAAAAGTAACAGGGGATGGAGAAGGGAAGGGAGAAGAGGAGAGGGGTGATACTTTAGCCAGGAAAGAATAAGTACAGAGAAAGGAAAAGAAAGGGATGAAAAATGTAGGCCTAACAATAATTATTAAAGAAACTAAACACAGCCCCCCCCCCACATAGGCCTAACACTAACAGCCCTACAGGCAGCCATTCGATGATGTCAATGCTATTATGCGTTACGTAATTAAAACGCCCAGTCAGATGTACTTCACACCTACCAAGCACAAGTCATCCAATTTCGAAAATTGGACGTTGAATGTACACTCTCAATGAATAGGCAATCTGCCCGTTCGAATTCGCGTCGAAAATAATCGAAATTTATTCACTTCTTCTTGTCTATACTAGGTCATATTGTAACCCCCCAAATCGATTTTATGTCGGACTCTACTGGATACTTTGATTTGCTTCATACACGACAAACATAAAATTTTTCTGTATTTTGTAATGCGTTTTTTTTGTCATTTTGGAACGTCATTTTTTGCTACTAACCGCAACGTAACTGCCTTACGGGAATTCCACGGCTGACCAATTCACAATAGATTTCACCCACTAGAGGACATACTAACTAGTTTTCGACTAATGTAGCATGCGGTTGGCGTTCCCGTATCGCGTTTTACGTAAATTTCGCAATCTCTCTATTAGTTAAGGAGATACTTGAAATGCTAGCTTTAACACTCTGAACGATGGTCAACCGATATCTATTGTTGTACAAGGCTCACTCAGTCATTTAATGAGAATACAAATGATCGAATTTGGTGTTGAAATGAGCAAAATGTTCAGTTGCACCTTTTCAATATAAAATTAATTTTCTCGGCCAAATGCAAAGCAATAATTTTCATCTTTTCAGTAATGTCAGGAAAATTTTTTTAATGCTTGATACTATTTTTTTTCAAATCCTAGTGTTAAACTTACGCGTGAAATTCAGTCGTTTAGTGTAAGGTTTTTGATTTTGATAGGCTTCAACTCTGCCCGCGAGCCCTTTTTTTTTTGATCAACCTTTTGCCTTGTCAAAGTAATATAGTTCGCTAATGAAGGATTTTTTCTTTCTTTCTAACGCACATCACCGTGAGCGATATATCATAGTTTTGTCAAAAATTCCGTTTTGATTTCACCATTTTTTACTGCCGGCTAAATTTTTTTCTAAATCAACGCGTGAAATCTGAAGCTAGTAGTAGCATTTTGGATCGATATTCCTGGGTGCCGCACGCGTTATTTCTTTCTGCAACCATAATGGGCCGCAATGCGAGAACACGTAGTACATACATGTAATTATAGGCCTATGAGGCTAGATATAACGCGAGTTTATTACCATTATTATTTCCTCTTACTTAATAAAATAAAAAAGAAATCGATAGAATTAAAATTATACAAAGGTTTACCTGGGGTTCGAACCCACAACCTATGTATCCATAGTCTAATGCCTACACGACTGTGCTATGATTTGTGGTGCCAGAAAGGTGTTTGTTTATGATACTTATTGATTACGGAATAAAGTGCATACGCACAATATACTATTACTAGTATATTAGTACTAATAAATACGAATATAATCCTAACCCTAACCCTAACCCTAACCCTAACCCTAACCCTAACCCTAACCCTAACCCTAACCCTAACCCTAACCCTAACCCTAACCCTAACCCTAACCCCTAACCCTAACCCTAACCCTAACCCTAAACCATAAGACCCTAACCCTAACCCCTAACCCTGACAATAATGAACCTTGCCTCGGAAGATGCGGTTAGTGATATATTGCGGCCCATTATGGTTGCAGAAAGAAATTAAGCGTGCCGCACAGCTCAACTGATCATACTTTTCCTACATTCGACCTTGCATGATTTTTGAGTTGACACAGTCATGAAAATAACTATAGATACTTGACAGACCATTAATAGCCCAGTTCTGAACCTTTTCATTGATCATTCATAACAATAGGTATCTGATGGATCAGTGAAGATAAGAAGGATTATAATATATCCGTAACCTTGATATTATAGTACATCTCGAGGAAAAAGTGCAATGGACATGTTTTCATTTTATGTTTCAAATATCCCGCACATGAAAATTGAGTATTTAAGGGCTGGGGTATGAACGTTTGGACAGTATTTATTTTGGGACATTAGAGCACATCAGACATATCGAATTGCATTCTGAATACGAAGAATGTCATTCTGATATCAAATAATTTAGATTTTTGAAATTCGCAATTTGATACACATTTTATGGCAAATCATTAAAAATTGATATTTTTGATATTTAACAGTACTTGAAGTAAACTTTATAAATCTGATGAGTTATACTTAAAGTGTATGCAGGTGGGATGAAAAGCCGACGATCAGTTGAAAATTTTGACCTTTCGTATTGAAGATATGGATTTTTTCCCAAAACACCAAAAAAATTAGGTCTTTTTGGGAAAAAATCCATATCTTCAATATGAAAGGTCAAAATTTTCAATTGACCGTCGGCTTTTCCTCCTGCTACATACACTTTAAGAATATATCATTTGATTTATATAATTTACTTTGAGGACTGTTATATATCAACAATTTGAAAAATATCAATTTTTTATAATTTGTCATAAAATTTGTATTATATTGTGATTTAAAAAAAATGAAAATTATTTGATATCAGAAAGACATGCTTGGTATTCAGACTGCAATTCGATAGCTCTGAGGTGCTCTCATGTCCCACAAAAAATACTGTCGAAATGCAATAAACGCTCATTTTGGATCCTTAACCCAAAATGGAAAATGGAACAATTTATTGGAAATCTGTTTTAACAGATTTTTTTGACATATTTTTCTGCACTGTATTATACCTAAATTAAGAAATTTGATAAATATTCAAAGAAAATATAGGTCATCCAAAAATGTTTGATTTTTACACATTTTGGGGCAAAAAAGGAAAAATAAGCAAAAATATCAAAATCTGTTTTAACAGCTTCATTCATCAAGTCATAACAAACGGCCTACATGCTTAATTTCTAATAAAATATTGAAATTGTGAAAAATATAGGTATTTGATTTTCATGTTTTTTCTTGCAAATATGCTAATAATATGCAAATTATGAAATTGCAAAATAAAGTTTCTACATAGCATACATCTTTCAAGTGTGATGTTCAAAATGACAGACATCAAAAAGAGATTCGATGAAATGTAAAGGTGTAGTAACAATTTTGGCATGGACTGTCTGGTTAGGCAAAGTACGGTAAGTTGAGCTGTAGGAAGATTGTAAATAATGAAAAATGAGATTTCCTTCTTTTCTTATACTTGTCATTGTTGTTCTTTCTTTCAGATAATGACGTTTATTTATTATCCATTTTGCAGGAAATATCCGTACATGACGTGGAATTGGGCGGTAGTAATTCGTGCTGCGAATTTAAGTTACACCGTGTTGACACATTCCCAGATAACGTGCCCATAGATGGTATCGTCAGTGTCTCCCAAGATGACAACCCCCATTCAGTGGACGTGCGTGTATATATGGGATTTTTTGAGGATAACAAAGGTATTATTTCCTGATTCATGACCGATCGGCAGCCTCACCACCCCCTCCCCGATTTTCCTCATTATTGATGAGATCTTGGTATCATATTAGATTTAGTCATCGATAATTTCCGAAGAAACCCTCGATTCAACTCTGCGGTATATCTGCGAAGATTTCCGCGCAACATTTTTAACGAAAGGTGAAAGCCGGGTTAGAATTAATATTAGACTACCCCGTAGTCCACTTGCCCATTGTGCATACTCTGGATATTGTATTTAATCTTAAAACTCTGATTTAATTAATGTATGCACAATTGATAGATTTTCACATGTGTTCTTTTCAGTCACCCTACTCCCTCTGTTTGTTAGCTTCCCAAGTTTTTTTTAACATGGAATTTCGCGATTAATAAACTGGCAGATTCTAAAATCAGAATTGTTCAGTATTGAAGTGCCAATACAATTATGACATTATGATATGTGGCATTTAATAATATAAGCCTAGGTATACTTTACTTTTACTGTCACTAATATAATTATAGAAACTTTTTCATAACAATTTTATGATGTAATTAATATCAGTATAATTTCGAGTTCAACTGAATGCTTTCATCATGATTAACATCAAAAATAGACTATGGCATAGTCTAAATTAATATTAGAGTCTCATCTTTCTGTTTAACCCACCTGGCATTTCTAAAATGTGACGTAAGCTGAGATATTTGGGTTCAGAAATGCAGTTTTGTGATTGTTTTCCTTTTTTTAAACCAAAAAAATGCCAATTATTAAAACAGATATAACTTCGAAAGTCAATAAACATGATAAAGTATGAACTTCTTATTTGCGGAGGAGAAAACATGTCACATGTATATATTCAATATTCGTTAACAAAACAATTTCATCTTTATATGTTGATGCAATATTGTTAGTTATTTTGATGAATTTGTTAACTTTTGTCCAAAAGAAGTTAATTTTACATGGTAAAGAATGGTATTAAAAAAATTAAAATATTTGAAATAAAAACTATACCAATACATAGGTATGAAGGCGCACATCAAAAAAGTCAATCATGGCAACTTTTGACCTAAGACCTCTTGAAAATCAAAGGTCAACATAAAATGATCGTTTTTGGCAGTTTTGCCATCAAAAATTTTGCTGGTATATGACCGGATTAATCTTTTGATGGCCCCTGGGCACGGCAACATTATATCCACCTCTGGCTCTTCGGATAGAAGACACACCCACACCCCCATAATTGTAACCGAAGTTTTTCCAAGCTGGCCCCAGAAGTCCTTTACCGGGAACTTAAAGCGCACGAAACTTCGATAAAGTGTGCGTAGCGCGCGAAAATTTATTATTTCAATGCTAAAATTTAAAGGGGGTGTATAGGAGTCACCGAGCCAGGGGCAAGAGGAGCTGCCCTAGCACTCATACCGTATTATTTATGATTTATATTTAGTATAGATAGGATGGAATTATAACTCTCATTTTTTTGGAATTCGTGTTCAAGTTCGAGATGAAAATAAAAAAGGAATTCCCAAGGGGACGTCTCACAGATCTACTCACATACTGGCTTTATCGAGATAAATGACGGCGAAGTGCGCGGCAATTTGGCGTTTGATACTAAAAAGGCGAAAATGGGTTAATTTTGGGTCTAAAATAGACCAAAAGGAAGATGCAAATCGTAAATTTTGTCACAACATATCTGTCGAGTGAGAAGGGGAGGGGACTGAATTGCCAACCTGCCGTAATCTCATTTTTTTTCTGATTAACAGTGGCATACATTTCTATTTGAAATTGAGGGGGATGGGGTTGGAAAATATAAATTCGCGCGAAGCACGCAACAATTGGCACTTTTATGGCTAAAATGGCCAAATATGAGGTTGATTTGGTCAGAAAAGCACATAGGCGTCAACATTGGGAAGGTGATTGTATGGAACATACCCCTAGCAAAATATTGGGGGGGGGGGGGTTATCCCCCATCCTCGAGGATCTACGCTTATGCTGATGAAGGGCGCGATGAGAAGAGGTGATGGGATACGCACATATTTTGTTGATCTTTAATTGCAAAATCATAGGTCTTTTTCTGCATCACCTAACGCGCCTGACCAACTTCATTGAAGGCCCAATATACCGGACCAACCGGCCCAATAGGGCATATACAGGGTGTCCCAAAAAAAAGAGGCCCCTCATTGCACCCTCTTTTTCTCCTATTTCTGAAATTTAATCAAATATATTTTGGTATGTAAAAAACCCTTGAGTAGTTAGCTTTAATAAACCAAAACAATTTTATCAATCGGTTCACAACTTTTGAAGATATGCTCCTTTAAAGAAATGTACCCGTTTTTCACTCTGTCCACGGAGAAGGTTTGGCTACTTCAAAGATTGAAAAGGAGTACACATACCATGCATGAATATCAAACATTCCTCAATGATAACTTTATAAAATAACTTTATTTATGGAATGGGCTTTACCAGTGGGTTTATGGGCAATGGATTTTGTTAATAGTGTCATTAATTTGTTGGTAAAATGGATGCCGAATGGGACTTCTTTTGCTTTACTTTACTTACTTTTGTTTTATTATGTTTCTTACTTTCTTACTTTGTTGTTTCTTGATTTCTTTTTTTTTATTTTACAACATACGTCATTTCTCCTTTTCCCTATAAAAGGCTGTTTGGTTTGTCTTTGGTTCTTCTGAACTGCGTTTACTGTGCTGCTCTGCCCTCTACCTGGTTGCCTCCTTGGCGAAGACAGGTTTCAGCCCTGGTCCTCATTGCATCAATTGCGTTGCGTTCCATACTTTTGCGCCGGATACTTGCGAATGCATGCAGTAATACGTTTGCGAAGATCTTAGATTTTGCCACAAAGGAAAAAAAAGTGGTGTGAGGTCTGGTGATCGTGCAGGCCACTCCACAGCATGATCCATCCCAACCACACTGTTTGCTATCCGTGGACAGAGTGAAAAACGGGTACTTTTATTCAAAAGGGCATATCTTCAAAAGTTGTCAACCGATTGAAATAATTGTTTTGGTTTATTAAAGCTAACGATTAAAGGTTTCTTTACATATCAAAATATATTTAATCAACTTTTCAAAAATAGGAGAAAAAGAGGGCGCAATGAGGGGCCTCTTTTTTTTGGGACACCCTGTATTACGAACATATTGTAGTTTTGATCTTCTCTATCTCGTGTGATGTGAGAAACACATCTCATACTCTCCACCTCTTCCACCTATCTCTCTCTCTCCCTCTCTCCCTCCCTCTCACCCTCCCTCCTTCTCTCCCTACGTCCCTTTTTCCAAGAGATAGCAAGAATTTCTTTGACAAAAATGACCAGGTGTCTTGTCATGATAGTTGGATAGAACATCCCATGGGACATCTGAAAAGTGAAGTCTTGAGTGTCGTGAGCGGTGGAGCGTGACATCAGAGGTCAATGACCTCAAATTTGACCCATTTTCCTGTATAATTCGTATTATGCATGCCATTTATTAACAACAGCCTCGATTTTCACATTTGTGGTGTCTAATGAAAGATATTGAAATTATCTATCAAACAAAACCAATATCAATGAGATTTAACAATGTTTCGACCCTAATTTTGAGCCAATAACGTCAAAATTTAGCATTTTTACCCATATTTTGCAAATTGACCTGACATAAAACTTATAATTTCAACAGTTTTTAGTTGAAACCTGGTCATTTTTGTCAAAGAAATTCTTGCTATCTCTTGGACCATTTGGTTAAGTCGGGAATTCCGCCAACGTATTACTAGTACTGGTACTCGGGAGTCATGGACACGGATCAGTGTAGGGCCCTTTTAACATCATCTGATGTTTTTTGACATTTCAAAATTATGTTTTTTTAGATTGTTCAAGCTGGCGGATATTTTCTGCTGTCATTTAGCCTCTTCCCGAAAAAAATCCCGACCGACCATAAAACTAGGGTTTTTCGTCGCCTAATGTACTCTTGTTAATATCGCGAGGTACTTAGCAATGCGTAACACCTTTCTAATTTAGCAAAAGAAAAAGATGACCGTGCACAAGTTACCTCAAATTCGTAGAAAGTATCTTACTTTTTACGCACCACCTGACTAGTGTGTTTTTAACACGATCTTTTGCTAAAATTTTGCTTTACAGATGTGGAACCATTGACGGAAAAGTTCTCAAGAAGCCGGTTAGAAAGAATAAGAGGTAATAAGGCCCCAAAAATTGTTTGATTGGCGTAATCCGATTTTTTTTAATGTTACGCCAATCATGCCAGTCAAACAATTTTCTTTTTGTGACCTAAGTGTATAATTAGAGTCATGCGGTAGCATGACCAGCAAGTTTTAAAAAACGACTGATAAAGAAGAATAAACAGATGCACCGCAAGACTATATTTACACGGAACAAAACGCTATTGTTCTGTGATATTTTTCGCTGGGTACAAAATGTATCTAAAACCATGCTAAATCTTATTTACTGTCCAAAGTGTCATATTTTAATAACTCATTATTTCAAAAAAGTTACACCAATCTTACAGTCAATGCGATTGTTTGATAATAAACAAACATTCTTGCTTTATTTCACGCGGTATTTCATAGCCAAAATTAGTGGCAAATCATCATACTGCAGTTACTGTCCGTTTTCCTATACACAACACACAGTGCTCTCACCATTGAGCTGTGACCTCTACAAATCGTGCCACGTTAAAAGGATAGGCATTTGCCTAGTTAACGTCAATGTGTGAAAAATAACCGGCCAATATTAAAAGTACTCTCAAAAACTTCTAGCAAATATATTTCTCTAACATGACCTAAAATTACAGCTAGGTTAGATGTTCAGAAATATTCGTACTTTGGTAAAACAGTGAGTGAGGGCAAGGCATAGCTAGCCAAATCCCGTGTTAATTGAATGGAGATTTGACCGAAAATGTTGGTAAACGGACCGCTCACTCCTGAAGAATGCCACACGAAAACGGTACAAGCTACATTTAAAGTACTCTCTGTTCGATCATCATGATGAGTTTTTTAAATAGTATGCCGAAATTTGGTACTGTAGGTAATTGACAAAGGGTCGTACTTCGCTGATGAGTAAGTGACAGTGAACATGAAAATCAGGGCCCATAACCCAAGTTAGTAGCTAGTTAGTGGAGGCCGTCACGGGACTGATTATTGATTATTGAAGTGCCTTATTAATAGATACGCACGATTTAGGGCAAGAAAAAAACCGGACACTTTTGGAGACATCATCATCATCATCATCATCATCATCATCATCATCATCATCATCATCATCATCATCGTCGACATCATCATCATCATCACTTTCTACATTTTTTCTAAACAACATAGGGCCTACCGTTTTAATAAGATTTTTTTCTTGAAATGCATGTAACTATAATCAAAGTATTTGCTATAATTATTGTTTAGAGCGTGATGAAATAAAACATCACGATTTTCATCACAAAACAAATATAATGCACAAGAAATCGTTTGTTTTAGAGCGTGATGATGAAATAAAACATCACGGTTTTCATCACGAAACAAAGTAATACATAAGAAATCGTTTGTTTTTTAAAGCGTGATGAAATAAAACATCACGATTTTCATCACAAAACAAAGTAATAGGCCTACAAAAGAAATACTTTTTTCGAGAGTGATTAAATAAAACATCACGATTTTCATCACGGAACAAAGTAATACATAAGACATCGTTTGTTTGATTGCAATCAACCGCGACAGTTCGTCGCACACACATAACAATGCACTGCGATCAAATAGGTTGATGACAACATTTGATTGAATGGACTGCACTGTGCCATGATTACGTGCACCGGTTCAAATCCTTTGTTTGGAGCAAATCAATAATTTCACGTACAGCCTCTATGCAAATTAGAGTTTACACACGCTGCAGCTGGGGTAATCGACCGAAGCTGGTTGCCGTTAGTGATCGAATGCATGAGCTTATTTGCTTTATTGAATCGATTTACTGGATTAATTTCCTGTTAACTGGGTTTAATGCCACAAAGGTCGAATCGGGCTTGCCATGGACCATAAGTGCATCATGTAGCTAATCATACTGATATCCACAATCTTTCGTCACTGCTACAACCATACATGGCTGTCACTGTCGCACCACTTTTTCAGATTCACTTTCAAATATACCCTAGCATTTTCCTGGATACCCTACATACAAATTCTGGATCCCATTCGCCAACAAATCAATTTTTTCACAATTCTTTTATTCTTTCCGGACCACAGCATACATTCATATTAATAAATACTCCACTTTCACACCTCGTTATAACGGGACGTCCCTGTGGCGAAGCGGGTTAAGGCCACCGACTTCTAATCCATTTATGAATTTTTGCAAGTTCGAAACTTCTCACCACTTTTTTTAAAATGTTTTATTAACCAATTTATTGTCATAAATTAAGAATAACACCATTTCGAACATCCATTGCTATTGTGATATTGTATTTTTTTTTCATCAAACAAACATGTTTGATTTTTTATTCACATTTAGGCCTAGGCCTAGGGCCTACTTTCACCATCCAGATGCTTTCACCATGCCTGACTATCATGACATCTTCGTCATTTAAAACCCATTTATCAGTGTCTCTGTTCACAGCTCAGACTGAAATTATATTTGGAATAAATATTATAAATTGTCACAAATTAATAATCACAAACCGCGAAAGATCGCAAACAACTGCCGCTGAATATTGATATTGAGAACCACAAACCGCGAAATTTGGATATCCAACTAGATTGCCCCGTAAGGCTGCAAAGAATCACACACCACGGAATATGGATATCCAACAAGCTTAAATTATAAATTAAGCTCCCGGTAGAGGGCAGGGCTTGAAGGGAAATTAAAATCACAAACCGCGGAAGATCGCCGACAACCGACGCTTAATAGGGACATCCAACAATATTGCCCCGCAGGGCTACAAAGAACCACAAACCGCGAAATTTGGATATCCAACCAGATTTCCCGCAGGCCTATCGATTATAAAGAACAACAAACCGCGAAATATGGATATCTAACAAATTAAGACTTCAAACCACGAAAGATCGGCAACAACTGCCGCTCAATATTGATATCCAACTACATTGCCCCGCAGGGCTATAAAGAACCACAAATCGCGAAATTTGGATATGCAACTATTACCCCACAGAGCTTGAAAGAACCACAAACCACGAAATATGGATATCCAACAAGCTTAAACTATAAATTAGCTCCCGATAGAGGGCAGGGCTTGATGAGAGAAATTAAAACCGCAAACCACGAAAGATCGCCGATAACCGCCGCTTAATAGGGATATTCAACTAGATTGCCCCGCAGGGCTATAAAGAACCACAAACCGCGAAATTTGGATCTGCAACTAGATTTCCCTACAGGGCTACAAAGAACCACAAACCAAGAAATATGGATATCCAACAAGCTTAAACTATAAATTAGCTCCTGATAGATGGCAAGGCTTGATAAAAACCACAAACCACGAAAGATCGCCGACAACCGCCACTTAATAGGAATATCCAACTAGGTTGCCCCGAAGGGCTACAAAGAACCAACAATCGCGAAATTTGGATAGCCAAGTATATTGCCCCGCAGGGCTACAAAGAACCACAAATATTAAAACACGATTATCTTGCCTAGTCGGGGTATTTAGACGCTTATGCGCATTTACCAGTTCCGACTTGAAGTAGGCCTAAATCGGACTTACTCTCTGTGTCTCTCTGGCATTGTCAACATTGGGTGTGTGTTGTTCATATTTAAATTTTCTTTACATAATTATTTACGTTGCCTTGAATAATTAAAGTATATTAAAATATATATTGATCATTGTGTACGCCTCATTACATTACAGTCACGCGTGACGATCAAGTTTTAAACGACTGATAAAGTTTTGTTTAATTGTTTATTGTCATGAATCAAGAATAGCAACTTCAAACATCTATTTTTCGTTTTATTCGTTTTATGGAGCACTTCGTAACCTGATGACTTTCCAAGCTTGGAGCTGCTTGGCTACATTCATAAAAAGAAAAGAAATCTACCAAAAAAACGTTGACAACGTAAAGAAATCTGCAAGTTTAAAAAAACCCACCTCGGCTCACTTTTTGAAACTTGGTCCCATTTTGAATACCAACAGCAAATCAGTGTTTTTATTTTATTTCAACAGAATACAACGTTTCCAACAAGATTACAAGCCTACTTGTTATTCAATCATTAGTCATGATTATTATAAAACAAAACACAATAGGATATTGGCTTACCATGCAAGAACAAGATAATAACCTTTCAGGTCGTTCCAGAAAGCATACAAATTAATATCGCATCTGCACATTAAAGATACATAACACTTCTGGAAATGTTTTAGATTTATATAAATATGATAAAGTTTAAATCAGTACCTTTTACGAATGGGACCAAGTTTCAAAAAGTGAGCCGAGGTGGGTTTTTTTAAACTTGCTGATTTCTTTACGTTGTCAACGTTTTTTTGGTAGATTATTATCACACGAGTTGTCTGCCACACAGTGAACCGTAAAAACAATATAACATGTTTTTCCGTTTAATTTTGTATTATTTACGATTGCTTTTTGCAAAAACGGCAACAGATAATATGATAACACGTAGCAGCTAAAACACTAATTGATATGAACGTATGAAGAATTTTGAAGCAATTTGTGATACAGTTATAAATAGGTCTTTCTGAAACCTTTGAGATGTTATGAAAATAAGTGTTAAATCTGAAACTACGCGTACTGTTCAGAAGAATATTTTTGCATCATCGCTGTAGAAGAATTCGGCAAATTTTAAGTTGAACATTAATCCAATATCATGTCGATTTCAAATTGACGTACTAAATGGCAATGTGCTTTACATGGAATAAGTGTTATCTACCACAAAATGTATAAGAACGTAAAAAGAGGCCAAAGTTTTCCAAAAATCTTTCCCGTGTGGCTTGTCACCCTTTTTAAAACTTGGTCTCATTTAGTAAAGTCATAAGAACAGGTCATAAATGTTATTTTTACATGCAACAATTTGCACAAATTATAATAAGCGGTAGGCAGTAGGCTGTGTATTATCAAATGCATTTAGAAAAGCGTGTTCATAAAGAGTAGTAGAATATTAATTACAAATTGACCATCTGTCAACCTACTGAACATACGGCGCAGAATCCCACATGACGATGAGGATTTTAACAAAGTGAGTCTTTTCTACTTTTTCTTGAATAAAAAATACATAATACCGTCTATACGGAAAACCTTCAATCACGCACAAACATTAATTCATTCACTATACGAAATAAACACTGCTAACTAAGAAAACCAACAAGCATAGACGACTCTGTAGGTTTTAAGAAACTTTCACAAATACGAACAAGTTTAAAAAAGGGTAAAAAGCCACACAGGAAAGATTTTTTGAACTTTGGCCTCTTTTTACGTTTTGAAACGTTTTGTGGTAGATATTGATGCTTTTTATTTTTTACAATTAAGGTTACTCGTGCTTTCTTGCCCTGCGGGACCCTTCTATTGGGGTCCCACTTGGAGTGTTTAATTGTCGTTAGCCTTGTTCAAGGCCCTCTAAGTTTCCTCCCTCATGACCAGCACTTTAATCCTAGTTTCTATAATCTGCACTGCTTTTGGGGCTCGCCAAGTCCATGATATGAGGGCACAGATTGCGGCTACATATAATCATGCGTAAGTTGAACGATCGATATCGGGTTGAGCCTACGAGCCCGGAGGGCGAGACGAGAGCCTTGTATATATTACCACGATCCAGTCACTAATTTTTGCAAGTGACGTCAACATTGACTGAAATCAGTAATCTCATTGGCCACCGGGTACTTGTGCGCCCGCCTGCTTGTCACGTTAATCATTCTATATAAGGAGAGTAAAATGAATATTTAGTATGTTTACTGACCGGAGTCAATTTTTATGACCCCCCTATCGCGGGCAAAAGTTTTTTACGACCCCCCTATCTTGGGTTGAAAATTTGTATGACCCCCACCCCCCTTCCACCTATACAAACTCAAGACAAATTATTCATTGCCGGAACTACTTCCACTGGACATTGCCTCTCGGCTGGTAAATTAAATACATCCTTAAACAAGGGAATACTAGAAAATATATCCCCCGCGAAGAATCCGTTGGAATTGCAACGGTTTTAGTCTTTTTGTACAAGGCCTTCGTTTTGACGGTTCGTAGACTAAGCCCAAGTTCGATTTGTCAGCATACGCACGGTCATTAATAGTCGTAATCTGTAGCCCTCATGTACCTGCCCCACTGACTTCGCGAGCCCCAAAACAGTTCAAGCAGGGAGGAAATCTTAGAAGGCCTTGAACAAGGCTAAATCGTCGTATGGGAGTCGTCTGTCTCGGGCCTACCGGCCCTGGGCCTTAATGTTTTTGTTGACACTGGCCCCAATTAAGGGTGACGGCATTTCGTTGTCGACAGCCCGTCATACTTAGCGACAGCACGTCACCATTTCATACTTTTTACTTTTCCCCCAATAATTTCACTCATTCTTCTGGCCCTGTCCTCTATCGGGTGCTAATTTATAGTTTAAGCTTGTTGGATATCCATATTTCGCGGTTAGTGATTTTCTTTGTAGCCCTGCGGGGCAAACTCGTTAAATATCCATATTTCACGGTTAGTGGTTCTTTGTAGCCCTGCGGGGCAAACTAGTTGGATATCCATATTTCGCGGTTAGTGGTTTTAACACCCCGTAACTACCCCAAACAGCCCCACACCTCATCCAGCTATTTTACTGATCAAAATACTAGTTTCTATATTCTGTGGGGTAAAATATTTATTAACATTAAATAGCTGAACCCCATAGGCTTTCAAAGATTTGCATCAACAGGGCATTGCGGATATTTTTTATCGATAGACATTTGCATAACATAATACATTTACATGATGTACAGGAAGTAGGCTACATTGCGCTGTGTTCAGTTTTATAAGACGGATTTATTGCCATTATTATTTCCTCTTAATTATTAAAATATATTTTTGATGGTTAATATATTTTCATTTTTAAAGTTTTTAGTTTTCAAAATTGCAATTTGTTAATATGATAAAAAAAAAAGCACGTATAGTCTCTAATTGTAAGATTATTGGATCATTTTTAATGTTAATAATTGCGCAATGCCGGCGGTAGAGACCAGCAATAAATGAATAACTCAGCAATTTCCGCGATTCCTGCATTAGTTCTTAAGAATAGAATACAATAGCGGATTCAATAGATTTGTAGTGGAACTATATTTCGGGTAAATAAACCTCGGTCGCGTTGCTAAATTTAACTTCTTCTTTTTCATTAACCAACCGTTATTTTTTTAAACGTTGGCAAAACCTCGACCGAGGTTTTTAATTAGGCTGGAATGGAAGGTGTCATATGTGGTTACATCATACGCGTATTCCAATGCTTAAAATGTCGGAATAATGGAAATCCGTTTGCAGAGACGAAGAAACTGTATCTTACAAAAAGTCCAGATGTCTTTTGAATGCTCGCCAATAGTTTAATTAATGTCTTTATAGTATTAGGAAAATAGTCACAGATGATCGAAAGATGGACGGAAGTGTTGCTTGGACGAAAATAGCAGTCAAAGATGGCCAACGTCTTAGGTTTGGGAAACTCGGGGTATTTCAACTGCAATTATAACGGTCACGTGGTTTCTCCGTAAAGGACATAATGACTTTTCCTTGAAACTCATAATGTTTTGGTGCAATTCATGGTCATCCGATACCCTATGGGTATGCCACGTGACATTTTTTTCTTCTTCTGAGTTCCCCAGACCTTAAAGGATCTTGTCTTCTAAGGCTGGTAATTTCATCCACATCCACGAACCCAGCAAACACAAAAACGTTTAAAAACGTTTTAAATAAGTTATATTTTGGGTTTTGGTTTAGGTAAAAACGTTTTAATGTTATTAAAATAACATTAAAATGTCGGGTTATATAAAGGTCATAAAATCGTTTAAAACGTTTTGTATGAAAACACACTACAACAATATATTTTTAAAATGTTTTCGAAATGTCATTGTAAACTATTTTTGCAAACATTTTTGGCCAAATATTTTGTCAGCACTTAAATAACTTTGTTAAAATATTTGCACCCAGCAAACACAGAAATGTTCTTAAAATGTTTTTTTACAAAACGTTTTAATAACATTTAAATGTCGGGTTATATAAAGGTCTTGAAAACATTTTAAAAACGTTATTGTAAATATTTTGGGCAAACATTTTTTGCAAAATATTTGTTGAACTCCATAATAACATTCTGTTTAGAATGATTTGTACAAAGTTTTCAAAAATGTCTTTGGAATGTTATTAAAACGTTTTTATACCCTTTATCTTTATATAACCTGACATTTAAATGTTTTCTGTAAAACATTTGCGCTTGCTGTGCAGCAAATGACCAACAAAATGTTATTTAATGTTATGAAAACGTTTTATGCCATTAATGTACCCTTTATATAACCCGACATTTAAACGTTTTCTGACAACTTTTTATAACCTTTTGCGAATGATGTCGAAAACGTTTTGTGTTTGCTGGGAATCATTCTCCCATTATCATTTTCCTGATACCTTGCAGAAACCAAATAGATTCCAAATAAACCATTTGGCATTTGGATTTTTCAGCGATATTGCTTTACTTATGGCCAGTGTGTCGATTACACAGTTAAAATTGCTGTGTTGAAATCCAATGTTTGGTACCAATAAAGCGTATTTTCTGACACATAAAAAACTAAATGTTTCAAATTTTCAAAAACATTTTGTAATGACAACTGCACATCTATTTTTTCACATTATGTTTTGTGGCAATAACATCAAGAATTTCATCACATCAAGACCAGTCAAAACTTACGTTTCTGGATGTTTCATCAACCATCGGTTGACTTCATCAGCAGGATTGCTGTTTTGAAGTGCTGTATGATATTGATCCGGTAGAGGATGATTTAAGTACTACCCACCACCCCACTGGGTTTACTGTGCAGCAGACGAGCAGTGTGAGTAACATGACACCACTGCTTTGCTATGCTGAATAGAAGAGCATGGTTAAATTTGAATTTGTACAGTTATATTTACATAAAAAACGCTGTGAAGATGCTGGTCGATTTCACATTTTATGTTATCTACAGAAGGTGTGAGTTATCCTTTAAACACACATCACTTTTGTTCTGAAATCGACCAAGTAATAATGACACACACACACAATTCTAAAACAGCATCTTTTGCACATAGTTCAATGGGATTTGAAAAGTAAAGTGGCAGTTGAAAGTCTAGTGATAACACTTTCGCAGTGCATGATGGGGCTTCCTTAAATCATCCTCTGTTGATCCGGCAACCCTCAGAGTTTGAAGAGCACCATTCCCTGTGTCAAAGTTCTTGTGCAACACATGATCGTATAGGTGTGAAAGTTGGTAGGCCCTCTGTTTTGGAGCTTGCCGTTGTTCCTCCTTATTCAGATTGCTTCTTTTATCGATCTTGTTTTGCTGCTTGTTTCCTTATCTATATAACTCATACAAGTTTCTTGTCATTTGATTGGCTAGTTACTATTGAGTATTTCTGCTATTTTTGGCGGCCAGCTGCAAAAGGAAAATAATTGCACTCCGCGCGATTGCAATAGTCATTTTTCCATTGCACTAAGCTACCATAGCAACGCTGGTAGACGCGAGAGCGTATACCGCGAGTTTTCCACCTCAACTCACCAACTATAGGTGCAGGTGTTGCTTCTAAAATAAATATTCATTTAGATATTTTCTAATTTATTTTGTTTTTCTGGTGATTTATAAAATTAAGTGGAAGAAAGGAAACTTATATATGAGTTATATAAAATATTGAATTCGTTCAATGGAAAGAAAATTTCCATTCGGTGAAATATGAAATAATTCCCTTCAACTCGGCAAAGCCTCGTCGAATGGAACGGTCCATATTTCACCTCATGGAAATATTCTTACCATTGAACTCATAAGCATTCAAAATTGGCCAGTATGTAATAAGAGTTGACCTTTGACCTCATATATTGAATATTTGGATGAAATTTCTTTATGATCCCATAAAGGCTGTTCCTTTGTCTTTCAAACCACATATGTGTAAATGATATCACATGCTTGATTACGTAACAGCATTAGCTTGAAATCAATAGACTAGGAACACTGCCAAATCACGCAAAAAGTCGGGCCTTTTAAATTACAGCAAAGGCATATGTTTAAAACGTACAAGCACAGCAAAGTACATGATGTATATGGCTAAAATCTGGTAAAATCTGAGACTTGCCATTATGAGATGTCTTTGACCTTCAACAACTTTAGGACTTGAAGAGAAGCAAAATTTTTCTGCAAAAATGGGGAAAATGAAAAATATTTTCTAAGGAGACTCACGTTTTAATATTTGGGGATTAGTCAACAGATATGGCAGAAAAAATTTAATTTCCATGTTTGCTATTGTTGGCAATATAAAAGTGTCTATAGAATGAAAAACCTTGTTTTTGCCAAAAATAACACATATTTGACTACACATTATAAATAAACTAAAACCTTTCTAGCCAGACAAAGATGTTTATATGAGCTAGAAGTTAATGGTCTACAAAAAACAGCACTCTCTTTACTTCAATTACGAGAAAACCTACAATATACAGCAATACCTCATTTCAATCTCTTATTTCCCTTAAAAAACGACTCATTTTCAGCCAGTGACATGTAGCCCATTGATTTTATGCTAATGCTGTTACGTAATCAAGTGGGTGATATAATTTTTACATCTTGTTTGAAAGACAAAGGTACAGTGTTTATGTGATCATAAAGAAATGCCATGAAAATAATCCATATATGGGGTTACAAGTCAACGCTCATTAATTACTCACCTGTCCCTCGTATACCATGATTGTTTCTAGCAACGTGCTGATCTGGTTTGATCAGTTTATGATTGTTTTCTTTTGGATCAGGTGAATAATTTGTGTAGATGCCTTCTTTACAGCTCCCAAGTTATTTCGACAACCTGGTCTTAAATTGCCTACCAGTCTCTTCAATATCGGATGTGTCACATGATTGACAAGGTATCTGTCCTGGTACAGAGTGACATCGCCCCGATATCATAATGGCAGAAATCGCCATGGTAGGTTGAATCCACCGCCACGCATAGCCATTTTATATCGACCTGTTTAATAGTTTTGTGTCGTATCATGGCCCGAAGGACATCTGACTAAGGCTACTGACAATAGCCCCGATTAGCCCGGTTACTGTCCTCGCTGTGTGTTAGTCGAGCATGGTACACCATAGGTCATATGGTTTTAGACTACCTTCACGATTGGCCTATACACTGCGCTATATAATTCGGCACATATAAATCAAAATTATTGTCAGTTTTGACTCAAGACGCAAGCTAGTATCTCAAAGCGCAAACTAACGACTATCATATCTGTTAAAATATATATTCAAGTGCAAGGAACCACATCTGGTTTCTTTATACGAAATCATTTACGGAGATATTCATCATTTTCAAACCCGGTATCCAAAGATTTATCGTCTGAATATCAATCGTGCATAGCACATCCACGTGTATCGATCACGTGTATTCATTTCAGTGTCTCTTGCTGTATAGTGTAATTATTAACCGGGCGATGTCGGTGTGTGTAGACTACATCCGTACATGACACGTGTTCTTGCCTTTGGGGTGGACAAAGGGGCTGGCATTTTATTCGGAAGGGGGGTCCCAAATTTACAAAAAGTCAGCGTCAATAAAGTTGCGACCCCTCCCATTTCGGCAACATAAATTTTATGACCTCACCCCCACATAGAGTACAATGGAGTCACATGACAATGCCAACGTTGTGTTTTCGCAGACTGACTCTCTGGACCTGCTCTGATACACCAGCTATGTATGGTCTCATATCCCTGGAGTGGTATAACTACCACACTCTTGGTCTTGTTGGGGCTGGTTGGGTCATCCTTACACAGCCGTGACGTTAGCCGTGACGTTAGTCACGGCTGTGTCTTTTTTCTTACAGGTTCTTTCTTTCTTTCTTCTTTCTTTCTGTCAACCATTATTACATTTGCTCTAGGACTAACATGCTTACATCGATTTTGACCTAACTTGGTCACAATGATCATTGACCGTGCCCCTACATGTCACATGAAACTCGCGGGGTCAAAGGTCACGCAGGGGTCACAGGGTTCAAAAACGTGATTTCAACTAAAAATGCATCTTCTCCCACAACTTACGTAGGACAGCAACCCCACTTGCACACCTGTATTGCTATTACCTAGTGGTGTACACAGATTTGGGGTCAAAGGTCATTAAGGGGTCACTTCCGGTATAAAACGAAAAACCTTCAAAAATTTTTATTTGCTAAATAAAACATAGCACAGTAACGGTATGTTCACATATGATCTGCAGTCACCCAATGTATATGTGGTATTTTTTTTATCTGGGGTCAAAGCTCATTAAGGGGTCACTTCCGGTATAAAAAGAAATACCTTTAAAATGCATCTTCTTCCACAAATTATGTGGGACAGAGACGCCACTTGCACACATGCATTGTTATTACCCAGTGTCTACGGGGTGTACACAGATTTGGGGTCAAAGGTCATTAAGGGGTCACTTCCGGTATAAAACGAAATACCTTCAAAAATTTTTATTAGCTAAGTAAAACATGGGACAGTAACGGTATGTTCACACATGATCTGCAGTTACCCAATGTATATGTGGTATTTTTTATTTGGGGTCAAATTTCATTAAGGGTCACTTCCGGTATAAAACGAAATACCTTTAAAATGCATCTTCTTCCACAGATTCTATAGGACAGAGACGCCACTTGCACACATGCATTATTATCACCCAGTGTCTATGGGGTGTACACAGATTTGGGGTCAAAGGTCATTAAGGGGTCACTTCCGGTATAAAACGAAAAACCTTCAAAATTTTTTATTTGCTAAGAAAAACATAGGACAGTAACGGTATGTTCACACATGAATTGTGGTTACCCAGTTTATATGTGGTATTATTTTATTTGGGGTCAAAGGAAGGTCATTAAGGGGTCACTTCCGGTATAAAACGAAAAACCTTCACAAATTTTTATTAGCTAAGTAAAACATAGCGCAGTAACGGTATGTTCACATATGATCTGCAGTTACCCAATGTATATGTGGTATTTTTTTTAATTGGAGTCAAAGCTCATTAAGGGGTCACTTCCGGTATAAAAAGAAATACCTTTAAAATGCATCTTCTTCCACAAATTATGTGGGACAGAGATGCCACTTGCACACATGCATTGTTATTACCCAGTGTCTATGGGGTGTACACAGATTTGGGGTCAAAGGTCATTAAGGGGCCAATTCCGGTATAAATTGAAATATCTTCAAAAAATTTATTAGCTAAGAAAAACATAGGAGAGTAATGGTATGTTCACACATGAATTGTGTTTAACCAATGTATATATGATATTTTTTTTTTATTTGGGGTCAAATGTCATTAAGGGGTCATTTCCGGTATAAAACGAAATACCTTTAAAATGCATCTTCTCCTACAAATTACTCAGGACAGTGATGCCACTTACACACATGCATTGTTATTACCCAGTGTTTATGGGGTGTACACAGATTTGTGGTCAAAGGTCATTAAGGGGCCACTTCCGGTCTGAGACGAAAAACTTTCAAAATGCCCCTTCTGCCACAAATAACATGGCAAAATAATGCCACGTGCACGCATACATTGACATTAGCCAATGCCTATGGGGTTTTCATTTGGGGTCAAAGGTCATTAAGAGGTCACAACACGGCTGTGTTCGTGGTCTTAGACCACAGCTAAGTCTAGTTTCTTTCTTTCTTTGGTTTGTGAAAAGTTTGTTGGCGAACTTTGTCTATTTTGTCCAATTTTTTCCATGCGGTCGAAAAGGGTACGGATGTCACAGCACTTCAAAACAGCAACACTGCTGATGAAGTCAATCGGTGATTAACCTTCTTCTTCTTCCTGAGCACATCCCTCTGTAGTGGAGTATAGTCGTACTTTGGTGCAAAAGGTGCTTAGTCACGGGAACAAATTTCAACGAAATGTGCAGATAACTAAAAACGGTGCAAGTAAAAAGATGACCCTGTGGCGTACTAACGGAGGGTGAGTGGTCCCAGACTGTTTCGGAGAATATCCAGTGACTGAGCTGACACAAAAGTGACTGGTAAAAATTTCTAGATACAGATGGCACTTGGGAGAAAACTGTGTTGATAAGGTAGAATTCTGAAGTGTTTTTGTTTGAACTGTTGATTGTGACCTCTAGTCTGGTCTGGTCCGATGAAGAAGGGAACAAGTACGGTAGAGCAGCAGGAATGGCGGCAAGAACATGCACTATCCTGTACAGCATGATGATTTTGCTGTGGGCCCTACGTTCACAGAGTGTCTGCCATTGTAGACAAGTCGGCCATCGCGGACCTAGCAGCACGCCATTGGACCATGCCAATCTGGGCAATCAGGTGCTGCGTATGTGGATCCCACACCGTAGATGAGTATTCCAGTGTAGGACAAACATGTCTTGTAGGCCCGTTCCTTGATCTTAGGAGAGCATTTCCTCAGATTGCGGCGGAGAAAGCCGAGGGTGCTGTTGATTTTGTTGCAGATGTTCTGAACATGCGGCTTCCAGCTGAGGTTTCGGTGGAGAGTGACACCCAGATACTTTGCCTCATCATCATATGAATTTATAAGCGCTCTTTAGCAAAGTCATAGTTCATTGAATTTACAACCGTATGACAAAACAGGCGAAAATAGTACCATTTTGCAAGCTTTGCGATTTACAGAGAATTGACCATTGCTCATTCTAGTGACGCTAGTATATGGATAATACAAGTGTGCTTTTTTATTTAATGACATAAAATTTGTAAGGAACACTTAAAGTTTTTACATTCGCCTTGCTATAACATTGAATTGCGTTTCTGTTGACCTAGTGACGAAAAGTGTTTTTAGGGGGAAGTGTAGCTTTCGTTTGATATAAATAAAATTCTGATTGGATGAAGGGAAAACTTGAGGTTTCGACAAAAACCAATCAAAGAGGCCCATTTTTCAGCTAGAAGCTCCAATGTTCTTATATTGCTATGCGTAGTGTAGAGTAATCACATACTGTGCGGAGACAATTCACTGCTTGCTTGAGAGCTCTTGGGCGAAAATGTGTGCTCAGGTGTATCGAGGTGGAAACCGTGCGCATGATGGTTTATAAGAATCGTTTTTATATAGAAACCTTTCCATATGCAGTTCGAAATGCAGTCCCATGGATCAAATACGGGGTTGCACCCAGGATGTTACTTCGGTTGTTGGAGATTCTGAGAACTTCCGCATTTGTCAGCGTTGAATGTCATTAGCCACGTCTTCTCCCACTCCTGAAGGTTGGAGAGGTCTTGGGGAAGAAGAGTGATATCATCTTAAGATTGGATTGGTCTGCACAGGAGGGAATCATCAGCGAAGAGTCGTATGCTTGACGAAAACACAATCGGGTATGTCGTTAATGAAGACCAAGAACAACAGGTGTCCCAGAACAGTGCCTTGGGGCACCCCTGAAGTTATGCAGGCAACGCTGCTCTTTTCCACATCTAGAATCACACTCTGGGTTCGTGCTGATAAAAAGTCTCGGATCCAGGAGAGTAGTTGGCCTCGGAACCCGTAGTGATGGAGCTTCAAAAGAATACGTGCATGCGGTACACGATCGATAGCCTTTGAGAAATCTGAAAGAAGTGCATCGATATACTGCTTGTATCGAAGTCCTCTGGCCAGGTCAACCATTGTTATCAGGAGCTGCGAATCGCAGGAGCACTTCTTCCTGAATCCAAATTGGCATTAGAAAGCAGGTTGTGTGCATCGAGGTGTTGCATGATCTGGCTGTGGATGATATGCTCAGCTGTTTTGCAGACAATTGATGTGAGAGATATTGGGTTTGTGTTTGTTACACAGATAGGAGTCACATCAGCAGATTTCCATGCACGAGGGATCTTTCCTTGATGGAGGGTGGCGTTGAAGAGAAGGCAAAGAATTGGTACAAGCTCATCCGTTGTTTCTTTAAGAAGATAGACAGACAGGTTAACAGGACCACTGGCTGGGTGCGGTTTGAAGTTGGCAAGGAGTTTCCTAATACCTTCACTGTCGATGAAGAAAGATGGAACTGGTGGGTGCGGGCTGATGCCAAGATCTGGTAAATCTGATGCTTCCTCATTGGTGAAGACGGAAGCAAACTGATTATTCAGCATGTTTGACTTAGCTGTGCTGTCACTTTGCAGAACACCGTCTTTAATCAGTGGCGCAACACCGGAATTCTCGCATCGTTTGCTATTGATGTAGGACCAGAACCTTTTAGGGTTGCTATCTCCTTCAACACACAGCATGTCACTGATGTAGTTGTGGTAGTCTGATTTGCAGTCTCTTTGCAGGAGTTTCTTGTGATCCTTATATAGGGTCCAGTCATTTGGATCATTTGACCTGGTATCTCTCATGTATCCTTTCTTCTTCCTCCTGGATAACGCCTTAATATGGCGATTGATCCATGGTTGGCTGAATCTTGTAGAAGACAGTCCAGAAACGCCAAAAACGTAAGTTTTGACAGGTCTTGATGTGATGAAATTCTTGATGTTATGGATAAACTATAGGCCCGATGAATTTATTCAAATATTTTGTATCAACAATAGAACAATTATTTTTTGAAATGTACTTAAAACGCTTTGTACCCTTTATATAACCTTTGTTGTGAGGCCATTTAAAAATGTTTCAAAAGCGTTCTTTGTGTTTGCTGATCATGCCCTAGAACAAACGAAGATTAAACAAAATGGTTAGACCACTCCGTGTCAAAAGGTTGAACTGGCCGACCACAAACCACATCAAAAGAAATATTGCTCTCCAATTGACTTTCTTTGGTTTATGCTTCTAACACCTCTTATGCTTAGGTATGGAACAAGTGTCTGAATCAGACATCGGTGATGTAGCGGGGAAAGCTAACCTTACATCCTACAATCTCATGGATCTGTTTACACAACTTGGGATTCCTTCAACAGAGGTTGAATGCGCCATAAAAGGGGCTGACACCTCGGACATCAAACGCCAATCAGTTGCAGTTTTACTCCATTGGCGACAGAAAAATGGCCAAGATGCTACGAGACGGAAGATACTTGAAGCTCTACGTGAATGTCGCTTTATTGACGCGACAGAAATACTAGAAGGAGAATGGGACCTTTAGTGTTTAGTTGCATGGTTTAAACTAATGGGCTGTTTATGGATTAAAAAATTTTTAGCGTTGTGAGGTTTGAGTTCCAATCTTTTTGAACTCCCACACCATGAAGTCACACTTCCATCGGCGTAACGAGCAAAATGTCCCAAAGAACAAGAATTGTTTAACAATGAATAGCATCCCCCCGAAACTCGAATAGTCCGCTATCAGCAAGTATATACGTGTTAGACTACTATTATTGTACCAGTAGTATCAGAGTAAATTATGTAACAAAACAATAGTTAAACCAAAAATGAATACTGCTTTTAAACATTTATGATAATTTTGTTTATAAAAGGGTAGAGGAGATCTGAACCCGATCAATCAGTTTGAAAATACTGTAACTCTGTTTATAGAAACTGAATTCAGAAGATCAAACATTGAAAATGTGTACTATGTACATGTATACAGACCTCCAGATCAGAACATCATGACTTCAATTTGTTCGGACCTTTAGACTACGTGTTTCAATATCAAAACCATTTACATTATTACCATATAGGCCAGCGATAGTTAGTTGAAGTATCAGTGTAAATATTGGTAAGAGATCTTTGAAAATTTAGTAAGATTATACTAGATGTTTGTTTACCATTAGTTTTAGTGAAAATATAATTAGTATAAGTGTTGCGGATTTGGACGTAAATTTTGCTAATTACGATATCAATGACACAACAAAGCAGTCTTTAGTCCGAAGGGTCATTAGTCAAAAAGGTTTCAGTTAGGGCGTAGGGCATTTTTATTTTGGGGGTTAGGTATAAGTTGGTAAACATTAGAGTTATGGGTATTGTTGGGGATATGGTAATGGTTACGTTAAAGTGTGGGTAAGCATGGTAAGTGTTTGGATGAGAGCTATGGTCATGTTTTGGGTTAGGGTTTTAGGGTAAATGTTTAGAGTTAGGATTAGGGCTGAGGTACATAGGTTATAAGTTAGGGTTGTGCAGGTTAGGGATATATTTAGGGTAAAGATGTTGAGTTTTCAGATTATTGACCCTTTGTACTCTTGACATGTAACCAAAACCTTAAGTGATGTAAAATGGGAATGATTTATTATGTTCGCCAGATGACGTAAATAATGTATTTTAAACTTACACTCTAAAAATATGTCTTGTCACAAATTCCAAATGTTAACACACTTACCAAGAAAAAACACAAGCATAGGACAACCTGGGTAACCCATTCTTTGTTGAAGTGAATCCGTAGGAAAAGAATATGTTAGACATGACCATCTGTGAACAAGGTGAACAAACATAAAGAAACTAATTCGTTGCTCAGATTAAAGTTATTTCAGTAGTAACTCGATAAGAAAAAGGACAATAAATATATCAGCAAATGTACATAGAAAGTTTTGAATTCAATATTTAGATTCCCATCCAGTAGGTATAAAGTAGTAACTATACTGAGCTTTAAAGTATATCTGCAGCCTGTCTCAAAAAAAATTGTGCAAGTAGAAAGCGTCATCTTTGGCAATTAGAAAATACTGTTGTGACATCATCGTCAAGGGAGCAGTCCTAACTTTTAAATACCGTTTGTTTCATTCATTTTGGTTTCAAAACACAAATGTATGACAACTCTTTTGTGCCACTTTTTAGAAAATTGAATAGAATGTTATATCCAAATACCTGTACAGTAGAGTTAATAAAAGAACCTTCATTTGTAGGATTAGAAACGAATATGTAATAATTGCTCAGTATAATTGTATTGAAGACGAGAGCAGCAAGATGCATTGCTACAAGTGACGGTCACGCAGAATTAAGGAAGGGGGCTATTCAAAACATGCTCCTGGAGCATCTGCTCCTAGAGCATGTGCTCCTGGAGCATCTGCTCCTGGAGCATAATTTCGGGCCAAAATCTCACAGAAGCGTTCTTGGTTGTCGTGATTACCTCCAATCAAAGAAAAAAAACTAGTTGGCACACTTTGACAATATGTTGGAACTCTTCATTGCTGCTCTGAGAGTTCAGTTAAGTTAGTATAACTATGTTTGATGAGAAGTACAAACCTCCCCTTTTCCCCTTCCCTCCTCCATTCCCCCTCAACCAACTGGAGCCCAATGTCAAAATTGCTTTCATCAACATTGAATTGGGGGAGAGGGGCAGCGATTTACAGTTATTGCCAGAGTGTGCCAATATTAATTTCCTTGATTGTCTGAGGGAAATCCTAAATATTGCACCTTTATTTCGTTTTTGGCTTATAACTCCAGAACAGATTATTATAAAAACTTCTTGTTTCATACAATAACAGAGTACAATTGGGGCTTTATGATTTATGTAATATTTTGTAAAAATATGCTTGTTTATTTAGAAAGCAGTCACAAAAAATACTGCACATGCTATTTCGCGCACAATTAGACATGTCTGAGAGAAATCCTAAATATTGCATCTTTATTTCGTTTTGGGCTTATAACTCCAGAAAGGATTGTTAGAAAAACTTCTTGTTTCCCACAATAACAGAGTACAATGTGAGCTTTATGATTTATGTTATATTTTGTAAAAATATGCTTGTTTATTTAGGAAGCAGTCACAAAAAACACTGCTCATGCTATTTCGCGCACAATTAACATACAGGAATAATCATCTATAACACATCTGGTGGCGTGCGATATAGAGTAATGCCAATATAGTTAGCTAAATGTTGTCTATACAAAAATTAAAATGAGTTAATAATTCATTTAGAACGGTTTTGTTTTAATTAAGGCAAAAAAAGAAACGCAAATAAACATTACGTGTGCACATAATGTGCACATTTACATACTATTAATTGCTTACGTCTACTGTAGATATGTGTATTGATTAAGTAGTGTATTGCTTACGTCTGCTGTAGATCTATGTATTGATGAAGTAGTGTATTGCTTACATCTACAGTAGATCTGTGTATTGAGGAAGTAGTGTATTGTTTACATCTACAGTAGATATGTGTATTGATGAAGTAGAGCATTGCTTACGTCTACTGTATATCTACGTATTAAAGAAGTAGTGTATTGCTTACATATACAGTAGATCTGTGTATTGATTAAGAAGTGCATTCCCAGCAAACACAAAAACGTTTTAAATTAGTTATATTTTGGGTTTTGGTTTAGGTAAAAACGTTTTAATAACATTAAAATGTCGGGTTAAATAAAGGTCATGAAATCGTTTTAAAACGTTTTGTATGAAAACACACTACAACAATATTTTTAAATGTTTTTGAAATGTCATTGTAAACTATTTTTGCAAACATTTATTGCCAAATATTTTGTCAACACTTCAATAACATTATGTTATAATATTTGCACCCAGCAAACACAGAAATGTTCTTAAAATGTTTTTTTACAAAACGTTTTAATAACATTTAAATGTCGGGTTATATAAAGGTTGTGAAAACATTTTAAAAACATTATTGTAAATATTTCGGGCAAAAATTTTTTGCAAAATATTTTTTCAACTCCAAAATAACATTCTGTTTAGAATGATTTGTACCAAGTTTTCAAAAATGTTTTTGGAATGTTATTAAAACGTTTTTATACCCTTTATATAACCCGACATTTAAATGTTTTCTGTAAAACATTTGTGTTTGCTGTGCAGTAAATTACCAACAAATGTTATTTAATGTTATGAAAACGTTTTATACTATTAATATACCCTTTATATAACCCGACATGTAAACGTTTTCTGACAACCTTTTATAACCTTTTGCGAATGATGTCGAAAACGTTTTGTGTTTGCTAGGTTACTTACATTTAGGCCTATAATAGATCTACGTATTGATTAAGTAGTGTATTGCCTACGTCTACTGTAGATCTTTATATTGATGAAGTACTGTATTGCTTACATTTAGAAAGAAAGAGTAAGTAGATGCATATCATAGGTACTTTAAAGGTATCGGTAATTTTACAAAGTCTCTGGTAAAAGCTATTGTCTTAACAAACAATGTGCGCATTGTCCAAAATCCTCTTAATTTTGAAACTTAATTGTATGAAATGTGTGATATTTGGACACATTTTTGTCGAAATTATTATGGATTTTTTTCGACAACCTGGATTATCACTGTCATGTTACTGTTTACTTGTAAATATGTATGTTGATTAAGTAGTGCATTACTTACATCTACTGTATATCTGTGTGTTGATGAAGTAGTGCATTACTTACGTCTACTGTATATCTGTGTATTGATGAAGTAGTGCATTACTTACGTCTACTGTACGAGGGCTGGTCAATAAGTTCCCGCAACTATGGTGTATCTCCGCTCATGCATGACTTGGATGACTGTTACTTACGCTAAATGCAAGTTTGTACTTTTGTCTTTCAAAACAAATATGTATTAGCGATACTGAATACTTGATTACGTAATGACATTAGCATAAACACAATAGTGTATGGGCACTGCCTGATTTATGGTGAAAAATAGTCAAGGAAATCTCGCGTCAAATTGAGGTATTGTTACATAATTCCAAATATCTCGAGAATAAAAGTATGGAATCTGGCGCGGTTTTTGCAACTTTTAGACCGATAACATAGGAATGATGCTGTACTCTTTTTAGATCTATACCATTTTTATTAAAGAAAAGAGGTCGTGTTGAATATCTCCAATTTTGAGTAGGCTTTATCACCCATTGTTCTTTACATAATAAGAGATAGAAGGATTAATCGATGACAAAATTTAACAAATGGTACCTGGTTTGATTGGGTATCTACTGATTATTAAAAAGGGAGATCCCAGTGGCGAAATCACAAGCATTTCTTTCTTATTGATGAATTTATGACTGTTCTCACAACAAAAATGTTCACTTACGTGAGCTTTCGGCTTGCGGTCGCTAAGCCTTTTTCAAACTGATGTTATTGATCTTGATGAGTGTCACATGACGAGTTGGTGCCAGGTCGTGTCGTCCCTTGTCCTTGTTCAGGTTGCTGGGGTGTCTGTGAATATTAATAGCTTCCTTCACTCCTCTGTTGTACCAGTTGGAGTCTTGATCCAATACTTTGACATTGTTCCAGTCGATGGTGTGTTTGGACGCTTTGACATGTTGGGCCACAGGGGAGGAGGTACTACTAGGTCTTCGGTGCTCAGCTAACCTAGCTTTCAGTGAACGTTCCGACTCTCCTACATAGGCCGCGTCGCAGTCATCACAAGTTATGTGATAGACTGTACCAGATCTTTGATCTGTTTTGGTCTTGTCCTTTGGCGCTACCACGTGTTGCCGGATGGAGTTCACGGGTTTGTAATGAGTCCTGATGCCTTTAGCTTGGAACAAGCGAGCCATTGTCTCCGACACCCCCTGGATGTAAGGGAGGACTACATTACCCTTGGCAGGTGGTCTATTTTTGTTCTTCGCTTTCTGAAGGTCTTGTTGCTTATTGTCACTTACATTAAACACCCAAGGCTCGTACCCACATTTCTGGAGGCTTTCTTGAATGTGATTGAGTTCTTGTTGTTTGTCTTCATCCCGCGTGATGATGGTATTGGCTCTGTGCGTGAGTGTTCTCACGACACCCAATTTATGCTGGAGGGGGTGGTGGGATCTAAAGTTTAAATATTGATCCGTGTGGGTCGGTTTCCTGTACACCACACACGACAATGAGCCATCCGGATGTCTACGGATCTTGGTGTCCAACATAGCTAAGGAACAGTTCTCCTCTCTTTCGATGGTGAACTTTATGGCTTTGTTCACACTGTTGATGTGTTCGGTGAAGTCATTCACGTGATCTTGATGCATTACCGTGAGGGTATCATCAACATAACGATACCAGATCTTCGGCTTATGAGGAGCGGTGTTAATGGCCCGTTGCTCAAAGTCCTCCATGAATAGGTTTGCCACGATAGGCGAAACCGGGGAGCCCATCGCCGCCCCCTCTTGTTGTTGGTAAAAACACTCATTGAACTGGAAGTAGGTTGTTTTCAAACAAAACGTTAACAGTTCGATGATCTGGTCAGGGTTGAGTGTTGAGCGTTCTGCGAGAGAAGTATCATTCTTCAACCGGTTATGAATGAACTCTTGTTTTCAAACGGTCATGTTTTTGTAATCAAAGTAGCACACCATAGAGAGGCTCTGGATTGAATAAGAAATTTGAATTTCGAAAGGTATGTCTAATTCTAGCATAAGACTTGATATAGCAATTCACTCACCCAGCTACTGTTCCGCAAACCTTGTATTAGTCATATTTTTAGCGCTTTTTGATGAAATTTTACTTTTTCATACATTTTGGTACTTTCAATCATGCGTACCATCAACGCATGCGCATATTTCTATTTTTTGCAACAAATTCTATTGTCCTGACTATGATCTCTCATACCATACCAATAATCATATTTGTTTTTGTTTTATTTTGGAGATAATTTGGATTATTTCTTCTACCGTGTGGGCTCTTTTCTCCCGATTTTCACACCATTTTTGTTTGTCGTTAAGGCCTATTTTTGGTGAAGTTCAAAGACAGTCTCTTTCATGATCTGTTGACGGATACATTTCTTCTTTCACAATTATCAATTGAATATACTCAGATTACCTCATATCAAAAATAAGGCTTGTAGATTGCTTTGGTCCTCACTTCTGGTTCTTTTTATTACACGTTCCTCAACTACAATTCAAATTTCCCGCCAATGTTGACAATTGTCAGTGTACATATGGCAATGACTTTATGCAAATGAGATTACTTAATTAAAGGTACTCTGATACTAATTGTTGTGTGTTTTGAAAGACAAAGTACAAACTTTATTGATCGTAAGTAACAGTCATCTAAGTCATGCATGAGCGGAGATAAATAATGGTTGCGGGATATTATTGACCGACCCTCGATCTGTGTGTTGATGAAGTAGTGCATTACTGACATCTACTTGTAAATCTGTATGTTGATGAAGTAGTGTATTGCTTACTGTAGATCTGAATCATCATTGTATTGAAGTAGTGCATTGCTTACGTCTATTGTAGATCTGTGTATTGATGAAGTAGTGCATTACTTACATCTACTTATATATCTGTATGTTGATAAAGTAGTACGCGAGCGAGTAAGAAAGAAAGAAAGAAAGAAAGAAAGGAAGAAAGAAAAAAAGAAAGAAAGAAAGAAAGAAAGAAAGAAAGAAAGAAAGAAAGAAAGAAAGAAAGAAAGAAAGAAAGAAAGAAAGTAAGAAAGAAAGAACTGAGAAGTAGATGCATATCATAGGTATTTTTAAGATATCGGTAATTTTACAAACTCTCTGGTAAAAGTTCTTGTCTTAACAGACAATGTGCGCATTGTCCAAAATTATCTTAATTTTGAAACCTAATTGTATGAAATGTGTGATATTTTGACACATTTATGTCGAAATTATTATGGATTTTTCGACAACCTGGATTATCACTGTCATGTTACTGTCACAAATTCTGCAAACAATTGCGAATTTTGACCGCTAGCTGCGTGCATGTATGGAATTGAATCATTGGCTCTCTTAGGAAATCATTTAATAAATAGACAATTTGGAACAACATTTTTCAATTTTTCTTTCATACAAATGGCTTATTAGTACATACAAATGGCCTATTCAGTGGCGGCAGAAGCAATACAATTTAGAGGGGGGACAAGCATATTTTGTGCCAGCTTTACTGGGACACAAAAATGGCAATTTTAGACTATGTTTGCCCAAAATGAAAGTAAATCTTGGTATGTCGCTACTTTATTTGTTTTAAAAAGTACAACAAGCTATACATACACGGGATTTTGGATTGTTTTGTTTCAATTGGAGTTTTAAACCCGCTTATTTTTTTGTTCTTTCTTTTTTCTGACAACTAAGAAAAGCATCATAAGCCTAGAGCGCATAATAGGCCTATTATAGCGCTACGCGATAAAATGGCTTTGACTTACACGTACGGGGTTGTGAGCCAAACCTTTTTGTCCAAAAATGGAAGCAGTATAATTTGTATCATTATTCTTTTGTTTACTATTCACAACTTTTGTTTCAGTTTCGATGTTCTGTAGTTCTTTTACAGTTATCGCTCTTGCACCTCCCTTATGCTGACCGCCGTGATTTCGTTAATTTAAAGGCATTTGGTCGCCCAGTTCTGACAATAATTTTTGTCAAATCATGTCCCTTGGATGACCATGAGAAAGGCTTGCTAGTACAGCAAGACCGGACAGATTACCTAACAAGCTTACCCTGCTATACGCTGGCGAAGTTACGTAATTAATCGGATTAATTACCATAGCAATAGGTGAAAACAATTTTGAACATATCGCGCTGCACTACAAGCAGGTTACACTTATCACCTGTGTATGTCTGCAATAACAGATTGAATACAATACTGGTCTTTTCAAAGATACTAATCTTACAGGTGCAAGTAATCAGCATGATATGGTTCAATGAAGAGGTACCGCATTCAGTGAAGCGCGGTATGTGCAAAAATTGTTTTCACCTATTGCTATGGTAGTTAATCCGATTATTACATAACTTCGCCAGCGTATAGTACTATAAAAATAGCAGGTGTAAATGCGTTATGCTGCCCTCACCTCATTGACGAAATAATGCAATTAAGGGGCGTCGGAGGGGAGCATGACATAGCGGCTTTTCACTCAAATATTGAGATATCTATATCTGGTCTATGCTTTTGATGAAGTAGTGCATAAATATTATGTATATTGATTGCATTGCTTACGTCTACTGCAGATCTGTGTATTGATGAAGTTGTGCATTACTTGCATCTACTTGTAAATATGTATGTTGATGAAGTAGTACATTGTTTACGTCTACTGTAGATCTGCGTATTGATAAAGTAGTACAAAGAAATAAAGAGAGAGAGAGAGAGAGAGAGTGAGAGAGAGAAAGAAAGAAAGAAAGACAGACAGAAAGAAAGAAAGAAAGAAAGAAAGAAAGAAAGAGTTAGTAGGTGCATATTATAGGTATTTTTAAAATATTGGTATTTTTACAAACTCTGTGGTAAAATTTCTTATCTTATGAGACAATATGCGCATTGTCCAAAATCATCTTTATTTTGAAACCTAATTGTTTGAAATGTGTGATATTTTGACACATTACTATCATGTTACTGTAACAAATTCTATAAACAATTGCGAATTTTGACAGCTAGCTGCATACGTGTATGGAATTGATTCATTTAGTCAGTTTTAGTAGGGATGACCAATGAACCATCAACTTGATTAGAACACTCCCATAGACATGCAGGGAGCTCAACTGTGCACTGCTTGCACATACATTTCTAAATTGATCTCATTCTTTTATTTTTCAATATTTTTCTGTAAAATTTGGGGAAGTTACTGCCAATTATATTTTGTAACTATCTTGCAAATTACAGCAAC
The DNA here is from genome assembly GCF_039555335.1 of Amphiura filiformis. Taxonomy (NCBI): domain Eukaryota; kingdom Metazoa; phylum Echinodermata; class Ophiuroidea; order Amphilepidida; family Amphiuridae; genus Amphiura; species Amphiura filiformis. The sequence continues at coordinate 62,252,517 of NC_092640.1, read as the reverse complement.
ATAACTTATTTTGTTTTTCTGTAAGTGCGAGTCAAAATTGGTCCATCGCCACAGTGCGCTTAATTGCCAGTGGCTGAGTTTAGCACTGCTCAAGAATGGCACAAAATATTCAAATCAGTAAGATCAGGTGAAAAACGTAGCCTACTGAGCTGTAATTTGGCAGAATTGCCAGTAATACCTCTATCATACCCTCTGTAAAAAGGTTAAAAAATTGAACAAGTAGATCTCGAGTTACAAATTAAATCACCAGCTTCCCTTTGGAATTTTTATATTCCTTTCAAATCATGTTAAGAAGACACCTTTCTGAACATAAATGTGAAGTTTCGTGCTCATTCGATGTATTGTTCACCTGATCTTAACCCTAAACGTTTTCTTATATTTAGGCCTATAATATCTACAACTTGCTGCTGGCTATACCTTGTTTAGGACTTTCAAAAGAAGTACCTGAATGTGCAACCATAACTGTTTCAAAATAGCCCGCGATAGTCATGCAGGTAACTCCGAGGTCAAGCATTGAATTGGTTTGAACAAAGATACTCATAATGTATTGAGTGCTACTTTGGTTTGAATGAGGAATACTACAGGAATACACATGAGCATGATGAGGATAATCTCTATTGTTGTGAATGAGTCAATGACCTTCAAAACTTAAGATTTTGTTTACATACACCTACTAATTGGTCATATTAAACCCAATAACATTGAAATTCTTGGTTGTGAAAAAAAGTTCACCTACTTAGTGCAATTTTGATTTTGTGCCATATCGGCTATCTTGGATGATTTTTGGCAAATGTCCTCTAAATGCATGATTTCAATGCCTTGGTTTGAAAAAATCAGCTATGCCCGTGACTAGTTAAGTGCCATTTCATAAGAAACCCTTTGATACTTTCACAATATGCTTGTTTCATGTTTGCAAATATGTTAAAATAAAGAAATATATAAAGGTAAATATATGCTTATGCCAATTTTGCTCCCAACTGCTATTTTTGGACCTTGTCATTTTATTTCGTTCCAATGACCGGTCAGAATGGGAAACTTTGATAATTCATAATTCGAAAAGTTTTTGACCGATTTTGACCATTTAACCACCAAAATACTTCTGTTGATTAGTTCTACTCAGAAAGCAATCTTTTGTAGCAATAGGGTCAACATGAAATTTTGATGGTTATCCCTAGTTTTAGTGTCTGCTAGCCATAGCGTGTCCTATAAAATGACCCAAGCGCCCTCTTAGGAAATCATTTAATAAATAGATAATTTGGAACAAGAATTTTCAATACGTAAACTTAAGGGTATTGTTACAAACCAGGTTGTAAATAAATTGGATAAAGAGATGGTTAACAAATAGTTTTAAGGGGGTACTACACCCCTGCCCAATTCTGTGCCTATTTTTGCATTTTTCTCAAAAAATATAGTGCATTGGTGACAAGTAAGATATATATATTATAGGGGAAAGGACTACAACTACTGCACTATAAATTTTATTTCAGCACAGGCAACAGTTGTGGAGTTACATTAAAAATGAGGTAAACCAATATTTGATCAATAAATCAATAACTACTTGTCTTGAGTTGCTGAATTTTCAGTGCAGTAATTGTAGTCCTTGCCCATATAATATACATATCTTACTTGTCACCAATGCGCTATAATTTTTGAGAAAAATGCTAAAATAGGCACAAAATCGGCCAGGGGTGTAGTACCCCCTTAATATTGGTGGTAGTTTAATTTTTCTTTCATACAAAAGGCTTATTAGTAGTCGCCTTTCAGTGGCGGCGGAATCAATAAAGTTTAGAGGAGGACAATCTTATTTTGTGGCGCTTTTACTGGGACAGTTCGCGAAAGGTTGCCAATTTTAGACTATGTTTGCCCAAAATAAAGGTAAATGTTGGTAGGTCGCTATTAATTTGTTTTAAATAGTACAACAAGCTATGAGCTATGCAGATTTTGGATTGTTTTGTTTTAATTGGGATTTTTTACCCACTTAATATTTGTTCTTTCTTTTTACTGACAATTAAGAAAAGCATCATAAGCCCAGAGCGTATAGACGAATCCAATTTCATGTATTCCTGTACCTCAATGGCTGCCAAAGTTGGGTCCCCGTCGACTCAATCTCATCTAAAATGTGAAATAATTCTATCACCCGTGTTACACGTAGACAAAAGAATGATGACAATTTACAACACAAAAGAATATAACATCGATTTTAAGCGACTTTTTGGTGTTGCGGGGAACATGGCCGACCAAATCCTGACGATGACTTGGCTCGTTGGATTCGTCTATAGGTCAATTATCGAGCTACGCGGTAGGATGGCTTTGATATACTTCACGCGTACGGGTTTGTGAGCCAAACTTTTTTGTCCAATAATGGAAGTAGTATGTATTACTCTTTTCTTTACCGTTTACAACTTTTGTTCCAGTTCTTTCGTTTCAGTGTTCTGTAGTTCTTTTGCAGTTATCCGTCTATATACGTCTAGCCCTTTTCTATTCACAGATTATCCATTGTATTCCTTTTGTTTAAGGTTCGTTGCCTCGACCATTACCTAGAGTAATGGAGGTAGCTAGCTGCCCAGAGACCATTATCAACACAATAGCTCAAGATAACGGTCTCGGGCAGCGAGCTAAACAAAAGGAATACCCCGGATATTCTAGAAACACTATGGAAAGGATCACAACATACATGTAGAATCTGAGTTGGTTACTAGTCTCAGATAGAATTACGGAACAAATGCATTTGCAGCTCGATTTAAATGCAAATGTTACATGGCAAGAGAAAATAATAGAGGGCTCCTGCAGTCCGTATAACAATAATTCATAACACCACCGGTGCTCATTTAAATTTATAACAAAGTAAATATTCATAATTAACAAGTAACCGTTTCGTTAAATGCCATTGCCATTGGTTTTTAGAAGGGAATCTGTCTTTATCCTTACCCAACCCAAAAACACTCAACGGTCCATGCAAACTAGCTACTAGGCAAGAACCCCCGGGATACTACCCGATCAGGGGAGCTTCGCAACTAATCTGCGGTACTCATTACAAGTCAAGAGGCTGGGGTGCAAAGCCTTACCATGACCTACCCATAATGGGGAGCACCATTGGACACAACGTTACTAGATTTGTCAAATATCTGCTTATACTCACATTTTTCTAAGATATAAATTTTATGGTGTTGAAACAGATCGTAGTGCAAACGTTGACAACTCTATACAATTTGCATTATTCATTAATCATTTGAATAACAATGGTCACGGGGTGAATACACTCCATCGGATTAACTATACAGGTGGATAACCTACCAAACCACTTCAAATACAGGTTTCAATTGAGATCAATTCTGTATTGATTTGATTAAATCACTTGCTATCATTAAATAGACTCTTAGACTCGCATGCAGGACACATGGGAAGAATATTAAACTATCTCGGGGTGTTTTTATTTTGGGAAAAACCTCACAACTTTTACAAAATAATACATCAGTATTTTCGATTTTGTCTTTTGGAAAATGAATACACCATTACAACAAATTCGTTTATTTTGGCTCGCCGTATATGTAAGATAAACGGTTCAAAACAGACAATTATCATAGATAATCGGTGTCTTGTTGAGGTATGGTTTGCATGTTAGTCGCTCGGAAGGCCCGACCCCTTCGGGGTCTCGCTTTCCGAGCGACTAACATGCTCACCATACCTCAACAAGACACCGATTATCTATGGTAATGGTCTGATTCTCACCCTTTATCTACTACATATTATCTACTACATAAACCTCCCCTATGCTGACCGACGTGCTTTGATTAATTTGGTCGCCCAGTTCTGACCATTTTTGTCAAATCTGGTCCCTCTTGGATGCCCCTAGAAAATGCTAGCTAGTACTGCAAGACCGGACTATAGGAGTTCAGTTTTACCTAACAAGCACACCCTGCTATAGTACTATAAAAATATCAGGTGTAAATTCGTTATGCTGCCCTCACCACCATGACAAAAAGAATGCAATTAAGGCGCGTCGGAGGGGAGTATGACCTTGCGATGTTTGCACTCAAATATTGTTGGTATTAGCTGAATTTTTCTTTCATACAAATGGCATATTAGTAGTCGCCTTTCAGCGGCGGCAGAATCAATAAAGTTAAGAGGAGGAGAAGTTAATTTTGTGGTGGTTTTACTGGGACATTTCGCGAAAGGTTGCTAATTATACCCGCATGCAGAGCATGCAGGGTATCATACTGCAGTTACTGTCCGTTTTCCTATACACAATACACAGTGCTCTTTCCCATTGACGCGTGACCTCCACAAATAGCCCTACGTTAAAAGTATGGGGATATGACTAGTTAACGTCGCTGTGTGAAAAATAACCGGCCAATATTAAAAGTACTCTTCTAAAGTTCTAGAAAATATAGTTTTTAACATGTCCTAAATTTTTAGCTAATTTAGATGTTTGGAAATATTCGTCTTTGGTGTTTTAGTTAATGTTATAGGTAATAGTACATTGCCTAGTTAACGTCGCTGTGTGAAAAATAACCGGCCAATATCGTCGGCCGTATCACATACTGACGTATTCGACATTTTTAACATTTTTGAGAAAATTGGTATATTAGTTTGTTATGTTCTAATCTATATATTCACCAAACACCATGCCTCAAAGTGGCTTAATTAATAAGATATTAATTAATTTAATTATGTCGTATTTACAAAACCTTGAAATGTCCGCATCACATAAAGACGTATTTGCCGATCACCTATACTGCGCAAGCCCAGTATATCGTATCTGCAATTTGAAGAATTTGCCGTTTCACATACTGACGTATTTGCGCAACGTATTTGCGCGACTCTTTCATTTCACTGCAAAATTGCTGTTTTGTCCTTTTCACATACTGACGTATTTGCGCAACTGTTTCACATACTGACGTATTTGCGCGACGTATTTGTCATTTGAACGGCGAAATTGACATTAGTCCTTTTCACATAGTGACGTATTTTATTTAATATTGATTTTTTGCAGAATGAGTTATGCTCTGATAGTGATAAGTGAATTATATTGAAAATATGACATATTTGCATTACTGTTAACCTGGTTTTAATCGACAATAATATTTTAATCAAGATTATAAGGCAAATGAAAATCGCTAAATTTTCAAGTTCGATTTTCTCGAAATGCGTATTTTGCAAATACGTCAGTATGTGATGCGGCCGACGATATTAAAAGTACTCTTCTAAAATTCTAGACAATATAGTTTTGTAACATGTCCTAAATTTTTAGCTAATTTAGGTGTTTGGAGAGGGTCGTACTTTTGTGTTTTAGGAAGGACATGTAAACGACAGATAACACCAAAAATATGAAGAAATTATTTCCAAACTGTGTTAAGTCAACAATCATTATGTTGCTCATTTTCAAGAATGCTGGTTTACAAAAAGCACGCCATTGTCTCATTTCGTGAACAAAGGTACACATACCATTGTTTCCTTTCGTTTCCTTTATAATCGGTTACCCAACTGAAGCTATGAATACCAGCTTTATTGCGATATCGCACATGAAAACAGACACTTGTGCACAACCAGAGAAGATCCGATTTAATCAGTTGAGCTGTTTCAATGAGTGTTATCTTGGTTTAATAGCTTTTAATGGGGTTAAGTCCTGCAAAGGTCGAGATGAATTCTACTGTAGACATAACTGCATCATGTCTTCTTATTATACCCGCATGCAATAGCATGCAGGGTATCTTCCCATCCTGTGGTTTCTTCTCCTCCTCCTTCTCCTTTTCCTTCCATCAAACACATCATTCTGTCAAGGCTAGCGCTAAAACTACAAGGGCCCCAGGGCCCATATGTGGTACACTTATGGGCCCTACCCCGTAGAAGTGCCTTTTGCCCATCTCGGCCCCAGAGGTCAAAGGTCATGGGCCCCAGGGGTCGAAAGGTAAAAACACAAATCATGCCGTTTCTTATCAGATGAAGCAGCCTCAGGGCCCTGAGTTGGTACACTGATAGCCCCATGGGTACTCTATAAATTCAAGTATATATGAGCCCCATATGTTATATATTATGGGCAAAAAGAAAGAAAGAAAGAAAGAAAGAAAGAAAGAAAGAAAGAAAGAAAGAAAGAAAGAAAGAAAGAAAGAAAGAAAGAAAGAAAGAAAGAAAGAAAGAAAGAAAGAAAGAAAGAAAGAAAGAAAGAAAGAAAGAAAGAAAGAAAGAAAGAAAGAAAGAAAGAAAGAAAGAAAGAAAGAAAGAAAGAAAGAAAGAAAGAAAGAAAGAAAGAAAGAAAAGTAGAGTAGAGTAAGTAGATGCATATTACACGTATTTTTAAACAATTATGAAAAGCATCATAAGCCCAGAGCGTATAGGCCAATTATAGCACTACGCGGTAGGATGGCTTTGATATACTTACGCGTACGGGTTTGTGAGCCAAATTTTTTTAATCCAATAATGGAAGTAGTATGCTTTGTACCATGATTTGATTAATTTAAAGGCATTTGGTCGCCCAGTTCAGAAAGAAAGAAAGAAAGAAAGAAAGAAAGAAAGAAAGAAAGAAAGAAAGAAAGAAAGAAAGAAAGAAAGAAAGATAGAAAGAAAGAAAGAAAGAAAGAAAGAAAGAAAGAAAGAAAAGTAGAGTAGAGTAAGTAGATGCATATTACAGGTATTTTTAAAATATCGGTATTTTTACAAACTCTGTGGTAAAATTTCTTATCTTATGAGACATGCGCATTGTCCAAAATCCTCTTCATTTTGAACCTTAATTGTTTGAAATGTGTGATATTTTGACACATTACTATCATGTTACTGTAACAAATTCTATAAACAATTGCGAATTTTGACAGCTAGCTGCATACGTGTATGGAATTGATTCATTTAGTCAGTTTTAGTGTCTGCTAGCCATAGCGTGTCCTATAAAATGACCCAAGCGCCCTCTTAGAAAATCATTTAATAAATAGATAATTTGGAACAAGAATTTTCAATACGTAAACTTAAGGGTATTGTTACAAACCAGGTTGTAAATAAATTGGATAAAGAGATGGATAACAAATAGTTTTAATATTGGTGGTAGTTTAATTTTTCTTTCATACAAATCAATAAAGTTTAGAGGAGGACAATCTTATTTTGTGGCGCTTTTACTGGGACAGTTCGCGAAAGGTTGCCAATGTTAGACTATGTTTGCCCAAAATAAAGGTAAATTTTGGTAGGTCGCTATTAATTTGTTTTAAAAAGTATAACAAGCTATGAGCTATGCAGATTTTGGATTGTTTTGTTTTAATTGGGTTTTTTTACCCACTTAATATTTGTTCTTTCTTTTTACTAACAATTAAGAAAAGCATCATAAGCCCAGAGCGTATAGACGAATCCAATTTGATGTATTCCTGTACCTCAATGGCTGCCAAAGTTGGGTCCCCGTCGGCTCAATCTCATCTAAAATGTGAAATAATTCTATCACCCGTGTTACACGTAGACAAAAGAATGATGACAATTTACAACACAAAAGAATCTAACATCGATTTTTAAGCGACTTTTTGGTGTTGCGGGGGACCCAAACATGGCCGACCAAATCCTTACGATGACTTGGCTCGTTGGATTCGTCTATAGGTCAATTATAGAGCTACGCGGTAGGATGGCTTTGATATAAACTGGGCTCAAAAAGAAACTTATAATTTTTCACAAGGTCATATCTTGAAATCCTGTCTATCAAATTCTACCAAAATTACACACAGGTTTACTTCAATGCTCTACTCTTAACACATGTCAGTAACCAAACAGTTATCCAACTGACACAACAGCAAAATGCACTGACATGGAACAGCTTCCTGTTGGACAACTGCTTGGTTACTGACATGTGTTTTGAGTAGAGTATTAAAGTAATCCTTTGTGTAATTTTGGTTCATTTTGATTGACAGTATTAAGATATGACCTTGTGATTCATAAGTTGTACAAAATTATAAGTTTCTTTTTGAGCTCAGTTTACTTTACGCGTACGGGTTTGTGAGCCAAACTTTTTTGTCCAATAATGGAAGTAGTATGTATTACTCTTTTCTTTACCGTTTACAACTTTTGTTCCAGTTCTTTCGTTTCAGTGTTCTGTAGTTCTTTTGCAGTTATCCGTCTATATACGCCTAGCCCTTTTCTATTCACAGATTATCCATTGTATTCCTTTTGTTTAAGGTTCGTTGCCTCGACCATTACCTAGAGTAATGGAGGTAGCTAGCTGCCCAGAGCACGGCCCTGCACTTCTTAGATCGCCTTGATAAGAGTTCGAAGCCCTATCGTCAACAGAGGGCAGTAAACTCGAGGTAAAGAATATCCCATATCGCGCTTCTGCCGAAAATTGACAAGTAACTTGCACACATTTCTAGATACAGTTACTATAAGGTCGTGCGATGTATTCAAACCATTTGTTAACCATTTCTTTTTTAGGGAGCAATAATTATTTATCATGAATATAAAACATTATTCCCTATTGTGATGTGCCCTGAGTAATTTGATTTAATTTAATTATTTAACTTTGTTTACAAGCTGAAAGTATTTCACGAGATGGGAAAGCCCCTTGTACGTGCAAGATAATGGTGTGGAAAGTCATTTTTGGAATTCCCCCAAATTATTGTAAACAAAGTCAGAGCTATGTTTGGAACTTGGAAAGCCCCAGTTCATTATTGCACCATCAGGAAAACCCCCCAGGAAGTGATGTAATGTGAAAGGTGAATGTGTATAATTAATCTTGGGAAATCCCAAGATTGCAGCAATGTTGTGAAAATGTGATTGAAGTAATGGTTTATTAATAGATGATGGGTTTTTTGCATGAGTACTGATATAAAAAGCTGGAGACTTTTGTTGGGACTTTACAGAATGCCATGGGAGATTGAGATATTCCACATGTGTGTGATGGTCTTCGTGCTTCAAAAAAGAAGAACATTTTAACCAGTTTATATAGCCAATAATTGAGCTAATTTTAATACAGCAACGAAGAAGACAGCGAGCACACAAAAGTGCTCTTCCTCATCAAAGGATTAAAAGTTCTTCTGTCAAATTGCTGGAGTATGCTGGGTTTGTGAAGGCCACGCATCTGTCAAGAAACAGTGGAGCTGTGTTAAAGAAACCGGTTCCCTGGAAAAAGAGTGATTGGTGAAAGAAACACCATTTTTGATGAGAAAGCAGCGCAAGGAGATATATTTGTGGAGATAACAGCGCAAAGGAGATTGGAGAAATCATCTTCATTTTCGTATGAGGATTTTATACGCAAGGATTTATAAGCGCAAGTGTACACTGGACTTCGCAGGACAAGCGAATAAGGATATATTACATCAGTCGTCCAGAACATTGCAAGAACTCTAGGATCACCAACAAGAAGACAGCTGGTTAAGTAGTCATAGAGTAAAACTGTCATTGTGTGATTTTACTGTATATGCGATATTGTTATTATATGTACCAATCATACTCTGTTTTCAATTAAAGACTTAGATTTTGTTAGCTTAAAATAAACAGTGTATTTGTGTTGTGCATTCGTGTGAGTTCGGGTAAAGGTGATTTTGGCCTTGAGTCAAGTACGACTCGTAACAAAAATTGGGGGCTCGTCCGGGAAGTACACTGTAAAAAAGTTGACATTATTATACTGAGTCTTGAAAGTGAAAGTACAGTATGGCAGAGTTCAAAGCAGAAGAGTTTCTTGAAACTATAGATTGGGAGAAATTTGATAAGTTGAAGAAGCCTGATTTATTAGCATTTGCCAAACATTATGACTTGAAAGTTAAGCAAGCTACAAGAAAGCAAATAATCAAAAATGCCTTGAATGATGTTTTGGTCGGGGAAGATATTTTTGATGAATCCTATTTGGAAGAGAAACTTGAAGTAGAAATTGGTGGGGATTCAGCATTTAAGTTGAAAGAGTTGGAAATTCAATTAGAATTGAGGAAAATGGAAATGGACCAAAAGAAAATGGAAATGGACCAAAAGAAAATAGAAATGGACCAAAAAGAAAAACTGGAAATGATCAAGTTAGAGAATGAAAATAAAGAAAAACAAGAACGGCTAGACATTGAAAAACAAAAACTAGCAATGGAAGACAAAGCACGCCAAGAAAAGATGGCGCTTGAGCACCAAAAATTAGAAACAGAAGAAAAGGAAAAGGTAGCAAAATTGGAACTTGAAAAACAAAAATTGGAAATGGAAGAAAAGGAAAACTTAGCAAAACTAGAAATGGAAGAAAAGGACAGGCAAGCAAAGCTCAATTTGGAAGCACATTTGAAAGAAAGAGAAATTGAGGAAAAGTACAAGTTTGAACAAGAGAAGTTGGCAAAGCTAGGTGACAAATACTCATCAAGTTTCTCCTCAAAGTCAGGGTTTGATGTTACAAAGTATGTAAAGCTTGTGCCTAAATTCAAAGAGAAAGAAGTTGACGAGTACTTTCAACATTTTGAAAAGGTAGCTACGAATTTGAAATGGCCTCCAGAGCATTGGACCCTACTGTTACAAAGTAGTTTTGTGGGGAAGGCCAGGGAAACTTACTCAGCTCTACCAATAGAGAAGTGTAATGATTATGAAGAAGTCAAACAGGCAGTCCTTAAGGCCTATGAACGGGTGCCTGAAGCATACAGACAAAAGTTCAGAGATTCAAGAAAGCAAGCAGATCAAACCCATGTAGAATTTGCTAGAGTAAAAGAACAGATGTTTGACAGGGGGCTTGGGTCAAAAGAAGTCAAAGATGATTTCGGCCAACTTAAGCAATTAGTTCTTATAGAAGAGTTCAAGAAATGTGTCCACGTTGACATTAAAACCCATTTGGATGAAAGCGCTAGCAAAATTAAGACGCTAAACGAAGCGGCGACAATGGCGGACGACTATGGTTTAACTCACAAATTGAATGCGAGTAGATTTAGTCATAACAGAAGTTATTCAAACAGGTTCAGCCAAAACCAACCTAGAGCAAATCAGGGTGGCACACAAGAAGGGAGATCTCAGCCCAATCACAGATCCTGGTCTAATTCACAGCATAGTGCTGGTGGTAGAGGGACCCCATGGAGTTCAGGTACCAGACCCCAATTATTTTGCAATTTCTGTAAGAAACCAGGACATACAGTGACCATGTGTCGGACTTTAAAAGCCAAACAAGACGCACAAAAACAGCAGCAAACTGCTAGTAATACTGTAGGATGTGCAGTGTCACTTGAGTCAAAGAAACAAGTCAGTCAAATCAAGAAACAAGAATTCCCACAAAAGGGAGGTGAGACAGACAAGGTGTGTGAAGAATTTGAACCATTTGTGTTAGAGGGAGTAGTATCACTTGGTGATAATGGTAGTCCAAAGCCCATTAAGATTGTGCGAGATACGTGTTGTGCACGGTCTATGATTCTGGAAGGAACTTTGCCCTTTAATGAGGATAGTTCAGCTGGTAATGCTTTGATCCAGGGTATTGGGATGGAAATACTTTTGTATTGGAATACTAGTGATATCGTTAGTAAAATCAACTCACTTAAGGTACCTCTCCACAAAATTAACTTGACATCTGACTTAGTTTCTGGTCCTGTAACCATAGGAGTTAGACATGAATTACCAGTCAAGGGAGTGTCCATGTTGCTAGGAAATGATTTGGCAGGGGGGAAGGTTTTTCCTGACCCAATAGTCACAGATAAGCCCTGTATACAGGATGATAATAGTGAGGAAGAGGAGATATTTCCTGCATGTGCAGTGACACGGGCAATGAGTAAGAGAGCCTCATTAGAAACAATTGAGGACAACCAAATTGATGACTTAGGCTACAATTTGGAAGACACATTTGTGTCAAAGTTGAATGAGAAAGAAGATAAACTTCCTTCCCCTGGGGATAAAAATACCCCTAAAGAGGACGCAGCCTCTGAGCATGAACAAATTGGGGAAACCATGAAAGACCCATTAAGTCATGACAAGCTGATTCTGGAGCAACAAAATGACCCAGAACTCAAAGAGATCAATCAAAGGGCATTGACCCTAGAAGAAGCAGAACAAAATTCTGTCTGTTTTTACAAACAAGATGGTGTGCTAATGAGAAAATGGCGCCCCCTGATGTACCTGCCGATGAAGAGTGGAAGGTAGTGCACCAAATTGTGGTACCAAAAGTCTACCACACTGAAGTTATTAACATATAGCACATGATAGTCCCATGGCAGGGCATTTGGGTGTTAAGAAAACTCATGAAAGAATTCTGAGACATTTCTGGTGGCCCACTCTCAGAAAAGATGTTTCTGAATATTGCAAAACATGTCACATATGCCAAGTAGTAGGGAAGCCAAATCAGAAAATACCTCCTGCTCCATTAAAGCCAATTCCAGCCTTTGATGAACCATTTAGTAGGGTTATTATTGATTGTGTAGGCCCCCACCAAAGACTAAGTCAGGTAATCAATACCTTCTGACAATTATGTGCGCGTCAACACGCTTTCCTGAAGCCATACCCTTGAGAAATATTAAAGCAGTGACAATAGTGAAAGCTTTAACCAAGTTCTTCACATTTGTGGGGCTCCCCAAGTCCATACAGTCAGACCAAGGATCAAACTTTACTTCTGGAGTATTTCAACAGGTCATGTATCAATTAGGTATAGAGCAGTATACCTCAAGTGCTTACCATCCAGAATCACAAGGTGCACTAGAAAGGTTCCACCAAACATTGAAAAACATGATCAGGACATACTGTTTGGAATTTCAGAGGGACTGGGATGAGGGAGTACACTTGTTGTTGTTTGCTGCTAGGGAAGCTGTTCAGGAAACTTTAGGATTTAGTCCTTTTGAGTTAGTGTTTGGACACACAGTGCGCGGACCCTTAAAGTTGTTGAAAGAAAAGTGGCTCAATGAGAAATCAGATATCAATTTATTGGATTATGTCTCCAATTTTAAGCATAGGCTTAACAGAGCAACTGATATCGCCAAAGAAAACTTGAAACAGGGTCAAGCCAAAATGAAACAATGGTATGATCAACATGCCAAAGAGAGAGTGTTCAAACCAGGTGACAAAGTTCTAGTACTGTTTCCGATTCCAGGACACCCATTACAAGCCAGATACCATGGCCCATGTGAGGTAGAGTCAAAAGTGGGTGAAGTAGATTATATTGTCAAGACTCCTGGTAGACGCAAGAGCAGGCAGTTATGCCACATAAATATGCTCAAAGAGTACGTTGAAAGAAGTGACAGTGGCATTCCAAAACCTGTGTGTACAGTAAAACATACTGATAATGTAGACAAACATGCCGATGTAGACAAAATCGCCAATGTAGACAAGAGTAAAGATGACAATTCTGATGTCACATTTGACCAGGATAAAGAGCTGGAGCACAAAGAGTATAATGTAAAATTGAACAATTCTGATGTGCTCACTAATTTGGACTCAAAGTTAGGTCATCTTTCTCATGATCAACAAAGTCAAATTGCAAATTTGATTCACAAATTTGACAATATATTTCCTGATACGCCAAGTAGAACAAATGCTGCATTTCATGATGTAGATGTTGGTGATACAAAACCAATCAAGCAGCATCCTTACAGAGTCAATCCATTGAAAATGGAACATCTCAAAAATGAGATTAAATATATGCTGACAATGATATCATAGAACCAAGTAGTAGTGAATGGAGTTCACCATGTATTCTTGTTCCCAAGCCTGATGGTTCATACCGATTGGTCGCAGACATGAGAGCTGCAAATGTTCATTCAAAGACAGACTCGTACCCAATTCCAAGAATTGATGATTGCATAGACAAAATTGGGAATGCAAACTTTGTTAGCAAATTTGATCTTTTGAAAGGGTACTGGCAGGTTCCACTCACAGACCGTGCCAAAGAGATTTCTGCTTTTTGTACACCATTTGGTCTTTACCAATATAAAGTTATGCCATTCGGTTTGAAAAACGCCCCAGCAACATTTCAGAGAATGGTGAACCAAATTGTGGCAGACATAGAGGGATGTGAAGCGTATGTAGATGATTTGATTGTTTACAGTCAAACTTGGGAACAACACATGGAACAACTCCATCAATTGTTTGAGAAGCTGTCAGAAGTATAATTGACAGTCAACCTGGTAAAAAGTGAGTTTTGCCATGCCACAGTCACATACTTGGGATATGTTGTAGGTCAAGGTCAGGTAAAACCTATCAAAGCCAAAGTTGAAGCAATTGAGCAATACCCCACACCTGTAAACAAGAAGGCACTCATGAGATTTCTAGGAATGGTTGGCTATTATAGAAAGTTCTGTCCAAACTTTTCAGAGATAGCAAGTCCTTTGACTGATTTGTTAAAGAAAGATGCAAAATTCATTTGGTCAGAACAGTGTGAAAATGCTTTTCACAAAGTCAAATCAATACTCATGAGTTCACCAGTACTTACTGCACCTGATTTTCAGAAGCAGTTCAAGTTGACTGTTGATGCCAGTGACATAGGCTGTGGAGGTGTTGTGATGCAAGAGGGTGAAGATCAAATAGATCACCCCATTTGTTACTTTTCAAGGAAATTCAACAAGCACCAGAGAAATTACTCCACAATTGAGAAGGAGTGTCTAGCATTGCTATTAGCATTGCTACATTTTGATGTGTATTTGGGTACCACAGTATACCCTGTGCTTGTTTTCACAGATCACAATCCCCTCACCTTCATCAACAGGATGAAGAACAAAAACCAAAGACTGGTGAGGTGGAGTTTGACCTTGCAAGAGTACAATCTGGACATCAAACATATTAAGGGAAAAGACAATGTAATGGCTGATGCCCTGTCCAGAATTGCATAAAAAAACCTGACAAACAAAGATTTCCTTTAAAAGGGAAGTTGTGTGTGACAAGTAGTCACTGTGTATGATGAGTTAAACACTCAAAGTTGATAATAGGTTAAAGTTGATGTAAAGGAAGAAAATATTTAAGAAAGTTTTCATTACATTCGAACTTTCTTCTTTTAAGGGGGGAGGGTGTGATGTGCCCTGAGTAATTTGATTTAATTTAATTATTTAACTTTGTTTACAAGCTGAAAGTATTTCACGAGATGGGAAAGCCCCTTGTACGTGCAAGATAATGGTGTGGAAAGTCATTTTTGGAATTCCCCCAAATTGTTGTAAACAAAGTCAGAGCTATGTTTGGAACTTGGAAAGCCCCAGTTCATTATTGCACCATCAGGAAAACCCCCCCAGGAAGTGATGTAATGTGAAAGGTGAATGTGTATTATTAATATTGGGAAATCCCAAGATTGCAGCAATGTTGTGAAAATGTGATTGAAGTAATGGTTTATTAATAGATGATGGGTTTTTGCATGAGTACTGATATAAAAAGCTGGAGACTTTTGTTGGGACTTTACAGAATGCCATGGGAGATTGAGATATTCCACATGTGTGTGATGGTCTTCGTGCTTCAAAAAAGAAGTACATTTTAACCAGTTTATATAGCCAATAATTGAGCTAATTTTAATACAGCAACGAAGAAGACAGCGAGCACACAAAAGTGCTCTTCCTCATCAAAGGATTAAAAGTTCTTCTGTCAAATTGCTGGAGTTTGCTGGGTTTGTGAAGGCCACGCATCTGTCAAGAAACAGTGGAGCTGTGTTAAAGAAACCGGTTCCCTGGAAAAAGAGTGATTGGTGAAAGAAACACCATTTTTGATGAGAAAGCAGCGCAAGGAGATATATTTGTGGAGATAATAGCGCAAAGGAGATTGGAGAAAGCATCTTCATTTTCGTATGAGGATTTTATACGCAAGGATTTATAAGCGCAAGTGTACACTGGACTTCGCAGGACAAGCGAATAAGGATATATTACATCAGTCGTCCAGAACATTGCAAGAACTCTAGGATCACCAACAAGAAGACAGCTGGTTAAGTAGTCATAGAGTAAAACTGTCATTGTGTGATTTTACTGTATATGCGATATTGTTATTATATGTACCAATCATACTCTGTTTTCAATTAAAGACTTAGATTTTGTTAGCTTAAAAATAAACAGTGTATTTGTGTTGTGCATTCGTGTGAGTTCGGGTAAAAGGTGATTTTGGCCTTGAGTCAAGTACGACTCGTAACACTATACAAAAACAATATGGCAAAAGATACAACAGTTAGTAACATTCTCCATGTACTTAACCATCTATGTTTGGATTGTGATGTAATTAACGTGTGTAATGAGATTTTCTCTTTCTGAATCTGACTTGTAAAATATTATTTTTCATCACAATTTCTCATCAAATTCATACATTTCTGGGTCAAAAGTCAGGTAAAACACTTTGTGGTTTTGAAATTTGGTTTAGAAATAACGCTAATAAAATCATTTGAGTTGATCAAGCAGTTGCTTTTTATGATTTTCAAGGCAATATGCATAAATGATGAATCTGCATGTACATAATTTTCACTTCAGTAAGCTCGTCTTTTGACCAACGTTCATTATTAATCACGGGTTATATTGTATGCGATTGACACCAAAGAACCACATGTGTATGAGCTTGTGCATTGAATTGAATTACACAATGGTTATTCAGGTTATTGATCGCTAGATGGAAGCGAACATGATACATATTACGTAGGAGTCCATGTCTGTGCGGGGATTTGAACCCTAGCGACAAGAACTATGAACACTTTGAAGTGTTAGCACCTTACAGGGCCGTGAGAGACCATTATCAACACAATAGCTCAAGATAACGGTCTCGGGCAGCGAGCTAAACAAAAGGAATACCATGGATATTCTAGAAACACTATGGAAAGGATCACAACATGTTTATGATTGATTGATAGTGGTGGCACGTATCACACTTCGCTCTTGCAATAACATTGAATTTCCTAGGATTTTCTTTGATTGTTGATTTGCTTTCTTCACAACTACCCGTGTGAGTACATAAAGACACTTTTGAACTGGCGATTTAGTCATTTTTGATCTGATTCAGCCATAAATATCTTGTAATTTTTATCGTGTGTCTTCAAGTTACATTGCTTAATACACGTATATAGCATAAACTGTACAGTACTCTACGCACTCGGTGAGTTAATTGATTATTGAAGTGATTGATTGGTGATTGATTTTTGACTTTGTGAGTTTGAACACTCAAGTGCTACCATCTCGTCTCCCAAGATCCTTGTCTGAAAAGGCGTGATCAACACTTTTATGTCAAATTAGTCAAGCGAAGACCAAGCAGTTCTCACAAAGATGCCCACTAAAGGAAAAGCCAGTTCGTGTCACGACTGTCACACCACATCAAACGATGTTAGTAGTCGTCAAAGTGACTATATGTTATGCAATGGTTGTGAACTGAAACGAAACCCACCAAAAACAATCGCCCCAACCAAAATGGTTCAAGCTAGTCCCAACGGCCTATCAAAATATGTTGCATCCCTCACCGAAAAAGACAAAGAAAGCAATAACACCATCCTCGATACACAAACTGTTCCAAAACAATCTGCTGGTGCGGCCACTTACGATGTTATTTCCGATACAGAAACATCCACAATGTGTTCAAGCTCCGCGTGCAAAGTAACATTAGCCTCGGAAACATCACAACCAAAGTATTTTGCAAAGACTTCCACACAAGTTGTGTAGGTTTGAAAAAACAGCCGGCAAAATCAACCAAATGGACATGCCCTGAATGTAAAAGCAACATTAATGTCATCTTAAAAAAGCTTAACCAGACTGTCAACACCCTTCAGCACGCGGTTTCCAAGTTGCAATCCAATCAGCAATCCCTTTTGGAAACTCGGAATGTGCTGCAAAGGGAAAATGCGGAGCTTAAGAAGACTCAAACTTCACTTACCAAAGAAAACGGTGAACTAAAAAAGCTAATGAAAGAAATACAGACCACCCAAACAAAACAAACTGCGGAACCCAAGAGTCCACATAAGACACTGATAATCGGTGATTCAATCCTCCGTAATATCAAGGACTCGGACTTCTCAAATGCCCGAGTAAGAAGTTTCAGTGGTGCAACAATTTCAGATATATTCAAAGAAATTGACTCCTTGGACAACATCGCAACTTATACTGATGTTGTTGTTCACGCCGGAACCAACGACGTGTCTCGAGGAATAAGTGTCGAAGAATCATCAGCTGCCATGGAGGCAATCGTCACTTCCCTCATGGTTAAAGCGCCAACCACCAAATTGCATATTTCGGCCGTTTGTCCTCGTATTAAGAAACCAGCAGCGATTGATGAACTTAACACCGGACTCAAAGATCTTGCCACGCGGCTTGGTTGTGGGTTTGTGGACATTGGACCTGATATGACTTACAAAAACGGCACTGTTGATAAAACTAGACTTTGTGATGGACTCCATCTTAGCGATAGCGGAGACAAGTTGTAAATAGATGTCCTTGCTGATGCAGTTCCAAGCCTGCAAAAAACATCGCGCTGGGAACCGGTAATCCCAAAGACTCGTCGGCAAGCGTCGTATTCGTCGGCATTGAAACGAGACAATCAAAGACGTGGTGTAAACAATGCAAATCGCGACACTGATGTTCGTTACAGACATGATGAAAGTCACTCAATGACTCGTCGGCAACCCTTTTCGGCGGCATTGAAACGTGACAATACAAGACACGGTGAAAAAAATGTCAATCGGGACAATGATATACGCTATAGTCAGGATGAAAACCTCTCAATGACTCGTCGTCAAACTTATTCGGCGGCATTGAAACGGGACAATATAAGACATGCCAATCGCGACATTCATGTTCACTATGGTCACGATGGAAGTCACGCAATGTACTCAGGATGCCACAAATGTGGGTTGAAAAATCATGACGCTGATACTTGCTTCCATCGTGAAAGACTGCAGTGTCACAAATGTCACAAATTTGGTCACAAAGCAAATTACTGTAAGATAAATAATGTATTTTACAATTGAAGTGTAGGCCATGACCAGGGTGCCGACACTAATGATCATGTTAGTCTGAGTTCCTCTGACAATAATAATACTATGTATATCCATGATGATAATCATGTTGTTAATAATAATGTTGTTAATAGTAATGTTGCCATGGTTGTTGGTAATCATATTGTTGATAATTATGTTACTGATAATAGTGCTGTTGATAATAATGTTTTTTATAATAATGTTGTTGATAATCATGTTGATGATAATAATATTGTTGATAATCATGTTGATGATAAGCTTGTTGATGATAAAAATGTTGATGAAAATGATGTTGATGATAATTATGTTGTTCATAATCATGTTGATGATAATCATGCTATTAATAATGATGTTGTTGATAATTATGTTGTTGATAATCATATTGATCGTAATAATGTTGTTGGTGATCATGTTGATCATGATAATGTTGTTGATAATAATGTTGTTAATGATGAAGTTGATCATAGTAATGTTGTTGATAATTATGTTGTTGATAACCATGTTGTTGATAATAATGTTGTTGATAATCATGTAGATCATAATAATGCTGTCGATAATTATGTTGCTGGTAATCATGTTAATCATAATAATGTTGTTTTACCCAGCACTGAACCACCGTGTACTCATGTAAATGGAGATGAAAATGTCACTGATAAGACTGATTTTGTTCAAACCATGCAGACTACTTGCAACTTCAGGATGGCAAAGTTCCCCATTTAAAAACCAAGGGTATACAATTTGCACATATTAATGTCCATAGTCTTATTGGTAAAATTGACGAGTTCAGATATTTATGTGGTAATACTCCTAATACTACTAGGCAAGAACCCCCGGGATACTACCCGACCAGGGGAGCTTCGCAACTAATCTGCGGTACTCATTACAAATCAAGAGGCTGGGGTGCAAAGCCTTACCGTGACCTACCCATAATGGGGAGCACCATTGGACACAACGTTACTAGATTTGTCAAATATCTGCTTATACTCACATTTTTCTAAGATATAAATTTTATGGTGTTGAAACAGATCGTAGTGCAAACAAATTCGTTTATTTTGGCTCGCCGTATATGTAAGATAAACGGTTCAAAACAGACAATTACCATAGATAATCGGTGTCTTGTTGAGGTATGGTTTGCATGTTAGTCGCTCGGAAGGCTCGACCCCATCGGGGTCTCGCCTTCCGAGCGACTAACATGCTCACCATACCTCAACAAGACACCGATTATCTTTGGTAATGGTCTGATTCTCACCCTTTATCTACTACATAAACCTCCCCTATGCTGACCGACGCACAGTGTCGACGCCCTATACGATAAATATAAATTTAATACTCCGTTGGTGAGCGACGGGCGAGTGGTTGTGAGCGACAGGCGAGTGGTATTTCACTGAACGCAAGAAAAGGAGTTCTATCTGATTGGCTAGCAATCGATCGCTTAGGTCGCTCAGTAGTCAACTACAAACTCAAAATGGAGCAACGTATTCAATTCGATTGAAATCGATTATTCTATTATTGACGTAGATAAAGAGAGTGATAGTGTGTCAATAATGTACATTGTATTGCACCTGGTTTTACATGCATTCCTTTATATAAATATTTTCTCAAAGAGTTGAATATTATCACAATTTTTACAGCGGATTTCAAATGTTTTACATCAAAATTGCAGTTAAACATATCCACAGCAAAATACCGGTCCTCACTCTCTCTCTATGTGCCATATCCAGTGACGTGGGCGACCATGGAATGCCAATCCATCCTGTTCTTTGCCAATCTCAACAGCTTGATGTTATCCACACCCGTCCAGGCTGCGATACTCTGAAGATATGTTGTCCTCTGGCGCCCTCTGTCTCTCCTTCCATTAATCTTCCCCGTAAGAAACAAACACTCAAGATCATCTTTCCTCATACAGTGGCCCAGGAAATCAAGTTGCAGTTTCCGGATCTTCCTCAGGAGCATCCGTTGCCTGCCAGCTCTATGCAATACTGTTTCATTTGTGGTGTGACTAGTCCAAGGGATCCTCAACATTCGTCTGAGGAACCACATTTCCGTTGCTTGCAATCGATCTTCCATTGCCTTTGAGACTAGCCAGCTCTCGCAACCATATTTCAGAATTGGTAGTACATAGCAATCTAAGACCCTGCGTCTTGTATTCATGGTGATATTCAAATTACAAAGGAGGGTCCTCATCCTTGTGAAAGTATCTTTTGCCATTGCAATTCTCCTATTGATTTCTCTGTCACACCTCCCATCTGTTGTGATCCAGCTTCCCAGATAGCTAAACCCATCAACTTGCTTCAGATTACCCTCATGGATTTTAATGTTGCAGATAGGAACATCCTTTTGCTTTGTAACTACCAGACACTCAGTTTTCTTGCAGTTGATGAACAGTCCTTTCTTCTCACTTTCAGTCACAACTTTGTTGACTATTTGTTGAAGATCTGACTCAGATGTAGCTATCAGGACAGTGTCATCTGCGTACCTTAGATTGTTAATATTTGTCCCACCAATCTTCACTCCTGGTAAATCCTCCAGTTCTCTTAGTATCCACTCGCTGAACAAATTGAATAAATCTGGCGAAAAAACACATCCTTGCCGCACTCCTTTCTTGATTTCAACAAACTCCCCTACATCATTGCCCACTCTGATTGCTGCTGTCTGGTTCCAATACAAATTTCTGATAATTCTCAGGTCTTTTCCATCAATATTAATCTCACTCAAAATATTCAACAGTTCCTCATGTTTTACGGTGTCAAATACCTTGGTGTAATCAATAAAACATATATACAGGTCTTGCTTCATTTCTATTGCCCTCTCACATAACATTCTCAGCATGAAAATTGCGTTCCTGGTTCCACAATCCTCCACAAAGCCACACTGCAGATTTGGTATTTCTGGTCTGATTTTATTCCTTGCTCTCTTCATCAACACCTTCAGCTCAGCAGGATCTTCACTGCATGACTCATTATGCTTATTGTCCTGTGTAACTCACATAATATAGCTCCAGGTTTCTTTGGTAAAGCGATAAAGATGGACTTGCTCAGCTCTGGAGGAATTTCACCTGAGTTATATATCTCATTCAACACTTCTGTCAACTTCACTATCCCCAACTCATCTAAGTTCTTAATCAGTTCCACTGCTAACTCATCAGGACCAATTGCTTTGTTGTTCTTCATATTGTGAACCACAGATTGCACTTCAGATTGCAGAATATCTGGGCCGTCAATTTCCCGATTGATAGTTGGCATTTCACCTCTCTCATCATCAAATAGTTCCGAGATATATTCAGTCCATCTTTTGATGATCTGGTCCTTCTCCACAATGATATCTCCATCTTTCGACTTGATACATCCAGCTGAGGTACATCCCTTCTTTCCACAAACCTCTTTAATAATCCTGTGCATTTCTTTGGGGCTTGTATGCCTCTGCTTCTCAAGCTCATCGCATCTGCTGTTGAACCATGATTCTTTTGCATCAAGACACTTCTTCTTGACCATATCATCAAGTTCCTTGTACTTGTTTTCATTTTTGACCTTTTGTTGTCTTCTCTCTTCCATCAAATCTAGAATGTCTTTTGTCATCCAGCTATGTTTATTTTGTTTTTTCCTTGGTGGAATCACTTCTTTTGCAGTCTCCATGATCGACTCTAGGAAAATCTGCCATTTGGTATTGTCTTTGTCCCCTTCATCTTCCAGCACCTCAAATCTGTTGCTCACTTTGAGTTTGTACATATCTCTGATGTTGCCGTCTTCTTTTAATGCTGCGAGTTCAAGTTTTTTAGCACCTGTTTGCTTCCGTATCTTCTTGAGCTGCAAATGAATTTGACTGATAACTGGCACATGGTCACTGCTGATATCTGCACCCGGGTAGGTCTTTGCTTCCTTCACTGCATTTCTAAACCTCTTTTTAATGGTGATAAAGTCAATTTGATTTCTCACCTTGTCCCCTGGACTTACCCAGGTGTACTTCCGTCTAGGTGGTTGCATAAACCATGTGTTTGCAATCATGAGGTCTTGTTCGTTGCACCATTCGATCCACCGATCTCCTCTTTCATTTCTTGCACCCAAACCATGAGGCCCTACCGTATCTCCAACTCTTCCTTCTCCGACCTTTGCATTCAAATCTCCCACTACCATGGTGATTTCATCTGACTTGCACTGTTTCATTGCCTTCTCCAGATCCTCATAAAAAGCAGCAATGTCATTCTCATCACTGTCTGCGGTTGGTGCATAGACTTGGATGATTGCAAGATTGAAAGGTTTTGCAGCTAGTTTAACAAGCACTACTCTGTCTGACACACCCCAATGACCTATCAGACTCCTCGAAGTAACTTTATCCAACAAAACTGCTACTCCCCTTTCATGAGTTGTGCCCCCAGAGAAAATCACTGTATACTCTCCAGCATCCGTCCACCTTGTCTCACTTATTCCAAGGATGTTAACTTTGAGTCTTTCCATTTCTTTCACTAAGTTCGCCAGTTTTCCAGCCTGGTGCAATGTTCTTACATTCCAAGTTCCAAGTCTCAATAACATTTTACGTATTAAAGTTCATATTTCCCTTTTGCGTGGTATCTTGATGACGATCGGGTCCCACCCACTGCAAATGGGGGTCCCTACCGAGCGAGAGATTGCTTTTGATACAAGCATTCTCCTTAACGCTGTTAGTCTTAACACATTTTCTTGACATTCTCATGGTATGACTAGGCTAATACTGTAGTGGTTCGCCATTGCCTTCTACAGGGTGGACTAAGGATGACCACCATGTCCCTTCTCCTCTGTTCATCCGCCAGTAAACTGCCGTTGACTTTGGAGGTCGTGACTCATTCGCCTTCACTACCGATGCTAACTAATGATGTTGGCTCGCTAGATCCGCCGTTGGTCTTCGCCGTAACCCTGGCCAGGGAGGCTAAGAGGGTACCCAGTGCTTGCCCAGGGCACTGCCCCCAAGTCTATGGAAAGGGGAGGGGTGTCTCACTGTCCCTCCACGGGCTGCCTTTAAAAATAAAGGGTCCCGTGCCATGGAGCCCCCATGGGAAAAGAAACCCATGGGAAACCCAGCACCAAGAGGTGCTGGTAAGGGTAAATTTCAGCTCCTCGGCAGTGCTAGGCACTGCCTCCCCTCACTAATTAGTTAATTTAATTTCCAGGTAGTTAATTTAAACGAAACCTGTGATTTACGTGACAACAAATAAAATTTTCTTGCAATAGAAATATCATATGGGATACTGATATGGTAGGCCGCAACCGCCACAACGTGGAGCTGCTACGCGTAGCGGACTTTTTGCTCCGTGGAGCCAAATTGACCAATCATGTTAGAGTTTTTCATTACTCGGAGGTAAAACTGACCAATCAAGTACGACTTACTCATTACGTGAAGCGAATTTATTCATTAAGAATTTGCCAGACGAGCTTCACGTAGTTGCAAGATATCCTCGGTCACGAAAGTTATGATTCAAAAAGTAGTTTATGAAAAGTACGAACCGACTTATTATTAAGATGGACATGCACTCACAAGAAACTCATACAGTATTGTACACAACTATATAGCTAGGCAGAGTGGTGGTAAACTATGCACACAATTCTGCGATCTGCAGTGTATCGCCGGGAGCTGATTTGTACATCTTGCGCGGCGTGGCCTGCGGAATTTGACCTTCAGCAAACCAGTTCGGATTTACTTTATATACTAGTAGTAGGCCATACATACTGTAGTTACGGTACTGCCCGTTTTCCTATACACAATACTCAGTGCGCTCACCATTGACGCGTGACCTAGTATAATGTTAGAAGTATTATGTCATTGCCTAGTTGACGTCACTGTGTAAAAAATAACCAGCCAATATTTAAAGTATTCTCTGAAATTCTAGAAAATATAGTTTTGTAACATTTCCTAAATTTTTAGCTAATTTAGGTGTTTGGAAATATTGGTACTTTTGTGTTTTAGGAAGGATATGTAAACGACAGATAACACCAAAAAATATGAACAAATTATTTCTAAACCGTGTTAAGTCTGCAAACCATTATGCTTCTCATTTTCAAGAACGCTGGTTAACAATAAGCAGACTATTGTCTCATTTCGTAAACAAAAGCCCAGACAGTATTGTTACCTTGCGTTCGCTTTATAATCATTCACCCAACTGAAACTATAATACCAGCTCATTGCTCATTACACAGGTAAATCAGACACAAGTGCAGTGTGTATTTAACCAGAGAAGATCTGATGTAACATAGTTGAGCTGTTTTCATTCAGTGTTATCTTGGTTTAATAGCTTTTAATGGGGTTTAAGTCCTTCAAAGGTCGTGGTGAATTCTACTGTAGACATGACTGCATCATGATTATTTTAAAGTCAACAACATTCAACAATATGATCACCGTGATAGTATGACAGTATCAGTACCGTGGGTGTCAGTGATCCTGGCCTGACACAGTAGACAAACAAACAAACACGCCACACACATGACACATGCATGCAAGTTAACATTGACTATACACTAATCAAACAATGGTATTGATCCTGTACAACTGTTTGTGGTTTATTTACATTCGATTCATTTAAAATCCACATAGTAAACATTAATTTTGGCAAGAGTTTTCTCTCTGGAACGAGGATGCATCAACTGGCTCCGCGTAATGAAAATATCTAACATGATTGGTCAATTTAGCTCCGCGAAGCGAAAAGTAAGCTACGCGTAGCAGCTCCATGTTGTGGCGGTTACGGCCAGCCATATCTGATCATGCGAAAATCGTAAAAACATAGAATAGAAACAGTGTGGCAGACTCTCAAAATCTCACATTGTATGCTTAGCCTGAGTCGCTCGGCCTATCTCGAATAAAATCACCATGCGTAGCTGTTGAAAAACGTGAGGATTCATCGTACTATCACGGCAATTTTTGACACGAAGATATAGGAACGATGATGGTGTGCGACGTGCTTTTATTAATTTAAAGGCATTTGGTCGCCCAGTTCTGACCATTTTTGTCAAATCTGGTCCCTCTTGGATGCCCCTAGAAAATGCTAGCTAGTACTGCAAGACTTCAGCTTCAGTTTAGGAGTTCAGTTTTACCTAACAAGCACACCCTGCTATAGTACTATAAAAATATCAGGTGTAAATTCGTTATGCTGCCCTCACCACCATGACAAAAAGAATGCAAACTAAGGCGCGTCGGAGGGGAGCATGACCTTGCGATGTTTGCACTCAAATATTGTTGGTATTAGCTGAATTTTTCTTTCATACAAATGGCATATTTATTAGTAGTCGCCTTTCAGCAGCGGCAGAATCAATAAAGTTAAGAGGAGGACAAGTTAATGTTGTGGTGGTTTTACTGGGACATTTCGCGAAAGGCTGCTAATTATACCCGCATGCAGAATATGCAGGGTATCTTCTTATTCTGTGGTTTCTTCTCCTCCTCCTTCTCCTCCTCCTCCTCCTCCTTCTCAATCAAACACATCATTCTGTCAAGGCTAGCGTTAAAACTACAAAGGCCCTGTGGCCCATATGTGGTACACTTATGGGCCCTACCCTGTAGAAGTGCCTTTTGCCCATCTTAGCCCAGAGGTCAAAGGTCACGGGCCCCAGGGGCCCAAATGTGAAAATACAAAGCATGCCATTTCTCATCAAATGAAGCAGCCTCAGGGCCCTGAGTTGGTACACTGATAGCCCAAAGGGTACTATATGATTACAAATATACAACAGCCCCATATGTTATATATTATGGGCCCCAGGGGCCCAAATGTTAAAATATGGTGCAACAGATTGACAAGCCTAGCTCTAAAATTACAAGATCACTAGGGCTCATATGTGGCATATGTATGGGCCCTAAGTTGTAGATGTGCCTTTCGCCCATTTTGGCCCCAGATGTACAAGGCTAGGGGCCCAAATGTTAAAACAAAGGGCCGGCCGTTTCTCAGCAAATAAAGTAGATACAGGCCTCAGACTTGGTATACAGATAGGTCTTTACTATTATATTATCATATGTATGACCCCCATATGTTACATAATATGGGCCCAGGGCCCCAAACGCTAAAACATAGGGCCGGCCGTTACTCTGTAAATAAAGCAGTTACAATGCCCAGCTTTGAGAGACGACTCCCCTGGGAGGGGACTTTTTACAATTTCTTTATTTTAAGTGCTACGAGAGTGCAACCTGCATTAAATTAAAGCTTGTGACTTGGACTTTCAACTTTTTACACATTTTCCACCCAATTGGGTGACTTTTTAGTATTTCTTTATTTGAAGTTCTCAGCAAATAAGGACTGTAAGTTTGGGTACACCATAACATGCGGGTATAGCCGTATTTGTGTATAAGGCCTTCTATTTTTTCCACAGAAAAGGTAAATTTTGGTATGTCGCTTTTAATTGGTTTAAAAAAGTACAACAAGCTATGAGCCAAGCGGATTTTGGATTGTTTTGTTTTAATTAGGGTTTTTACCCACTTATTATTTATTCTTTCTTTTTACTGGCAATTAAGAAAAGCATCATAAGCCCAGAGCGTATAGGCCAATTATATAATTATATATTAACTTTTTTTGTCCAATAATGGAAGCAGTATTCTTTGTACCACTACTCTTTTCTTTACCGTTTACAACTTTTGTTCCAGTTCTTTCGTTTCAGTGTTCTGTAGTTCTTTTGCAGTTATCCGTCTTAAACCTCCCCTATGCTGACCGCCGTGATTTGATTAATTTAAAGCCATTTGGTCGCCCAGTTCTGACCATTTTTGTCGAATCTTGTCTCTCTTGGATGCCCCTGGAAAATACTAGCTAGTATTGCAAGACCAGACCATAATGAGCTCAGTTTTACCTAACAAGCACACCCTGCTATAGTACTATAAAAATATCAAGTGTAAATTCGTTATGCTGCCCTCACCACCATGACAAAAAGAATGCAATTAAGGCGCATCGGAAGGGAGTATGACCTTGCGATGTTTGCACTCAAATATTGAGACATCCAAAATCATCTTAATTTTGTATGAAATGTGTGATATTTTGACACATTTTTGTCAAACTTATTATGGATTTTTTCGACAACCTGAATTATCACTGTCATGTTACTGTCACAGATTCTATAAACAATTTAGTTTAATTTTTCTTTCATACAAATGGCCTATTAGTAATCGACTTTCAATGGCGGCAGAAGGCTTTAAGCAATACAATTTAGAGGGGGGGGGGGCATAATTTGTGCCGGTTTTACTGGGTCAGTTCGCAAAAAGTTGGCAATTTTAGACTATATTTGCCCAAAATGTTAAATTTTGGTACGTCGCTATTAATTTGTTTTAAAAAGTACAACAAGCTATGCGGATTTTAGATTGTTTTGTTTTAATTTGGGAGTTTTAAGCCCACTTATTTTTTGTTCTTTCTTTCTGACAATTAAGAAAAGCATCATAAGCCCAGAGCGTATAGGCCAAATATAGCACTACGCGGTAGGATGGCTTTGGTATACTTACGCGTACGGGTTTGTGAGCCAAATTTTTTTAATCCAATAATGGAAGTAGTATGCTTTGTACCATGATTTGATTAATTTAAAGGCATTTGGTCGCCCAGTTCTGACCATTCAAGGATTTAAATCTTGTCCACCTTGGCTACCCCTGGAAAATGCTAGCTAGTACTGCAAGACCGGACTATAGGAGTTCAGTTTTACCTAACAAGCACACCCTGCTCTAGTACTATAAAAAAAATCAGGTGTAAATACGTTATGCTGCCCTCACCACCTTGAAGAAAAGAATGCAATTAAGGCGCGTCGGAAGGGAGCTTGACCTAGCGGTTTTTCACTCAAATATTGAGACATCCATATCTGGTCTATGTTTTGATGAAGTAGTGGATAAATACGTATTACATTGCTTACCATTACGTTTGGGTTTTGGAAAGAACCTTCTGTTAAATCATGCATGACTCAATTACAAATCTCTACATCCCTTTCTTCTTGTCTATTGATATTTTGAATAGTGTTTATCTTTCCCTAATAGATAGCGCCCTGGTCGATTCTTCCTGCATATCAATTTAGAGTGATTCACAAAAAATGAAATTGGTATTTTTCAACGGGACACCCTCTCATTTTGTTCATTTTGGTAATAAAATTATACCTGCAAAATATGAAAAAATTCAAAAAAGTTTAGGGGTGCTACCGGTCAATGAACTTTTGTACACAAAGTCAATGGGATTTTTTGTCAAAAATTTCAAATGCTTATTTCAGGGCCTAAAAAGTCTACCAGGCTTGCAAAACTGAAGTAAATGTTCAATGATATACCTAACTTTGTGAAAACATGGGTTTTTACCAAATTCAAGTTCATAGTTGACTGGAATAATAAAAAATGTTTCAAAAGTGACAGAGGGAGTGTAGCTCAAGAAAGAATACCCTGGGATATCCCCTGAATCCCACCAGGCACCCCAAATTTATACCTTATTGAACTGAACTGTTGATAAAAAAAAAGATTAAAATTCTTTACATATTAGTTTACCCCAATGGTGATACCAGCTTTTGAAATCTTATGTAATAGTAACTATCAAAATCCATACATCTGTATCAGGGGTGGTCATTATGGCCATACCTGATGAAGATTTGTATTGTTTGAATTGAATGACCACAGGAAGGATTAGATTCACCATGGTTGAAAAGAAATGTATATAAATTGGGGTCACAACATTGGATAGTGGCCAGTTCAAAACTACACCTTGTGCAAGGTACTTGTGACAAGAGCTAGAGTGGCTAAGACACATTTACTACTGGATTACACATTAAACATTACACTACACTTACATAAAATTACAAACCTACACACATTCAACACTTGAATAACATAATTTACAGTTACAAACCTACATACATTTAAAAAAGAAAGAAAGAACTAGAGCCCCATAAACACAACTTTATATTAGCCAAGTACCATAATATTTTGATTGTTCCAGCAACTGCCTTGCCCCAAATGTAACAGTTTTCACAAAAATGCAATTTTCTGGAAAGCGGGTTAACATTTTTACAATTTTCTTTAGCATTTATTTTAAGGACATTACTCACACTATGATCAAATATTTTTGGCACACTCAGGGAAAATTAACATGGCTTTTTTGTGTTGTAAAGAAAATGGCTCATAAATGCCATTGACTTTGTGTACAAAAGTTCATTGACCGGTAGCACCCCCTAAACTTTTTTGAATTTTTTTCATATTTTGCAGGTATGATTTTATTACCAAAATGAACAAAATGAGGGGGTGTCCCGTTGAAAAATACCAATTTCATTTTTTGTGAATCACCCTAATTATGCTTCATTTACATTACAGTACAGAGATCGGACACTAATCTCTGCAATAACAAACCATAAACAATGATAACCTATATTACAGGTGATATAACAGGTCTATATTACAGGATTAGATTAGTAAACTATGATCTATTTGCAAGTATTATAATATATTGATTGAGCAGGAAAGATGTGATACTATCTTTTTTGTATAGTAGTCTAGTTGCCGGCGTCAGGTATACATAGAATGGTTTTTTTATGATGATGATGCAAAATCATAGGTGTTGTGCGTTTGGCAATTTGGGAGGGGTGGGGGTTCAAAATGACCCCATAGGATTATAAAATCAAAATTTCAATTGCTCAAATACCTCTTTCAAATATATCAAATTATTTACATAAATAAACAAAAATAAATAAATAAATAAATAAATAAATAAATAAATAAATAAATAAATAAATAAATAAATAAATAAATAAATAAATAAATAAATAAATAAACGAAAAAATTGAACAAATTGTAGCGTAGCATTAAAATAATAAATATAACCATTGCTGGCAGGAGGACTCGAACCAACGATATTGACATCAGCAGTCTGATGCTCTACCATTGAGCTATGACAGCATGTAGTGATGAGGGTCGAGTTTTTAGCTTATACAGTGTTTGTCTGTGATAATGCCGCCTCGTGAAAGAAAGAAATATAAAATCTCAATTTTTAATTTTAATTTATTTGATAATTTTCTAACCTATATTTTCTTTAGAGCAGGGACAAATATTTCCCCTTTTATCCAATTTGACCGCTAAATAAGAATCTATATACTTCTTTTATTACTAATTTAATTCCGCGATTTGTTCCATTAAGCAATATCAAAGATTAATGTCAAGCATCTCACAACAGATATTTAGTTGGCTTAGTGGTTTTGCACAGTGCTTTTTAACCGGGAGGTACCGAGATCGATTCCCACCTCTGCCTGCAATTTTTTTAAAGACTGGGAAATAATAACCTGACATTCGCCGCTGACATTCGTACTGCAGAAGCGGAGGTATAACTTTTTAAAATTTGCTCCTTCCGTAAAAGGGTACATTATTTTGGCACTTTTTCTTTTTTTTTCCACATTGCTGGTATTAAATATCAAATGGTCATAATTGGCGGTCACTTCAAATCATCCCCAACTGAACGAGGTTCAGGAAAGTCCTCTCATTGTCAATTGTTGGTTAGCCCACCACTTGAACAGGATTTAGCCAAAGCAAACAAAGACTTAAGCTTTTTACTAATGCTATACATAAGTATAAGCTTATTATCCTCTTCAACAATAGGATTAAAGATTGGTGCTAGACTGGAATTACGTGGTAGTGTCATTGGTTATTGTTAAAAGGCAATAAGGTGTGTAATTGCAATATTTCCTCTGAATAGGAAAGACTCTCTACATCGAACCATGGATGCTGAAGGTTCGCAATACTGTTATTAGCTGTTATTTAGGGGAAGGTATCTTTCAACCCCAATTTCAAATGCGTCAACTGCAGATCTGTGTAGGGCCTATTGATGAAGTAGTGCATTGCTTACATCTACTTGTAAATCTGTATGTTGATGAACTAGTGCATTGCTTTTTAAAATACGAAAGAAAGAAAGAAAGAAAGAAGGAAAAGTAGAGTAGAGTAAGTAGATGCATATTACACGTATTTTTAAACAATTATGAAAAGCCCAGAGCGTATAGGCCAATTATAGCACTACGCGGTAGGATGGCTTTGATATACTTACGCGTACGGGTTTGTGAGCCAAATTTTTAAATCCAATAATGGAAGTAGTATGCTTTGTACCATGATTTGATTAATTTCAAGGCATTTGGCCTGCCCAGTTCTGACCATTTTTGTTAAATCTTGTCCACCTTGGCTACCCCTGGAAAATGCTAGCTAGTACTGCAAGACCGGACTATAGGAGTTCAGTTTTACCTAACAAGCACACCCTGCTCTAGTACTATAAAAAAAATCAGGTGTAAATACGTTATGCTGCCCTCACCACCTTGAAGAAAAGAATGCAATTAAGGCGCGTCGGAAGGGAGCTTGACCTAGCGGTTTTTCACTCAAATATTGAGACATCCATATCTGGTCTATGTTTTGATGAAGTAGTGGATAAATACGTATTACATTGCTTACGTCAACTGCAGATCTGTGTATTGATGAAGTAGTGCATTGCTTACATCTACTTGTAAATCTGTATGTTGATGAAGTAGTGCATTGCTTATACGTCTAATGTAGATCTGCGTAGAATAAAAGAAAGAAAGAAAGAAAGAAAGAAAGAAAGAAAGAAAGAAAGAAAGAAAGAAAGAAAGAAAGAAAGAACTAGAGTCAACAGACGCTGAATACAAGCCGCAATTTGACCCCTATAACTTGACCCCTGGGTTACGGATGGGGTCAACTGCTCTTGCACTGTGCTTAGGATGTCATAAGAAATATTCCTGGTGAATTTCAGCTTAATCGGAACTTATACATGGATTTTGATTTTTGAAAATTTTGATTGACCTTTTGACCCCTTTAATGACCTTTGACCTCAATGTAAAAAAAACCTTATGTACACCGACAAAATGTATTGTTCCAATTTTAATTAAAAAATTCTATCATGTTTAGTTCTTGAGATAAAAATTCTTGAAGTTATTCAGCTAAAAACAGGAAGTGACCCCTTAATGACCTTTTGACCCCAAAATAAAAATACCATGCATACATCAGGGAACACTAATTCATGTATGTTGGTTATATTATTCTGGTCTGTTTACATTTTGAGATAAAATTTTTTGAACATTTTTGGTTTTTGACCGGAAGTAACCCCTTAATGACCTTTGACCCCAAACCTGTAGGCATCCTAAAGACCCTGGCTAGTAGCAATGCATGTGTGCTAATGGCGACTCTCTGCTATATATTTTGTAAAGACAGTGATTTTTTGAATATTTTTAGCTTTCAGACCGGAAATGACCCCTTAATGACCTTTGACCTCAATTCTTTTTAGGAAGTTTTAAGCACTGCCACATGTTGATTCATATGCATGAGTCACATGATCATTGCATGAAATTTGTGGAAGGAGTAGCATTTTTGTGAAATCACATTTTGACCATTATAGCTAGGTCAAAGGTCACAGCGAGGTCAAAGTCAAATGGAAGGTTTGGCCTAGCCCAATGGTCATTTGGGTCAACTTTGGTTGAAATCTGTCAATCCCTTGCGGAGCTACATGCAGTTGATTGCGGTTGCCAGAAGAAAGAAAGAACTAGAGTCAACAGACGCTGAATACAAGCCGCAATTTGACCCCTATAACTTGACCCCTGGGTTACGGATGGGGTCAACTGCTCTTGCACTGTGCTTAGGATGTCATAAGAAATATTCCTGGTGAATTTCAGCTTAATCGGAACTTATACATGGATTTTGATTTTTTGCAAATTTTTGATTGACCTTTTGACCCCTTTAATGACCTTTGACCACAATGTAAAAAAACCTTATGTACACCGACAAAATGCATTGTTCCAATTTTAATTAAAAAATTCTAACATGTTCAGTTCTTGAGATAAAAATTCTTGAAGTTATTCAGCTAAAAACAGGAAGTGACCCCTTAATGACCTTTGACCCCCAAAATAAAAATACCATGCATACATCAGGGAACACTAATTCATGTATGTTGGTTATATTATTCTGGTCTGTTTACCTTTTGAGATAAAATTTTTTTGAACATTTTTGGTTTTTGACCGGAAGTAACCCCTTAATGACCTTTGACCCCAAACCTGTAGGCATCCTAAAGACCCTGGCTAGTAGCAATGCATGTGTGCTAATGGCGACTCTCTGCTATATATTTTGTAAAGACAGTGATTTTTTGAATATTTTTAGCTTTCAGACCGGAAATGACCCCCTTAATGACCTTTGACCTCAATTCTTTTAGGAAGTTTTAAGCACTGCCACATGTTGATTCATATGCATGAGTCACATGATCATTGCATGAAATTTGTGGAAGGAGTAGCATTTTTTGTGAAATCACATTTTTGACCATTATAGCTAGGTCAAAGGTCACAGCGAGGTCAAAGTCAAATGGAAGGTTTGGCCTAGCCCAGTGGTCATTTGGGTCAACTTTGGTTGAAATCTGTCAATCCTTTGCGAAGCTAGATGCAGTTGATTGGTTGCCAGAAGAAGAAAGAAGAAAGAAGAAAGAAGAAAGAAGAATTGAGAAGAGACAGAACAAGCCGACATCCGTCGTCGGCTTGTAAGAAAGAAGAAACTAGAGTCAACAGACGCTGAATACAAGCCGCAATTTGACCCCTATAACTTGACCCCTGGGTTACGGATGGGGTCAACTGCTCTTGCATTGTGCTAAGGATGTCATAAGAAATATTCCTGGTGAATTTCAGCTTAATCTGAACTTATACATGGATTTTGATTTTTTGAAAATTTTTGATTGACCTTTTGACCCCTTAATGACCTTTGACCTCAATGAAAAAACCCCTTATGTACACCGACAAAATGCATTGTTCCAATTTTAATTAAAAAATTCTACTATGTTTAGTTGTCGAGATAAAAATTCTTGAAGTTATTTAGCTAAAAACAGGAAGTGACCCCTTAATGACCTTTGACCCCCAAAATAAAAATACCATGCATACATCAAGTAACATTGATTCATGTATGATGGTTATATTACTCTGGTCTGTTTACATTTTGAGATAAAAATCTTTTGAACATTTTGGTTTTTGACCGGAAGTAACCCCTTAATGACATTTGACCCCAAAACTGTAGGCATCCTAAAGACCCTGGCTAGTAGAGATGCATGTGTGCTAATGGCGACTCTCTGCTATGTAATTTGTAAAGACAGTGATTTTTTGAATATTTTTAGACTTTGACCGGAAATGACCCCTTAATGACCTTTGACCCCTTATTTGAGCACACCCTATAGACACCGACTAAAGTCAAGTCACATGATATAACCATGTTCTCATCGCATGAAATTTGTGGAAGGAGTAGCATTTTTGTGAAATCACATTTTGACCATTATAGCTAGGTCAAAGGTCACAGCAAGGTCAAAGTCAAATGGAAGGTTTGGCCTAGTCCAGTGGTCATTTGGCTCAAGTATGGTTGAAATCTGTCGAAGCATAAGAGAGCTAGGGCGAAACGTGGCAAGTCACGCAAAATGTCACGAGGTTGCCAGAGGAAAGAAGAAAGAACTAGATCTGGTTACAGATCTGGACCTAGCTGGGCCGGAAATGCCAGTCTTAACTTAAAGTTTGACCTTTGACCGGCTATTATGGACATCTCACATAATGGTGCATCACTGTAGCATGTAGGGCTTTATCCGTCTTCCACAGGCTGAGATACAGCTACTTTTCCGTAATTTTAAACATTTTTTTTGCAAATTTGACGTTTTGACCTCCTTAATGACTTTTGACCCCAATATAAAAAAAACCTTATATACACCGAGAAAATGCATTGTTACAGTTTAAATTTAAAAAATCTACTATGCTTAGTTATGGAGAAAAAAAACTCTTGAAGTTATTTAGCTTAAAACCGGAAATGACGTCTAAATGACCTTTGACCAAAAAATAAAAAATACCGTGCATACATCGGGTAACACTAATGCACATATGAAGTTTATATCACTCTGGTCTGGTCACGTTTTGAGATATAAAAAAATTAACATATTTGATGATTTTTGTTTTTTGATCGGAAGAGACCCCTTAATGACCTTTGACCCCAAAACTGTAGACACCCTTAAGACCCTGGTTAGTAGCAATGCATGTGTGCTAATGACAACACTCTGCTATGTAATTTGTAAAGACAGTGATTTTTGAATATTTTTAGCATTCTGACCGGAAATGACCCCCTTAATGACCTTTGACCCCTTATATGTGAACACCCTATAGACACCAACCAAAGTCAAGTCACATGACCTAAGCATGTCACCATCACATGTTATTTGTGGAAGAAGAAGCATTTTGAAGATATTTGGTTTTATACCGGAAATGACCCCTTAATGACCTTTGACCCCAAATCTGTGAACACCCTATAGACACTGGATATAGACAATGCATATGTGCAAGTGACGTCATTGTACGATGTAACATGTAAGAGAAGAAGCATTTTGAAATGTGTTGCCAGAAAGAAGAAAGAACTAGATCTGGTTACAGATCTGGACCTAGCTGGGGCCGGAAATGCCAGTCTTAACTTAAAGTTTGACCTTTGACCGGCTATTATGGACATCTCACACCATTAATGGTGCATCACTGTAGCATGTAGGGGCTTTATCCGTCTTCCATAGGCTGAGATACAGCTACTTTTCCGTAATTTTAAACATTTTTTGCAAATTTGACGTTTTGACCCCTTAATGACCTTTGACCCCAATATAAAAAAACCCTCATATACACCGAGAAAATGCATTGTTACAGTTTAACTTTAAAAAATCTACTATGCTTAGTTATGGAGGTAAAAATTCTTGAACTTATTTAGCTTAAAACCGGAAATGACGTCTAAATGACCTTTGACCAAAAAAATAAAAATACCGTGCATACATCAGGTAACACTAATGCATATATGAAGTTTATGTCACTCTGGTCTGGTTACGTTTTGAGATATAAAAATGAACATATTTGATGATTTTTGGTTTTTGACCGGAAGCGACCCCTTAATGACCTTTGACCCCAAAACTGTAGACACCCCAAAGACCCTGGCTAATAGCAATGCATGTGTGCTAATGACAACACTCTGCTATGTAATTTGTAAAAACAGTGATTTTTTGAATATTTTTAGCTTTCAGACCGGAAATGACCCCTTTAATGACGTTTGACCCCTTATCTGTGAACACCCTATAGACACCGACCAAAGTCCAGTCACATGACCTAAGCATGTCACCATCACATGTTATTTGTGGAAGAAGAAGCATTTTAGAGTAAAATCGCATTTTTGCCATTGTGAGCAGGTCAAAGGTCAAATGGAGTTCAATGTCATGTCACATGTGGGGACATGGTTAGTGGTGTTTGTGACCAAGTATGGTCAAAATCGGTCAAAGCATAACAGAGCTAGGGCGAAACGTGGCAAGTCACGCAAAATGTCACGTGTTGCCAGAAAGAAAGAAAGATCCGATAGCATCCCAAGACCTAGCCGGTGTCCCGGCTAGGTAAAGAAGAAAGAAAGATCCGGTAGCATTTCAAGACCTAGCCGGTGTCCCGGCTAGGTAACTAGATCTGGTTACAGATCTGGACCTAGCCGGGGCCGGAAATGCCAGTCTTAACTTAAAGTTTGACCTTTGACCGGCTATTATGGACATCTCACACCGTTAATGGTGCATCACTGTAGCATGTAGGTGCTTTATCCGTCTTCCATAGGCTTATTTACAGCTACTTTTCCGTAATTTTAACCTTTTTTTGCAAATTAGACGAAATGACCTCCTTAATGACCTTTGACCCCAATATAAAAAAAAACCTCATATACACCGAGAAAATGCATTGTTACAGTTTAAATTAAAAAATCTGCTATGCTTAGTTATGGAGATAAATATTCTTGAAGTTTTTAGCTTAAAACCGGAAATGACGTCTAAATGACCTTTGACCAAAAAATAAAAATACCGTGCATACATCGGGTAACACTAATGCATATATGAAGTTTATATCACTCTGGTCTGGTTACGTTTTGAGATAAAAAAAAATGAACATATTTGATGATTTTTGGTTTTTGACCGGAAACGACCCCTTAATGACCTTTGACCCCGAAACTGTAGACATCACAAAGACCCTTATTAGTAGCAATGCATGTGTGCTAATGACAACACTCTGCTATGTAATTTGTAAAAACAGTGATTTTTTGAATATTTTTAGATTTCAGACCGGAAATGACCCCCTTAATGACCTTTGACCCCTTATCTGTGAACACCCTATAGACACTAGATATAGCCGATGCATATGTGCAAGTGACATTATCATACTATGTAATTTGTGGAAGAAGAAGCATTTTGAAGATATTTGGTTTTATACCGGAAATGACCCCTTAATGACCTTTGACCCCGAATTTGTGAACACCCTATAGACACTAGATATAGCCGATGCATATGTGCAAGTGACGTCATTGTACGATGTAACATGTAAGAGAAGAAGCATTTTGAAATCTGTTGCCAGAAGAAAGAAAGATCCGGTAGCATTTCAAGACCTAGCCGGTGTCCCGGCTAGGTAACTAGATCTGGGAACAGATCTGAACCTAGCCGGGCGTTCCGGGCCGGAAATGCTAATCTTTGACCTTTGATCCTATTTACATAACTTGAGACAGAAAGGTACAATCACAATGGTGCATCACTGTAGCATGTAGGGGCTTTATCCGTCTCCCATAGGCTGAGATACAGCTACTTTTCCATAATTTTAAACATTTTTTTGCAAATTTGACGTTTTAACCTCCTTATTGACCTTTGACCCCAATATAAAAAAAACCTCATATACACCGAGAAAATGCATTGTTACAGTTTAAATTAAAAAAATCTACTATGCTTAGTTATGGAGATAAAAATTCTTAAAGTTATTTAGCTTAAAACCGGAAATAACGTCTAAATGACCTTTGACCAAAAAAATAAAAATACCGTGCATACCTCGAGTAACACTAATGCATATATGAAGTTTATGTCACTCTGGTCTGGTTACGTTTTGAGATTTAAAAAAATGAAAATATAAAATTTTGATGATTTTTGGTTTTTGACCGGAAGCGACCCCTTAATGACCTTTGACCCCAAAACTGTAGACACCCCAAAGACCCTGGTTGGTAACAATACATGTGTGCTAATGACAACACTCTGCTATGTAATTTGTAAAAACAGTGATTTTTGAATATTTTAGCTTTCAGACCGGAAATGACCCCCTTAATGACCTTTGACCCAAATTCTGTGAACAATTATTAGGCACTGGATATAGCCGATGCATATGTGTAAGTGACATCATCGTACTATGTAATTTGTGGCAGAAGAAGCATTTTGAAGATATTTGGTTTTATACCGGAAATGACCCCTTAATGACCTTTGACCCCAAATTTGTGAACATCATATAGACACTGGATATAGGCGATGCATATGTGCAAGTGACGTCATTGTAGGATGTAACATGTAGGAGAGGAAGCATTTTGAAATTTGTTGCCAGAAGAAGAAGAAAGATCCGATAGGATCACAGGACCTAGCCGGATCCCCGGCTAGGTAAAGAAGAACTAGATCTGGCTACAGATCTGGACCTAGCCGGGGCCGGAAATGCCAGTCTTAAAGTTTGACCTTTGACCGGCTATTATGGACATCTCACACCATTAATGGTGCATCACTGTAGCATGTAGGGGCTTTATCCGTCTTCCATAGGCTGAGATACAGCTACTTTTCCGTAATTTTAAACATTTTTTTGCAAATTTGATGTTTTGACCTTCTTAATGACCTTTGACCCCAATATAAAAAAAACCTCATATACACCGAGAAAATGCATTGTTACAGTTTAAATAAAAAAAATCTACTATGCTTTCTTATGGAGATAAAAATTCTTGAAGTTATTAAGCTTCAAACCGGAAATGACGTCCAAATGACCTTTGACCAAAATAATAAAAATACCGTGCATACATCGAGTAACACTAATGCATATATGAAGTTTATGTCACTCTGGTCTGGTTACGTTTTGAGATAAAAAAAAATGAACATATTTGACGATTTTTGGTTTTTGACCAGAAGTGACCCCTTAATGACCTTTGACCCCAAAACTGTAGACACCCCAAAGACCCTGGTTAGTAGCAATGCATGTGTGCTAATGACAACACTCTGCTATGTATTTTGTAAAAACAGTGATTTTTGAATATTTTTAGCTTTCAGACCGGAAATGACCCCTTTAATGACCTTTGACCCCTTATCTGTGAACACCCTATAGACACTGGATAAAATCAAGTCACATGTCCTAAGCATGTTACCATCACATGTAATTTGTGGAAGAAGAAGCATTTTGAACATATTTGGTTTTATACCGGAAATGACCCCTTAATGACCTTTGACCCCAAATCTGTGAACACCCTATAGACACTGGATATAGCCGATGCATATGTGCAAGTGACGTCATTGTAGGATGTAACATGTAAGAGAAGAAGCATTTTGAAATTTGTTGCCAGAAGAAGAAAGAAGAAGAAACTAGATCTGGTTACAGATCTGGACCTAGCCGGGGCCAAAAATGCCAGTCTTAACTTAAAGTTTGACCTTTGACGGGCTATTATGGACATCTCACACCATTAATGGTGCATCACTGTAGCATGTAGGGGCTTTATCCGTCTTCCATAGGCTGAGATACTGCTACTTTTCCGTAATTTTAAACATTTTTTGCAAATTTGACGTTTTGACCTCCTTAATGACCTTTGACCCCAATATAAAAAAACCTCATATACACCGAGAAAATGCATTGTTACAGTTTAAATTTAAAAAATCTACTATGCTTAATTATGGAGATAAAAATTCTTGAAATTATTTAGCTTAAAACCGGAAATGACGTCTAAATGAACAAAAAAAAAAAAAATAAAAATACCGTGCATGTATCGGGTAACACTAATGCATATATGAAGTTTATGTCACTATGGTCTGGTTACGTTTTGAGATAAAAAAAAATTAACATATTTGATGATTTTTGGTTTTTGACCGGAAGCGACCCCTTAATGACCTTTGACCCCAAAACTGTAGACGCCCCAAAGACCCTGGTTGGTAGCAATGCATGTGTGCTAATGACAACACTCTGCTATGTAATTTGTAAAAACAGTGATTTTTTGAATATTTTTAGCTTTCAGACCGGAAATGACCCCTTAATGACCTTTGACCCAAATTCTGTGAATAATTTATAGGCACTAAATATAGCCGATGCATATGTGTAAGAGACATCATCGTACTATGTAATTTGTGGCAGAAGAAGCATTTTGAAGATATTTGGTTTTATACCGAAATGACCCTTAATGACCTTTGACCCCAAATTTGTGAACATTTTATAGACACTGGATATAGCCGATGCATATGTGCAAGTGACGTCATTGTAGGATGTAACATGTAGGAGAAGAAGCATTTTGAAATTTGTTGCCAGAAGAAAGAAGCAGAAAGAAGAAGAACTAGATCTGGTTACAGATCTGGACCTAGCCAGGGCCGGAAATGCCAGTCTTAACTTAAAGTTTGACCTTTGACCTGATATTGTGGACATCTAACACCGTTAATGGAGCTTCACTGTAGCATGTAGGGGCTTTATCCGTCTTCCATATCCTGATATACAGCTACTTTTCTGTAATTTTAAACTTTTTTGCAAATTTGACGTTTTGACCTCCTTAATGACATTTAACCCCAATTAAAAAAAAAACTTATATACACCGAGAAAATGCATTGTTACAGTTTAAATTAAAAAAATCAACTATGCTTAGTTATGGAGATAAAAATTCTTGAAGTTATTTAGCTTAAAACCAGAAATGACGTCTAAATGACCTTTGACCAAAAAAAATAAAAATACCGTGCATACATCGGGTAACACTAATGCATATATGAAGTTTATGTCACTCTGGTTTGGTTACGTTTTGAGATAAAAAAAAAAATGAACATATTTGATGATTTTTGGTTTTTGACCGGAAGCGACCCCTTAATGACCTTTGACCCCGAAACTGTAGACACCCCAAAGACCCTGGTTGGTAGCAATGCATGTGTGCTAATGACAACACTCTGCTATGTAATTTGTAAAAACAGTGATTTTTTAATATTTTAGCTTTCAGACCGAAATGACCCCTTAATGACCTTTGACCCAAATTCTGTGAATAAGTTATAGGCACTGGATATAGCCGATGCATATGTGTAAGTGACATCATCGTACTATGTAATTTGTGGCAGAAGAAGCATTTTAGAGTAAAATTGCATTTTTGCCATTGTGAGCAGGTCAAAGGTCAAATGGAGTCCAATGTCATGTCACATGTGGGGACATGGTCAGTGGTGATTGTGACCAAGTATGGTCAAAATCAGTAAAAGCATAACAGAGCTGGGGCGAAACGTGGCAAGTCACGCAAAATGTCACGTGTTGCCAGAAGAAGAAAGATCCGATAGCATCCCAAGACCTAGCCGGTGTCCCGGCTAGGTAAGAAGAAGAACTAGATCTGGTTACAGATCTGGACCTAGCCGGGGCCGGAAATGACAGTCTTAAAGTTTATGGACATCTCACACCATTAATGGTGCATCGCTGTAGCATGTAGTGGCTTTATCCGTCTTCCATAGGGCTGAGATACAGCTACTTTTCCGTAATTTTAAACATTTTTTGCAAATTTGACGTTTTGACCTCCTTAATGACCTTTGACCCCAATATAAAAAAAAAAGCCTCATATACACCACGAAAATGCATTGTTACAGTTTAAATTAAAAAAATCTACTATGCTTAGTTATGGAGATAAAAATTCTTGAAGTTATTTAGCTTAAAACCGGAAATGACGTCTAAATGACCTTTGACCAAAAAATAAAAAATACCGTGCATACATCGGGTAACACTAATGCATATATGAAGTTTATATTACTCTGGTCTGGTTATGTTTTGAGATAAAAAAATGAACATATTTGATGATTTTGGTTTTTGACCGGAAGCGACCCCTTAATGACCTTTGACCCCGAAACTGTACACACCCCAAAGACCCTGGTTGGTAGCAATGCATGTGTGCTAATGACAACACTCTGCTATGTAATTTGTAAAACAGTGATTTTTAAATATTTTTAGCTTTTAGACCGGAAACGCCCCCCTTAATGACCTTTGACCCAAATTCTGTGAATAATTTATAGGCACTGGATATAGCCGATGCATATCTGTAAGTGACATCAACGTACTATGTAATTTGTGGCAGAAGAAGCATTTTGAAGATATTTGGTTTTATACCGAAATGACCCCTTAATGACCTTTGACCCCAAATTTGTGAATATCCTATAGACACTGGATATAGCCGATGCATATGTGCAAGTGACGTCATTGTAGGATGTAACATGTAGGAGAAGAAGCATTTTGAAATTTGTTGCCAGAAGAAAGAAGAAACTAGATCTGGTTACAGATCTGGACCTAACCAGGGGCCGGAAATGCCAGCCTTAACTTAAAGTTTGACCTTTGACCGGCTATTATGGACATCTCACACCATTAATGGTGCATCACTGTATCATGTAGGGGCTTTATCCGTCTTCCATATGCTGAGATACAGCTACTTTTCCGTAATTTTAAACATTTTTTTGCAAATTTGACGTTTTGACCTCCTTAATGACCTTTGACCCCAATATAAAAAAAAACTCATTTACATCGAGAAAATGCATTGTTACAGTTTAAATTAAAAAAATCTACTATGTTTAGTTATGGAGATAAAAATTCTTGAAGTTATTTAGCTTAAAACCGGAAATGACGTCTAAATGACCTTTGACCAAAAAAATAAAAATACTGTGCATACATCGGGTAACACTAATGCATATATGAAGTTTATGTTACTCTGGGCTGGTTACGTTTTGAGATAAAAAAAAATGAACATATTTGATGATTTTTGGGTTTTGACCGGAAGCGACCCTTAATGACCTTTGACCCCAAAACTGTAGACACCCCAAAGACCTTTGTTAGTAGCAATGCATGTGTGCTAATGACAGCACTCTGCTATGTAATTTGTAAAAACAGTGATTTTTTTAATATTTTTAGCTCTCAGACCGGAAATGACCCCCTTAATGACCTTTGACCCAAATTCTGTGAATAAATTATAGACACCAACCAAAGTCAAGTCACATGACCTAAGCATGTCACTATCACATGTTATTTGTGGAAGAAGAAGCATTTTAGAGTAAAAATCACATTTTTGCCATTGTGAGCAGGTCAAAGGTCAAATGGAGTTCAATGTCATGTCACATGTGGGGACATGGTCAGTGGTGTTTGTGACCAAGTATGGTCAAAAACTGTCAAAGCATAACAGAGCTAGGGCGAAACGTGGCAAGTCACGCACGTGTTGCCAGAAAGAAGAAAGATCCGATAGCATCACAAGACCTAGCCGGTGTCCCGGCTAGGTAAGAAGAAAGATCCGATAGCATCACAAGACCTAGCCGGTGTCCCGGCTAGGTAAAGAAGAAAGATCCGATAGCATCACAAGACCTAGCCGGTGTCCCGGCTAGGTAAGAACTAGATCTGGCTACAGATCTGGACCTAGCCGGGGCCGGAAATGCCAGTCTTAAAGTTTGACCTTTGACCGGCTATTATGGGTATCTCACACCATTAATGGTGTATCACTGTAGCATGTAGGGGCTTTTTCCTTCTTCCATAGGCTGAGGTTCAGCTTCTTTTCCGTAATTTTATCCATTTTTTGCAACTGTGACGTTTTGACCTCCTTAATGACCTTTGACCCCAATACAAAAAAAAACCTCATATACACCGGGAAAATGCATTGTTACAGTTTAAATTAAAAAATTCTACTATGCTTAGTTATGGAGATAAAAATTCTTAAGTTATTTAGCTTAAAACC
The DNA here is from genome assembly GCF_039555335.1 of Amphiura filiformis. NCBI lineage: Eukaryota > Metazoa > Echinodermata > Ophiuroidea > Amphilepidida > Amphiuridae > Amphiura > Amphiura filiformis. Next base: position 62,208,008 of record NC_092640.1, on the reverse strand, counting down.
GGAAATGACGTCTAAATGACCTTTGACCAAAAAAATAAAAATACCGTGCATACATCGGGTAACACTAATGCATATATGAAGTTTATGTCACATTGGTCTGGTTACGTTTTGAGATAAAAAAAAATGAACATATTTGATGATTTTGGTTTTTGACCGGAAGCGACCCTTAATGACCTTTGACCCCAAAACTATAGACACCCCAAAGACCCTGGTTAGTAGCAATACATGTGTGCTAATGACAACACTCTGCTATGTAATTTGTAAAAACAGTGATTTTTTGAATATTTTTAGCTTTCAGACCGGAAATGACCCCTTAATGACCTTTGACCCCTTATCTGTGAACACCCTATAGGCACCGACCAAAGTCAAGTCACATGACCTAAGCATGTCACCATCACATGTTATTTGTGGAAGAAGAAGCATTTTAGAGTAAAATCGCATTTTTGCCATTGTGAGCAGGTCAAAGGTCAAATGGAGTTCAATTTCATGTCACATGTGGGGACTTGGTCAGTGGTGTTTGTGACCAAGTATGGTCAAAATCAGTCAAAGCATAACAGAGCTAGGACGAAACGTGGCAAGTCACGCAAAATGTCACGTGTTGCCAGAAGAAAGAAAGATCCGATAGCATCACAAGACCTAGCCGGTGTCCCGGCTAGGTAAGAAAGATCCGATAGCATCACAAGACCTAGCCGGTGTCCCGGCTAGGTAAAAAGAATTGAGAAGAGACAGAACAAGCCGACATTCGTCGTCGGCTTGTAACTAGAGTCAACAGACGCTGAATACAAGCCGCAATTTGACCCCTATAACTTGACACCTGGGTTACGGATGGGGTCAACTGCTCTTGCACTGTGCTTAGGATGTCATAAGAAATATTCCTGGTGAATTTCAGCTTAATCGGAACTTATACATGGATTTTGATTTTTGAAAATTTTTGATTGACCTTTTGACCCCTTTAATGACCTTTGACCTCAATGTAAAAAAAAACCTTATGTACACCGACAAAATGCATTGTTTAAATTTTAATTAAAAAATTCTAACATGTTCACTTCTTGAGATAAAAATTCTTGAAGTTATTCAGCTAAAAACAGGAAGTGACCCCTTAATTACCTTTGACCCCCAAAATAAAAATACCATGCATACATCAGGTAACACTGATTCATGTATGTTGGTTATATTATTCTGGTCTGTTTACATTTTGAGATAAAATTTTTTTTTATTTTTTTGGTTTTTGACCGGAAGTAACCCCTTAATGACCTTTGACCCCAAACCTGTAGGCATCCTAAAGACCCTGGCTAGTAGCAATGCCTGTGTGCTAATGGCGACTCTCTGCTATATATTTTGTAAAGACAGTGATTTTTTGTATATTTTTAGCTTTCAGACCGGAAATGACCCCTTAATGACCTTTGACCTCAATTCTTTTTAGGAAGTTTTAAGCACTGCCACATGTTGATTCATATGCATGAGTCACATGATCATTGCATGAAATTTGTGGAAGGAGTAGCATTTTTTTGTGAAATCACATTTTTGACCATTATAGCTAGGTCAAAGGTCACAGCGAGGTCAAAGTCAAATGAAAGGTTTGGCCTAGCCCAGTGGTCATTTGGGTCAACTTTGGTTGAAATCTGTCAATCCCTTGCGGAGCTACATGCAGTTGATTGCGGTTGCCAGAAGAAGAAAGAAGAACTAGACTTAGCTGTGGTCTAAGACCACGAACACAGCCGTGTTTTGACGCCTTAATGACCTTTGACCTCAAAATATATAAAACGCCCATAGACATTAGCTAATGTCAATGTATGGGTGCAAGTGGCACCACTTTGCTATGTTATTTGTGGCAGAAAGGGGCAATTTGAAGGTTTTCGTCTCAGACCGGAAGTGACCCCTTAATGACCTTTGACCCCAAATGAAAAAATACCACATGTACAATAGGTAAACACAATTCACGTGTGAATATACCATCACCCTCCAATGTTTTTCTTAGCAAATAAAATTTTTTGAAGGTTTTTCGTTTTATACCGGAAGTGACCCTTAATGACCTTTGATTCCAAATTTGTGAGGACCCCATAGACACTGGGTAATAACAATGCATGTGTGCAAGTGGCGTCACTGTCATACGTAATTTGTGGGAGAAGAAGCATTTTAAAGGAATTTCGTTTTATACCGGAAGTATCCCCTTAATGAACTTTGACCCTAAATTAAAAAAAATACCACATATGCACAGAGTAACTACAATTTATTTGTAAACATACCGTTACTGTCTTATGTTTTTCTTAGCAAATAAAATTTTGAAGGTTTTTCGTTTTATACCGGAAGTGACCCTTAATGACCTTTGACCCCAAATCTGTGAGGACCCCATAGACACTGGATAATAACAATGCATGTGTGCAAGTGGTGTCACTCTCCTACGTAATCTGTGAGAGAAGAAGCATTTTGAGTTGAAATCACGTTTTTGACCCCTATGACCCCTGCTTGACCTTTGACCCCACGAGTTTCATATGACAGATAGGGGCATAGTCAATGATGGTTGTGACCAAGTTAGGTCAAAATCGGTACAAGCATGTAAGTGCTAGAGCAAATGTAGTGGTCGGCAGAAGAAAGAAGAAAGAAGAAGAAAGAACCTGTAAGAAAAAGACACAGCCGTGACTAACGTCACGGCTGTGTAAAGAAAAACTAGAGTCAACAGACGCTGAATACAAGCCGCAATTTGACCCCTATAACTTGACCCCTGGGTTACGGATGGGGTCAACTGCTCTTGCATTGTGCTTAGGATGTCATAAGAAATATTCCTGGTGAATTTCAGCTTAATCGGAACTTATAAATTACATGGATTTTGATTTTTTGAAAATGTTTGATTGACCTTTTGACCCCTTTAATGACCTTTGACCTCAATGAAAAAAAAAAAACCTTATGTACACCAACAAAATGCATTGTTCCAATTTTAAATAAAAATTCTAACATGTTCAGTTCTTGAGATAAAAATTCTTGAAGTTATTCAGCTAAAAACAGGAAGTGACCCCTTAATGACCTTTGACCCCCAAAATAAAAAATACCATGCATACATCAGGGAACACTAATTTATGTATGTTGGTTATATTATTCTTGTCTGTTTACATTTTGAGATAAAAAAATTTTGAAAATTTTTGATAATTTTGGTTTTTGACCAGAAGTAACCCCTTAATGACCTTTGACCCCAAAACTGTAGGCATCCTAAAGACCCTGGCTAGTAGCAATGCATGTGTGCTAATGGCGACTCTCTGCTATGTAATTTGTAAAGACAGTGATTTTTTGAATATTTTTACAAATTTTTCAGATTTTGACCGGAAATGACCCCTTAATGACCTTTGACCTCAATTCTTTTTAGGAAGTTTTAAGCACTGCCACATGTTGATTCATATGCATGAGTCACATGATCATTGCATGTAATTTGTGGAAGGAGTAGCATTTTTGTGAAATCAACATTTTTGGCCATAAGGTCAAGGTCAAAGGTCACAGTCAGGTCAAAGTCAAATGTAAGGTTTGGCCTAGTCCAGTGGTCATTTGACTCAAGTATGGTTGAAATCTGTCGAAGCATAAGAGAGCTAGGGCGAAACGTGGCAAGTCACGCAAAATGTCACGAGTTGCCAGAAGAAAGAAAGAAACTAGAGTCAACAGACGCTGAATACAAGCCGCAATTTGACCCCTATAACTTGACCCCTGGGTTACGGATGGGGTCAACTGCTCTTGCACTGTGCTTAGGATGTCATAAGAAATATTCCTGGTGAATTTCAGCTTAATCGGAACTTATACATGGATTTTGATTTTTGAAAATTTTTGATTGACCTTTTGACCCCTTTAATAACCTTTGAACTCAATGTAAAAAAAAACCTTATGTACACCGACAAAATGCATTGTTCCAATTTTAATTAAAAAATTCTAACATGTTCAGTTCTTGAGATAAAATTCTTGAAGTTATTCAGCTAAAAACAGGAAGTGACCCCTTAATGACCTTTGACCCCCAAAATAAAAAATACCATGCATACATCAGGGAACACTAATTCATGTATGTTGGTTATATTATTCTGGTCTGTTTACATTTTGAGATAAAAATTTTTTGAACATTTTTGGTTTTTGACCGGAAGTAACCCCTTAATGACCTTTGACCCCAAACCTGTAGGCATCCTAAAGACCCTGGCTAGTAGCAATGCATGTGTGCTAATGGCGACTCTCTGCTATATATTTTGTAAAGACAGTGATTTTTTGAATATTTTTAGCTTTCAGACCGGAAATGACCCCTTAATGACCTTTGACCTCAATTCTTTTTAGGAAGTTTTAAGCACTGCCACATGTTGATTCATATGCATGAGTCACATGATCATTGCATGAAATTTGTGGAAGGAGTAGCATTTTTTGTGAAATCACATTTTTGACCATTATAGCTAGGTCAAAGGTCACAGCGAGGTCAAAGTCAAATGGAAGGTTTGGCCTAGCCCAATGGTCATTTGGGTCAACTTTGGTTGAAATCTGTCAATCCTTGCGGAGCTACATGCAGTTGATTGCGGTTGCCAGAAGAAAGAAAGAAAGAAAGAAAGAAGAAGAAGAAGAAGAAAGAATTGAGAAGAGACAGAACAAGCCGACATCCGTCGTCGGCTTGTAAGAAAGAATTGAGAAGAGACAGCACAAGCCGACGTTTGACGTCGGCTTGTAAGAAGAAAGAAGAAGAATTGAGAAGAGACAGAACAAGCCGACATCCGTCGTCGGCTTGTAAGAAAGAAGAATTGAGAAGAGACAGAACAAGCCGACATCCGTCGTCGGCTTGTAAAGAAAGAAATACTGGTGTTAGTTTAATCTTTCTTTCATACAAATGGCCTATTAGTAGTTGACTTTCAGTGGTGGCAGAAGCAATACAATTTAGAGGGGGGCGAGCATATTTTGTGGCAGTTTTACTGGGACAGTGCGCGAAAAGTTGTCAAAAAAAGTACAACAACCTATGCGTACGCGGGGTTTTGGATTGTTTGTTTTAATTAGGGTTTTACCCACTTATTATTGGTTCTTTCTTTTACTGACAATAATAAAAGCATCATAAGCCCAGAATGTATAGGCCAATTATAGCGCTGACGCTGTAGGATGGCTTTGATATACTTACGCGTACGGGTTTGTGAGCCAAACTTTTTTTGGCCCAATAATGGAAGTAGTATGCTTTGTACCATTATTCTCTTCTTTACTATCAGTTCTTTCGTTTCAGTTTTCTGTAGTTCTTTTGCAGTTATCCCTCTTGCACCTCCCCTATAGTGACCGCCGTGATTTGATTAATTTAAAGGCATTTGGTCGCACAGTTCCGACCATTTTTGTCAAATTATGTCCCCCCTTGGATGACCCCGGAAAATGCTAGCTAGTACTGCAAGACCGGACTACCTAACAAACACACCCTGCTATAGTACTATAAAAACATCAGGTGTAAATTCGTTATGCTGCCCTCACCACCATGACAAAAAGAATGCAATTAAGGGGCGTCGGAGGGGAGCTTGACCTAGCGGTTTTTCACTCAAATTATTGAGACATTCATATCTGGTCTATGTTTTGATGAAGTAGTGGATAAATCGGTATATTTGCATTGCCTACGTCTACTGATGATCCGTACTGTATATTGATGAAGTAGTGCAATGCTTACGTCTACTGTAGATCTTTGTATTGACGAAGTAGTGCAATGCTTACATCTACTTGTAAATCTGTACTGTATATTGATGAAGTAATACATTGCTTACGTCGACTGTAGATCTATGTATTGATGCAGTAGGGCATTGCTTACATCTTTGACATTATACTTACGCGTACGGGTTTGTGAGCCAAGCAGTATGCTTTGTGTCATTATTCTTTTCTTTACTATTCACAGCTTTTGTTTCAGTTATTTCGTTTCAGTGTTCTGTAGTTATTTTGCAGTCACAATCCTTGCGCCTCCCGATGCTGACCGCCGTGATCTTATTTATTTAAAGGAATAATATTGCCCAGTTCTGACCATTCAAATCTTGTCCTTCCTCTTGGATGCCCCTGGAAAATACTAGCTAGTACTGCAAGACCGGACTATAGACGAATCCAACGAGCCATGTCATGTCAGGATTTGGTCGGCCATTTTTGGGTCACCGCAGCACCTAACTGGTGTTGTGGCTGCCCAATTGGGTGGATTTAAAAGCCGCTTAAAAATCGATATTAGATTCTTTTGTGTTGTAAACTGTCATCTTTCTTTTGTCTGACGTGTAACACAGGTGATAGAATGCAGTGTAAAATACCCTGCAAGGCCGCATCATTTCACATTTTAGGTGAAATGGAGCCGACGGTGACCCAGCTAATGGCTGCCATTGAGGTGTAGGAATGCGTGAAATTGGATTCGTCTATATGAGTTCAGTTTTACCTAACAAGCACAGCCTGCTATATAGTACTATAAAACAATATTAGGTAAAATGCACTATGCTGCCCTCACCACCTTGACAAAAAGAATGCAATTAAGGTGCGTCGGAGGGGACCATGACCTTGCGATGTTTGCACTCAAATATTGAGATAAATAAAGATGTCACACAAAAGGAATGGTTAATGTTCTGTAAAGGAGATCCCGATGCTAGCTATAAGTATAAGTTGTGTCATTCCCGACTCATGTGGATGATTGTTCTCGGGAGGGGGAAAAGCCAAAAACTTACATAATGCTTGTAGATATTTTGTTATTGTAATGGCCTTAACTCAAGAACTGCAAGATATGTGGAAAAATTAATGCGATTATTGGCTTTCTCGATTCATTTCCTGTAAAATCAGTATATTAATAGTAAGAAGTACAATGCGGATTTTAGTTAAATTGCTAAACGGGAACAAATGGCTTCTTCAATCCTAAATCGTCTGGGGGGAGGGAGGGAACTCATAAATATATTAATTTTAAAATTATAATAGAATCATGGTATGGGGTACGTTCACAAATCAAACAATCTTTAGAAATTATGTTTATACTTGTTTAAAAACATTTGGCCCGTACAGTGTATTATTTCGTGAATTCCTTTCACTGTTGTGTTTTTACACGATTGTTATATATTTAAATAAACTAAAATAGCTTGCAAATCATGACATTAGCTGCTGCATTGATGACAAAATTTGAGATTTTGAATGAAGTTTTCAAATCCGAGATATGATTCACCATTTACACACGATCGAAATATTATTACTGTCTGTCCAATTAACTTAGATACCCAGTTTTTGTTACTTATTTGAAAAAATATCCACTTCCAAAGAAAATTATGAAAGAAAAGTGTTAACATTTGCTGAGACCTAACGGGATTTTTGTGTTTCCAAAGCATTGAGTGAGAGTTTACCTGAAATTCTATTCAAATTGGAAGGTTTTTCTCAACACTTAACTTTCTCAACAATAATCCGGTAGAAGTTGGGTACCATTATTTTGGAAGGTATGGTGATTTTGGATAGCGAATGGATGAATAGTAAATTAGTTATACTACTCACCAAAAACATTTGTTCAATATAATTCAGTTCATAAAATGCAGGCAGTGTTTCTTATTGGCATATTTTTTAGTGTATTAACTCAGTGCAGTGATCCCAGCTGTCCCTCAGCCAATTTACAACAATTCGGCGCGGTATTTGAAACTTCGTCTGTGCATGCTTACTGGTGGCTAGTGGCTTTGCCCAATTCTATAATAAATACAAATTGTATGCCCTATGAATGCTCTGATGTTATTGGTGAGGAGTATAATCCACAATACACACCAGACGCATAGTAACTTGCCCTATCATTTGTTAAATACACCAACTGTGGCATCTTTTGAGTTATTGTGAATTACATGTACATGCGCTGGAATAAATAACGATTATCTTTCTTTTTACTTATTTTGTTAGCCTCAAAAATAAAAGGGGAACGTACCTGATAGTGAAAACTAACAATTTGTGGGGAAAATAATTTTTTGGAAAATGACATAACAATGCTTTAAAAAAGCGATCAGCTTTTTGTCAATTTAAATCGATAGTACTTTTTATTAAAAGTCTTAAAAGTTTGTATCAGATATTTGCATGCAGGGTTCATGAACAAGTCCTGTCTCACCATTTTTATCTTCTATTTAAATAATTATTAATTTTTAGATAATATTTCGACATCGTCATGATGGGATGACGTGCGACTTGCCTGATACAAGGTGTGGTTTTATTATATTGTTGATAACTGTGTTTACCACACGAGATACAAAGTCTAAATTTTACATTTATATGTTTACCTTAAGAGTCAATGTACCGGACACAATGATATTGCGGAGGACAAAGTCAACGGTTTGTTTGTTAACATTATCAAATAAAATTATGAATACAATATGAAAATATCTGCCAAAACTGATATGTTCTAACTGTTTCACAATGTCTATCGCCACGAGAGTATTAATTATCAAGATAAGTCGCTTTTGCATCATGATTTTAGGTTAGGGAAAGTACCGTTTCTGTTGCGAAATATTTTGTTTAGTATTTGGAAAGATTTAATAAATTACCTTAAGGGGGTACTACACCTCTTGATAAATGTGTGTTTATTTTTGCATTTTTCTCACAAACTAATAGCACAGTGGTAACAAAAGTTATGTATATTATATAGGGGCAAGGAATCCAATTACTACACTGGAATTTCAGTGACCCAAGACAAGCGGTTTGTTATTTATGATAAGAAATAAGGTACCGCTAGGATGTACCACATTTCCTATCATATATACTGAATATTGAGTCACTGAAATTTCAGTTTAGTAATTGGATTCCTTGCCCCAATAATATACATAACTTTTGTTTCCAGTGTGTTATTATTTTTTGAGAAAAATGCAAAAAATAGTCACAAATTTACCACAGAGGTGTATAGTACCCCCTTAATATCACATGTCTTTATGCGGGTACTTATTGTTGAGCTTTGTCTTTTTTTTAACTTTCATCTCACAGAGAAATTTACTTTTTGATGGGGCAGTGAATTCTTAAAATGGTACAAAAAATCGCTTTCTCCATCCTTTCGACGTGCCAAAAAATCTTTATTCCCCTCGTTACATGTCCGATGTTTGGGAACCATAATATCACTGTCATCTCGAGATATGGGATTCAAATAAGCAAGACATTTTGCATAGTTCAACTTTTACCTACTGCTTTTCTACGACTTTTTGGGGTGTAATATCGAAAAGGTGCCAGCGCCAAACTTCTGTGCGAATAATCGCCTGTCCCCCTTTTGACCTGCTCCATCTGAAGCTTGTCAAAACTGCTTACCCGCATCATAATTCACCCCAAAGAGTACGCTTAATTTGTTTGTACCCCCTAATATACTAGTCAAGAATTTCCCCATCCCTCCCAGGAAATGGGGCGCACTGGTGAGGATAGTATTAGTAAGCTGAGATTCCGCAGTAGTTGCACTCCTTCAATACTAAAGTGTAAAAATTAGATTCGTGTTTTTTTTGTGCCATACTGTACTGTGCGAATCACTCAAATTACATGCTGACGCCCTCATTCATAAACCACATGTACATGGGACGCACGCACGTAAAAACACACCACAAGACCCCCCGAACTATTTTGATTCCCGTTAAAAATAATGACCATAGGGAGGGTAAAAGTTCCAAACAGTGTGCCAAATACCCCTACTCGGCATGCATACCTAACCCCTCCTTTATTGACATCCCAATTTCCAAAACCTATAAAATATGGTCTGTATTAGGCCTATGTGAGCGTAGCGAGCAGGGAATATATTTCAAAAATGTATATAGATCGTATTATTGAAAGGGTTCCTATAAATTTATGTCAAACTTTAATTGGCCCCTTTCAATTTCACACTCCACGTACAGCGGCTCGTTTCCGCCTGGTTTTCACCTACAGCGGCTCGTTCTCATATTTATTGCACAGCCCCTCATTTTGGTGGACGTGCATAATACGCTGATGAACTTCCAGACTGATAAATATTATTGTTATATCTCGACTCGTGATTTTATATCACCAACATAATCATGATAGTGTCAATAATTAGGCTTAATTACAGATACGAAAATGTCCCAGCGTCTGGCCGTGTGACTCTAGTTTAAAACTCCCTTAAATTAGGACCTTTACAATTATAGAATTACACTAGCTGATCCACTGTCACAGCGCCGCCTCTAGCTCAGAATGTGCTTTACAAATTGCCTTATTTTGTTAACGCGCCATATTCATATCGTTTAGCGGGTAGTGCTTCATTGATGCTAGAGTAATACCAGGAGGGTGAAAGTGCATAGGAACAATGCCGGAAGCTACGTCACGCTATTGTTCGACTTAGACTACATATTTTTTAACGCATGCGTGTTCGTCAATACAGCTTTAGACTCCTCCACCTTCGCAACACGGTACGTGGAGTGACTGGAGTCACACTGACGGCGGAGGAGAACACTAGCTGGTCAAACAGTTTAATTCTATCAAGCATATAATACCTGAACAATCATCGTCATTTGATCTATTTACTACAGAATATATTGTAGACTCAAAATATAATTTTAAAATAGTAAACCTGTTAACTTGTATATTTGTGTACTAAAATATACGGACATGTGAATAAAATCATGTCGAAGACAAAATGGCCGCTAATCCGCCTATTGTGAGACCTAGGATACATATTTCGAAAGAGGGCAGCAGACTAGGATGCCTATCCCTTCGTCTATTATTCCTGGTAATACTTTATCGATAGAGGTTATATGTGTTCTATAAGCTACATATCCTATCAGCGACTGCTATACCTTGTTAAGGATTTTCAAAAGAAGTACCTGCATGTGCAACCATGAATATTTCAAACTATCCCGCCAAAGTCATGCAAGTAACCCCAAGGTCGTGCATTGAATTGGTTTGAATGAGGAATACTACGGGAATCAGCGCCTTTTGTTAGAAGTCACACATGAGTAACGTGGATAACCTCTATAAGCATTGGGATCTTCCATAACATTCCTCTTTTGTGTCAGCTTTATACGTCGCAATATTTGAATGCAATCACCCGAAGGTCATGCTCCTCTCCGGCAGCCTTAAAGGAAGTCTCCGGCAATCACAACATTTTGCTTTATATGTTAGAAAATAATTATCGAGCACGAATCACATGGTTTTATTTAAAACAAACTCATATTGGCCATAAAAATGAATAAAAACAACCATCTCTCACCACGCGATAGTTCAAATTCCCGGGCACTAATTAATGACGTCCCAGTAATGCAATGAAGGCTAAGAACAGTTAAGCACAAATAACCATTACGTCATTGCACTATAAAATATCGGCGCGGGAATTTTGAATATTATTCGTTTTTATGATCAATATGAGTATGTGATTTGCGATTGACAATTATTTTTCTAACATATGAGGCATAATGTTATGATTGTCGGAGACTTCCTTTTAGACTCGTTTCAGTTTCTATCAAAATTGATTGCATGGTCCCATCATGGTGCCGAATCGAGGGTACATTATTTTTCTTCTCATGTAGTCCAAAGATGCGCTAGTTCACAATGTACCGTAGCCCTAACAATTACCATAACCCCAACCTTAACCCTAACACTAACCCTAACCCTATCACCAACACTTACCCTAACCAGAACCCTAACACCAACACTTACCCTAACCCTAATCCTAGTTCAAAAAGTACCCTAGCCCTAGTCCTAACATTTACCCTAACCCTAACCATAACACTAACATTTATACCCTAACCCCGATCGTGACCCTAGCCCTAACACTTGCCCTAACCTAACCCTAACACCAACACTTACCCTTACCCTAATCATAACCTCTACGGCCTTAATCTATATACCATTAAAAATTACCCTTGCCCTTACCCTAATCCTCTACCCCTTACTCTAACCCTAAACCTTACCCTAATCCTAAATCTTACATTAACATTAACCCTTACCCTAACCCTAACCCAAAACCTAACAATAACACTTACCTTAACCCTAACCCTACCCCTAAGATGCGCTAGTCCAAAAGTACCTAGCCCTAGCGCTAGCACTAACAATTACCCTAACCCTAACCCTAACATCAACACTTACCCTAACCCTAGCCCTAGCACTAATACTTGCCCTAACCGTAACCATTACCTTAACCCTAACACCAACACTTGTCATAACCATAATCCTAACCCCTACGGCCTTTCTTTAACCTTAATCCTAATCCTAACACTGAAAATTACACTTACCCTTACCCCAATATTGATTCTAACCCTTACCATAACCATAACCCTACCCGTTACCCTAACCTTAAATCTTACCCTAATATTAACCCTTACCCTAATATTTACCCTAACCCTAACACTAACCCTTACCCTAAATAATACCCTATAACCCTATCCTTTACCCTAATACTAACCCTTACCCTAACCAATACCCTAACTATTACCCCAACCCTAACCCTTTAACCCTAACCCTAAAATAGGTAAAGGTACAGGAATCAAATCTGTATTAGCGATTAGGCTAGACTCCACCACGCGTGAAATGTCGCTGTGGGGTAATCGCCACACAACCACAGCGAGTATGTTACCTTCCCAGCATTTAAGAAAGCTGGTACCCATTTATACACCTGGGTGGAGAGGTGTAATCGAGATAAAGTGCCTTACTCAAGGGCACAACACACTGGCGTCGCCGGGGCTCGAACCCGCATCATTCCGATTACGAGTCGTTCCGCTCGGCAACCGTGCTCCTAACCCTAAACATTACCCTAACCTTTACCCTAACCCTAGCCCTAACATTTACCATAACCCTCACCCTACCCCTTACCCTAACCCTTACTCTAACATTAACCTTTACCCTAACACTAACCCTAACACTAACACTAACCCTTACCCTAACCATTACCCCAACTCTAACCCTAACCCTAGCCCTAGCCCTAACATGAACCCTAACCATAACACTTATCCTAACCCTAACCCTTACGACCTTAGGGGGCATTTTCTACGGGAGGGGGGTCCCAAATTTAGATAAAGTCAGCGTCAATAAATTTGCGACCCCCCTATTTCGGCAATAAAAAATATGACCCCACCGATATACCTTAACCCTCAAACAGGCTAAAATTGTATTGAAATCAGTCTTTCTGAATAAAATACACACATTATCTGTGGTCATCTTGTGACTCTCTACATTTTGGTCATAATAACCCTAACCCTAACCCTAACCCTAACCCAACTCTTACTCTAACCCTAAACTAACCCTTACCCTTACCTTAAACATAACCCTAACCATTACCTTAACTCTAACCCTTGCCAAAACACCAACCCTAACCATGACACTTATCTGTGGTCATCTTGTGACTCTCTACATTTCGTCGGCCGCATCACATACTGACGTATTCGACATTTTTAACATTTTTGAGAAAATTGGTATGTTAGTTTGTTATGCTCTACTCTATATATTCACCAAAAATCATGCTTCAAAGTGGCTTAATTACTAAGATATTAATTAATTTAATTATGTCGTATTTACAAAACCTTGAAATGTCCGCATCACATAACGACGTATTTGCCGATCACCTATACTGCGCAAGTCCAGTATATCGTATCTGCAATTTGAAGAATTTGCCGTTTCACATACTGACGTATTTGCGCGACGTATTTGCGCGACTCTGTCAATGCACGGCAAAATTGCTGTTTTGTCCTTTTCACATACTGACGTATTTGCGCAACTGTTTCACATACTGACGTATTTGCGCGACGTATTTGTCATTTGAACGGCGAAATTGACATAAGTCCTTTTCACATAGTGACGTATTTTATTTAATATTGATTTTTTGCAGAATAAGTTATGCTCTGATAGTGATAAGTGAATTATATTGTAAATATGGTATATTTGCATTACTGTTAAACTGGTTTTAATCCACAATAATATTTTAATCAAGATTATGCAGCAAATGAAAATCGCTAGATTTTCAAGTTCGATTTTCTCGAAATGCGTATTTTGCAAATACGTCAGTATGTGATGCGGCCGACGATTTTGGTCATCAAAACCTTTATGACCCTCCCCCTATTTTTCTTTCCAAAAATTCCGGACTAGCGTTACTCTAACCCTTACAATAGACTTAACCCTAACCCTAACCCTAAACCTTACCCTAACCAGTGGCGGCGGGCATGTTCCGCCGCCTATGACCCTAGCAGTTACTCTAACCCTAACCCTTACCTCAACCCTTACCTATACCATATCCCTAACCCTAACTTAACCTTACACTAACCCTAACCGTAACCCTTACCATAACCATAACCCTAACATTACCTTAACCCTTACTCTTATAAACCCTGACCATAACCCTTACCATAACCATTACCCTAACCCAACCCTTCTCTGCCTAACCCTTACCTTTACCCTAAAACCTAACCCTAACTCTAAATCTTACACTAACCCTTATCATAGCACGTGCCCTAACCCTAACCCTAACTCTAAACCTTGACACTAACCCTTACCCTAACCCTTTCTAACCCTGACCATAACTCTAACCCTTATCATAACCAGAACCATTACCCTAACCCTAACCCCAACTATAAATCTTACACTAACCTTTACCAGAGAAGATCTTCTCTGCCTTTACCCTAACCCTTACTCTAACCAGAGAAGATGAGATTCTCATCTTCTCTGCTCTAACCCTTACCCTAAACCTAACAGTAAAAGTAACGCTTAACCTTAACTCTAACCTGTACCCTAACCCTAGCCCTTATCCTAACCCTAACCCTTACCTTAACCCTAACCCTAACTCTAAAGCTTACACTAATCCTTACCCTAACCCTAACTCTAAACCTTACACTAACCCTTGCCCTAACCTTAACCCTAACTCTAAACCTTACACTAACCCTTACCCTAACCCTTAACCTTACCCTAACCCGTACCCTAACCATTATTCTAACCCTTATCCTTACCCTAACCTTAACTTTAAACCTTACACTACATACTTACTCAAACTCTTATCCTAACCCTTACTCTAACCCTTACCCTAACCCTAACTGTAAACCTTACACTGTTACCCTAAACCTTACACTAACCCTTACCCTAACTCTTACCGTAAACCCTACACAAATCCTTACCCTAACCCTAACCTTAACTCTAAACCTTACACTAACCCTTACCCTTACCCTTGCCCCTACACTTACCCTAACCCTTACCCTAACCTTAACTCTAAACCTTACACTACACCCTTACCCAAACCCTTACCCTAACCCTTATTCTAACCCTTACATTAACCCTTACTCTAGCCCTAACCCTAACTCTAAACCTTACACGTAATAGTTATTCCACGAGTGGCCTTCAGGCCACGAGTGGAATAAGTTACTTGTACCAGCCCAGAGTGGTACATGGCAAAAAGGAGCACTCTACAAGGACAAAACTCTAGCCAACACCTGTTTTTCATCACAGGAGTGGAATAAGTAACTTGTACCAGCCCAGAGTGAGACATGGCAAAAGAAAGCACTCTACAAGGACAAACCTTTAGCCAACCTGTTATTTATTGTACTACATTCTTGTTGTTGACATGGTTGTGTTCTAAAAGTACACACCCATATGAAGTAATCTATGTTTACAAACATACTGAGGTCATGGTTATGTCCTAAAAGTATACACCAACATGGAACCCTTGTTGTGAGGTTACATACTGTTGTCTTTTGAAGCCTTGAGGTTACTGGGAAATTTTACTTGAAAAAAGACCATTCTCTGGGCACACCTGTTATGAGGATAGTACAAGTAGTCTCCCATGTCAAATGTTATGTCTGGAGTAGGACCACTCTCTGGGTGGGTCTGTTTATTTTTAAAGTTAATATATACTAAAGGGTGGGACAAGTGATCTCCCATGTGACTTGTTATGTCTGGAGTGAGACATGGGAGTGGTACATGGGTTTTGACTCCACTCTAGACAGAGTGGTACTAGGCAGTAAAATAATCAAGTATGGTACAATAACCTTTACTCTAACCCTTACCCTTACCCTAACAATAATCCTTACCCTAACTCTAAACCTTAACCCTTACCCTAACTCTTATTCTAACCCTTACCCTAACCTTACCTCTAAACCTTACACTACACCCTTACACAAACCCTTATCCTAACCCTAACCCTTATTCTAACCCTTACCCTAACCTTACTCTAGCCCTAACGCCAAAGCTTACATTAACCTTTATTCTAACCCTTACCTTAACCCTAACGCTAAACCTTACACTTACCCTTACCCTAAACCCTACACTAATCCTAACCCTAATCTAAACCTTTTCCTTACCCTTACCGTAAACTGTAACCCTAACCATTACCCTAACTTAACCCTAACCCATATCCATACTCTAAACCTAAACCTTGCCCTAACCATAGCCTTAAATGTAACCCTTACCCTAACCTAACCATAACCCTAACCCTAAGCCTTACCCTAACCCTTACTATAATCCTAACCCTTACCCTTATCCTAACCTTACCCTAACCTAACCCTAAACATTACCCTGCCGTAACCGTAAGCCTTACCCTTTCCCTAAACCTAATTCTAAACCTAATCCTAACCCTAACCCCTACCAACTTTCGGCCTAGCGAATCCATTTTATGTTTCGGACTATGCGTTTTTTCTGGACTAGCTAAGCTTTGGACTAGCGCCTACACACAGACATTCCTTGCAATATACCGTAAAGATATGCTTATGGGTCCCTTGACATATTAGTACGTGGATTTTTTAGGCACAAACTAAAAGTGCCCTCCCGTAGAAATCCCTCCAGCAAATAAGGGCACGGACACTTGCTTAACTCTTGCTTAAAGGCGAATCTTTACGTTATGTGTATACACAGGTTACAGGTTAAAATGCAAGTTACAAAGTGCAATCAAAATTAGAGTAAATATAAACAAATATCAACCAAAGATTGTCTTTGATAACCTTCCGTGTTACCATGAGCTAGCAATGTTCTAACGATGGGCAATGCACTGTTTTTGGGACCATATGCTTGTACTCACGTTGGAACTTTTAATTACTAACATGGGGAAAAATAGATCGTATACATTTTAAAGGCCCATTCAGTGATCACAGCATAAGTGTAAAAAAATTTAAATTGTGTATAAATTGCTTAAAAGTGAAGGATAAGTGATTCAAATAATTATTGTCACTTGGTATTTTTGAAATGAAAAATTTGGCAAAAAACAAAACAAAACAAACAATCAAATTAGCAGTATTGATGAAGTTGAAGCCACATTCAAATACATGTGGCTAATTTATATACTATCATTATATAAATTATAGATTCATGTAAATACCTTATTATGTCTTAAATACGCAGCTTTCAGTTGAACATACAAAATGAAAATGACAAATGTACCAAAATCTGAATTTTGATGTATTTACAAAGGTCCAGATGGGCAAATCACTGATTGGGCCTTTTAGCTCACTTTTAAAGCTGGTGTCCGAATTTACATTGCATGAATGCAAATTGCAAAATCATCTAAACCACCTCTGGGGTTTTTTGGCGTTTATTTAATATCCAAAATGCTTTTTTTAAAATCCAAACTATCTAAACATATCTTTAGTTTAGACATTTAACTTAATTTGTGTTTTTAACATGTTTGGTTTAAAAATTATAGTAAAAATTAAAAATAGAGGCCATTTTGGACACCATCTTAGTTACTGCTACCTGTGAGAATAGGAGACTCACTGTAATGTTTTTATTAGATTCCTTGTACCTGAAAATATATATTTAGAAACTTTAATAGTTTTTCTAACTTGTCTGGTTGCAAAGTTATGATAAAAATGGAAAATGGCGGCCATTTTGGACGCCATCTTGGATTTGGCTCCTTGTGAGTATAGGACACTCTTGATAATGTTTTTATTAGATTCCTTGTACCTTAAAACATATGTTTAGATACTTTATTTGTATTCCTAACTTGTCTGGTTGCAAAGTTATGATAAAAATGGAAAATGGCAACCATTTTGGACGCCATCTTGGATTTCGGAGAGCACAAGGCGGATTTTCAGGGACATTTAGTATGTTATTCTACACATATTCCTGGACCTATCCTGAAATATTCAGCTTGTTACCAGCTTTTTCCAGGTTAAAGCTAATGTTTTTGGCCTAATTAGGCACTGTTCCACTACTTGGATTTTTTTTGGACTTTTGATGTGTTATTAAATATGCTTTTCTGAAATGATTGGTGATTAAAGGTATTCTGTTGCAATTAGTGGTGGGTTAACCACTTATATTTCTTAATTTGACTAGCCTAAGTGCCTCTCGTGTGGATTTACCCAATGATTATTATGATTATTTCTCTTGCAATGCGTACGAGGCACAAGAAATTCTCAACTTTCACCGTTCGTAGGTGCCGCTGAATCGATTTAGGGATCGTTCATTTCCCCGCGATTTTCACTTACGTACAAAGCACAATACATGTCACATTTACCCCCTCCCTCTTGAGTTACGGAGACAAAATTATGAGTCGCAACGACCCAAGGCCAAAAAAAAAAAAAAGTTGACACTTTTTCTTTAATTTTTACCCACTTTCTCTGTATACGTTTTGTGCGTAAAGTTAAAATGGCAAAAAAAAAATATGCAGACACATAACCTGATACAAATATATAAGGTATATTCGTCTCAGGTTTAACAAAGCCCTAGACAAATTTGATCATTGCCATTGGCATGTTTGAGCGGAAATCGTAGCTGCGAAACAGAAAATCGAAGCAGGAGAGCAGAAAAACGGGTCTGTTGTATGGGGTAAAACGTACGGAAACCCTCGGATTATATTCTAGCATTTACTTACTTTATATTTAAAAATTGTGTAGATCCACTTGAATCCCAACTTGGCTATACCAAGCTATCAAGGATTACTCATAACTCGGGAAGGATAGGCGTAGATGCAGTTTCTGAATCTGTGTAACCAAAGGAATATTTTTGCATGGGTTTGGAATAACTTTAACCAATTTTTATCCCCTGTAAAAAGTTTGATCTTTAACTGGCAAAACCATCTTACACATACGGTAACTTGACAAAAAGTATATAAATACTGAGTAGGCTATATTATACAATATTTTCTGAATATATGTAACCTCTAAACGAATTCACACGATTTTTGCTCATATTAGAAATGTCATATGGAAAAAGGATTCTAAGTCACGTTTGTTTCAAAAAAAGTCATGCCAAACAACAACTCATGCTAACTAGGTTCTAAACAAACGTCTTACTTGCATTGCCCGTCTCAGTCACGTAATTTAGGAATTCCCAGATATTGTGTCAAAATGCACTACATGGAAATTATCATAATTTTAAAAATCAAAAACACGTTCCATGAGGTTTTTTTTCAAATGTGCGCTCCGTATAAATCCACACCGAGCGATTGTTTTCTTCTTTTTCGTATTGTATTACAAATCGATCAAAGAAATAATGTTGCCATGGGGAAGAACCAAATACAGTACCGATTAAATTTTAAAAGCCCGTTTTGGGGAAAATTTTGGAGAATTTGCTTGAGAAAAAGCTGGTTTGTGAAATTATCGATATCTTGATTACGAGACGTTAATTTAGACATCTGAATACCTACATTATTTCTCAACATTCTGCCAATTGCTATTCCATTTGATTTTCACTCCAAATTGAAGCTAGTTTTGCAAAAACGAGGTTTTCCTCCATCAGTTCGTTCAAAATTTCAGCGCCGACATGCGTGTTTATTCTAAGAGCCATAATGCGGACGCGATTGTAATCATATGTAATTGCATCCAATTACAGTAATATCATCCGCTTTGAGAACAGTCAATTGCGTAAGCTGTGCTCTGGCCCAGTGGATAGAGCGTTGGACTGGGAATCTAATATGAACTATTTTTGTGGGTTTGAGTCTCCGTGTGGCTGAATTTTCTTTTTTTTTTCTCTTTTCTCATTTTTACTTCCTTTCTTTCCTCTTTTCTTTCTCCTTTCTTTTTCATTTCTTTCTTTCTTTCTTTTCGTTCATTTTCTTTCTCTCTCTTCTTTCTCTTTTTCACTATTTCTTTATTCTTTCTTGCTCCTTTCTTTTTAGTTTTATTTGATTGATTCGCTGAGTGCAGTGAATCGTGATTGATTGTTTTTCACTTTATATAATTCAGAAATTTGTAGGCCTGCTAAGTCTGTCTTGTTGATTTTCATCCCAAATTCGATTTACAAATAATTGCTTTTTGATATTGTTGTTGTTGCCTACCCTTACATTGTAATCAGGGGAATAGCAGCATTGATTTCATCAAAGATATCAAGGCTATAAATTCAAAATGCCCCCAATCAATTTTAAAATTTATAAAATCCTTGTGAAAATTGCCGAAAACGGCTTGTGCCCCCCCCCCGGCATCCGAGCTCCGGGCACGAGCTAAGCCAAGTTTCATAGCGTTTTCATGTCTTGACCGTGGATCGATATTCTATTGTAAGTAGGCCTACGTCTCGGTACGCTTGTTCATTTTATGCATGGCTGTTTACGTTTCTGTTATGAACTTACGCCCCTCTGAAATCAAGCGCATGAAAAACTCTCGGCTAACCTTAAAAGAAAGATCATTCAACACAATACGCACTATAGTGGTTAACTGTCAATGGGCTTCATGTTTTGTTCTGTGAAATCCTTTTCGTTCTTTTTAAACAATCTGCTTCTTGCAAAAAATTTAATTAGGTTTTGTTCAAATTTGAAAACCTGCACGATATTGAAAATGAAAGCTTGCATGTAAGATGAGGCTTGGTACTTGTAAATATCTTTTTTCGTTAATGTTGATATAAATGTTGAATAAAGAATTATTGCATAAAAGAATTCCAGCCGGCTTAAAAAAAACACACGTTAAAGTTTTTGGAATATTTCGTAGAAGTTATAATGCAAAGTTTAAATCTTTTAAAACTTCAACATTAATGTTGCATGGTATCAAAAATCACACGTAAACTGTAAGTACTTTCAGATCATTGTCATCCTTGGCTTTAATGTTCTTTTGAATATAACATATTTGCACAACCTAAAGAATTAAGGCTGGTTCAAAGTGTATATTCGAAGGCGAATATTCGGCTTCGAATACTTTTTGGTCGTCAAAATATATGCGGCTTCGAATATAAAACTATGAACCGGAGAAAGATATATTTCTACAATTTCACAGCGTTGCCCGACTGTTAACAAGTATTGCCCGTTGACCTAGGTAAGCAAAAATTAGAGAATTTCTTTAACGTAGTCAATACAATAATAGGTAAACTCAATATTGAACTACTGTCATGATTTAATGTCTGTAAAATAAAAATGAATAAATTAATTAATAAGTTAATAAAGAAAGAAATAAGTCAATAAGTGACCATGCGTTTTAAGTGTAACATTTTGGGGTTCATAATATAGGCCTACCCCGGGGAGGCCTACAGCCTATGTAGTTAAATTTGGTGTCAAACTAAAGCTTGTGATGAGACCAATACAGTAGGCATAATAAATGTTGTAAACATTATTAACATTTGCATAATTTGGGGGGGTTGATGATGATCAGGAGGAGCAAATTGAATATAGGTGACCCCCAGTGGTCATATAATGCAAGAGGGCCATTTCTTTTTTCACATTTTGTTAACAATTCACAACTGCATACTTTAACACCATGCAATCATATTCCAGGTAATTTAATTTGCTTTGAGAAACAATGTTGCATATTTTATTTTCTGTAATTATCAAACACATGGCTAATTGTCATCTAATCAAGTATAACATTATAATTATAATTATAGGCCTATAAGTAGTAATGCGTTGAGTTTAAAAAAAGTAATATCCGCCTTTTTTTTTTTTTTGAAATGACATACTCGTTACAAAAACAAATCAGCATGGAAAACTTTTTTTTTTCGTCAGAGGCAGATATTTGGTCCATTCAGTGTCATAAAGCTACCAGGGGCGTAGCAAGAGCATCAGGGGCCCATGGACAAGGAACAATACGGGCCCTTTTAACCAGGGCGGGATTAACCCTATATGGGGCCCTTGCACCAGGACAAAATTTGGAGGCCCCAAACTCATGTGCCGAGGAAGGCATATGCACTCAAGTCAGTGGCCAAGTTATGGTTTACGTTTAACATAGACTATTTTAGCCCCAGATCAACATGAATGTTGCTATTTGTGCGCGCGAAGCGCGGAAAATTTTACAATTTGGGCCAAAAAGATTGCTGTTATTTTGAGTGCCCTGGACTCGGGCCCATCTGGCCCAATGGTAAATCTGGCCCTACTCTTCATTATCAGCCCTTAAGGCCTTATTTAATTTTCGCTTTTGTGCTCAGGGCCCCTGAACCCTTGGGGCCCATGGACTTCGTCCACCCTGTCCCCCCGCTTGCTACGCGCCTGAAAGCTACAAATAGACGATCTTTTAAATTCATTTTTAAATGGCTTTTTCTTTTTCAACCTTATTGTTTGTATTTAAAATGTTCACAAATCTGACAATGTCCCAACTTATACCTAATGTGAATCGAGCCATTTAACATGTGCTTGTAGGACAACGATTTTGAATTAAACATATTAATTGTGATATTTTAATTCCCCTAGAACACCACAGTTAAGCGTCAAGTCCAAAATTGTAAGTGGGTTTTCTTTTATTTTACCTCATTATTTTGTTAAAATTACTCGAAAACCCTCCTAAGAGTTGTTACTGAATATACATTTCATAATTTTGGGCAAAGAATAGCCAAATAGTTGACCGAAATCGTATATTTGCACCAATATTTGACTGAAATCGTATATTAGCATTACCGCCCCTTCGTGACTTTATTGCAAGCCAAACTGCTGCTAAATGTGAAACGAGATTACTTGAAATATATATTTCAAGAGTTGAACAAGTTTCAACTCTACGAATATATTTCTGAAATATGTCTATCTGATTGGTTGATGGTCAAGAGGATTACGGCATCCTCAAAGTCTCTTGCTGTAATTCTCTAATCGATATCTATCATAGGACCGATCTTTTGAAATCCATACAACCGTGTCAAATGAAATAGTCTCGGATCATAATTTGTGCACGATACAACGTTGATACGTCAGATTTCGGAATTTTATTTAAAATAGGCATAAATTACCTTGAACAGGTTGAATGCTGGCAAAAGTAGATAAAATAACTGTGGGTCGAATTTACATTAATCAGTGTCCTGGGCCAGGATAACATTTAGGACTCCTTCGCATTCTAAAACAATACTTTACCAAATGTCCTTGCATTCATTTTCTCATTTAATTTATTTTTATTTTTATTAATTTCTTTATTCACTGCCTATGTGGTCAATCCGGTATTGCCAAATATTTCTCGTCCATTACCCGTGTTAATCTATTTATTTATTAAAATGCACCATCTATTAAATTCCTGTAATACAATGTATAGGCCTAGTGTATTTGATAACAAAGTTGTTTTTATTTTTGATTGGAATTTGGGGTTCCATAGATTTACAAGGGGTCAGTTTTTACACGATTTCATATATAAAATATGTTTGGGCATGGCGGAATTAATATATGATTAAAAATAGACATACTCTTAGGCCCCCTTTTTTAATGTTTGTACATTATTAATATTAATGTACAAAATGCAAACGAATGTATATATATATTTGATTGTTTTGCAAACATTAATTTTGATGTTTATTCATAATTATGTCTGGAAAGTCAGGAAAAAAAGGAGTATCGATATTTCCTGGGAAAGTGGATCAGATGAGCAGTGAGTAAAAACATTCGCTCTAAATGTTTATTTTATTTTTATTTTTTAATGAACTTATTAGGCCTACTGGTACTAGATTTTTCATCAGCAGCAGTAGAAATTTCTCTTGCGTAGATTTTCGGGTGATCTCGCTTGGATTTCGCAAACAATGAACCGTTCACTTGTACATTTGTAGGTTATTTTTGTAAGCCTAAATATCATATTATTTGCATAAAACATAACTTACCATCACTACAGCATTAGAATGCTATTGCCTGCCAGGCATTTTCCTTTTTCTGGACGTCTTTATATAGTCCCTTACTTTTATGTCATATAAAATGGGTACGCTTGTACCGCACTAATAACGTTTTCTTTCAATTCGTTATCAGCCATTTTGGAACTATCCAGGCGTATTTTGCACAACTGTGCAGGTTAATTTTCATTGGGGATTTTTGAAATCATCGTTCGTCGAACGATATTCAGGTGACCTCGAGCCTTTCATATAAATCAATAGTATCTCGCTATCAGTTGCGCGATATTTAATCCGACTCAACTCGGCGTGTCATCATATTTTATTCGTTGCCGTATATATTTTGACGTCACAAAAAGTATTCGACAACGAATATTCGCCTTCGAATATTCACTATGAACCGACCCTTAAAGTTGGAAAGCTTCCAATTCCAGAAATTAAAGTTTTCTCGGACAAACTGTTATTCAACTTCAGTGAAAGCATGAATAACATAACACCGTCGGATTATAAAATAGACAATGTGGATTAAATCAGGGACCTTGTAGGAGGGACTGGAAACGCCTTCCATCCATTGTACCATGCGAGTTGCTGGTTTACAAATTATCCTCAGTTGAGCAAGCATGAATAATACGTTGATCAATAGACCCTAGTACGAATCCAAGCACAGTTACAACACTGCGCTTGGCTTGTCTTATACATTGCAAAATGAGCCTACATGTTTGCTAGTATAATGACAGACTCTAGAAATGCCAACATAAATCTTCAAAGAACATCATCTTAAGAATTATTTAAGTATCGAAATCAGTAGGAATACCAAGCGTACGGTGTACACATTCCAGAAAAAATATAATTTTGTTTGTTCTAGCATTCTGTATCTCCACAAAATTATCACAGTTTGTCTCCAAAATCCTATATGTAAATGATTCTCGATGCTACACAGAAATTATTTTCGAAATTTTTTTTAGACATTTTGCACAATTTGTCATAACTTAAAAAGATATTGGAATACTTTGATGTGTTTTTGATATTTTGTAGAGCAACATGAGTAAATAATAAAATTCAAAAATCGCGCCCTCGGCGCAACTCGCATTCAATCGAAGGTCGTGGAAGATAATCTGATAACAATAGCTTGACAATAGCTAGCAATAATCCTGTTTTCAGTCCCTTCATACACGGTCCCTGATTAAATTTAATGAGACACGCAAACTTTAGGAAGCGGTGAGCGAGTATGAAAAAAAGTGGAATGAACTGCATTGATGCGCGCATTATGTAATCGGTAATTTCTTCGAAACCATTCAACCGAATCAAACAAAAATTTTGTACGTGATGCAAAATAAAATACGCTATGCGCTACATTTTTAACTTTTTGATTCTCATGTCTACTTCTCGACTTACGTTCAATTTTATTCACTCGGTAATTTTTATGGGACACCCTGTATATGCGATCCACGCGAAATTAAGTTGAGTGCATTGGCATATACGCACATGTCGGCACAATTTAGTAGGCCCCTATTGTCTGTACATCCATTGGTTCTAAAGTTCTGGGCTTCCTTTTCCATTTTGAGGGCGAGTCATCCATCCCGTCCATTGACTTTCAGAAAGTAAGCAGTAATCTCCAGGTGCAATTGGTCCACCGAACTCCCACGATTCCACACAAAGGAGTACATCAGGGTTGAAATTGTTCAGCCGGAGCAATAGTTTTATAACTGATTTTGTATTATTGATAGCCTTCTATCTTGCAGGACAAAAACGATGAAGTGCTCGAAAGTATAAGCCTTGAAACATACATACTTCATTCAGTCGTCACTTATTTTTCTCCATGCACAAATATTCAGTTATAGTTGTAAACCCTTTTTTTATATATTCTTAAATACACCTGTATTCAAGAGGATGTCAGCCTCATAGACAATAAGATCATTCTTGAAGCCAATTGTGTTTTCATCTACTATCCTCTGTACTCTGAAAAGAACAAATAGATAAATTCATAAAGACTAAATCGACCATTAGTTTGTATTGTTTGGTTGGTACTTTAATATGCGGGACTCATGCATTGGGACATCCTTTATCTACGTTCCCTGCGGTTCCCATGAGGGGTCGAAGGTCACTGTGGGGGAAAAACTTTAAAACAGTATCACCATGTTGTAAAGTATCTCAGACTGTTCCTCTCATCACACGAAATTAAAAAAAAGTTAATTGTCATATTTTTTGCGGTGCTTAGTTCAGGAGTTATAAGGCAGTAACCTGGGTCAGTAGGCCAAAGTTATCGTGGTTATTTAGACACCACAAAAAAAAAACCCGATGACAACCCTTTGGAAGTAGTAAAAAAGACATGGCTCCTGTTTTTGGACATAGAAAAAGTACCGCTCCATTTTAATCAAAAATCAAAACGATAAAATACATAATTCAGTAATACTTATCTATTGAGGACGGTATTCATAAATGTTTTTAATTTAATTTTAAAATAATACGACTTATCCCTTTCATTACAAGAAAAGATTCATAAAATGTCCTTGCTTTTTGTTTTTCATTTTTCTGATATTTTTAATGCCAGTATACAAGTCTCTACCCCTTGTAAATATCCAAGCAAGATTTAATATAAACAGCGCCATCAGTGTTTACATTATTTTAGTTAATATTGACTCTAGTTCTACAGGGTGTATCAAAATAAAATATACAGTTTGAAAAATGCCACTAGATTAAAATTGTTTAGTTTATAGCTGAATCAACATCTTGTCCTTCCACAACTGTAAATTCACTGGCGTGTGAAATTGAAATAACATGAAAATCACAGTTTCACAACTTTTTTACTGTAACTGACAGAACGCCTTGCAGAATTGTTTGGCAATCATGTGATTGCTTTGAAGCACCAAGTGTAACGGTTCCTAAGATCCCCCGATCGTACACCTCCGGATTTCATCTTGTGGGGCTATTTGAAATTAACGGTTTTCACAAGCCCTCTTGCAGACCTTGGTGAACTCCAGAGACACATAATTGCACAAGCTAACACCCGAATCAGGACGTCTCTCATGATGATGAGAGCTGATATCTGCATACAGATTACAGAGGAATGGTAGCCATGCACTTATGCATGGCCATGTGGAATACTACGACTGTTAATTACTGTAAAGAAAGTGGTTAAACATGTGATTTTCATGTTGCTTTGATTTTAATTGACTTCGCGCAACTATGTTTTTACACGGCTTGCATAAATGTGATTTTTACAGTTATGGGAAGACAAGATGTTGATTCAGCTGTCAACTATAGCATTTTGACCAAACACTTCATACTATTTGATCTAGTGGTATTTTTCAAACTGTATACTTAAGTTTGGTACACCCTGTACATGCAGTGACGCGCGATATGAGCTAATGCTTTTCTAAATGTTGTTCGTCCCGTTATAAACAACGCCCATCTTGAATCATTATGTTTTCAGAATCTTGCTTCCTATACCTCTCCACACAGTTTAAAACGCCAAAAAAATAGCAAATTGGACGCATTTTGCATCCAATTTAAGCGCACACAAGGATTCTAATTCCCGTTTTGAAATCGCCAATTTTGCCGCCAATTTTAACGTATTGTAAATAGAGCCGAACGTATGCGATCTAGACTATAGCAAACACAAACGCACTGTATGAGACCATTTTTTATTGAAAATAAAAAAATCAGGTCACTCACACCATAGCGCCGCGGGCATTGCGGCGGCGACAAAAGTTTGCAATGGTTCTAGGCATAGAAATGCAACAATGTGGCATTTTTTTTACTTGTTTACAACTAATAATAATGTGAAATCTCCGTACAAAAGTTATTGTACGTAGTAAAACCAGACGCTAAAACATTGTAACACAGCCAATAACAACAGGTTCATGGCTTCCGAATTCCTACTCCCTCGCGTTTTCGGATCTCATTTTCTGACCAAACCTGGGGATTTATACCTGCCAAATGTCACTTTTTTGACTAATTACTACTACCAGAAGACTCCGCAGTGTGTGATGTTTACACAGAGATGGTAGGGTTTTAGATACGAAATCGGCTGATAAAGTCGGTCCAAATTCTGCACCCTTGCTTTTGGCTCTTGCATACACTGCAGTGCATTTTGTATAGTACTTACTTCCAGGTATTGCCTTTCGTATTTCGTTATAAACACTTAAAAATAAATAAATAAAATTTTAGATTTATAAAGCGCCTTTCTCCAGATCTTAGAGGACTCAAAGCGCTATAATTTCGCTGCAAAAAAATTATACCTACCTTTTAACTCTTCCAAACCAGACAGAACTGCTTTTATATCATGCCTCTCCTCCGGGTTTGCATGATAGCCCTTTTCTACAAATTGCCGAAGATCTGTTTCGTGTGAAGACAAATCAAACGGCTTTGTATTGTTTCGGATAGCGGCCATTAGTTTGAGCTTAAGCTGTCCACTCTCGAGATCGTGGAAAGGAATAACCTTCACCAACATCTCTGAGAAGAAACAGCAGAGCGACCAAATGTCGCTTTTGGGCGAAACCGTTCTCTCTTCCCCTAGAGCTTCCGGTGCTTGCCATCTTACGCGACTTTCCTCACTTGGTGATTCTTTTGTAGTAAAATCTCCTACCACGCCTACATTGCGGTGCACCTTTGCAAAACCAAATCCGAACAGCTTCAAAATTCCCTTTGCGGTTAGAAAAAAGTTAGAGGATCGAAGATCTCCATGTATGACTTGGTCTTGAAGGGAATGCAGATAATCAACTGCACATGCAGCCTGGGGTGCTAGAGTAAAGAATTTGGGAATGTCGAATTCGTCTGGGTTATCTTTAATAAGTTCGCGAAGTGATTTGTCTGATGCGTACTCCACCATATACGCCAATCGATCTCCAGTATTTCCGTCCGCAATAAATTTACTAATATTCTTGTGGTCTAGTTGACTTGTGATAAGAATTTCCTTTTTGAAAGACTCCACGTTCTTCGTGTTTATTAGTAACAGAATTTTAAGCATTACTGATCTGTTTTCTGAGTCAACTAGCTTCACTTTCGCTAACTTTGTTATTATTCCGCCGTGTGTATCTACGCGAATTATTTGTTCTTCTGTTTCATATGCTGGTAAGGAACTTGCTGCAGCCATCGTTCTTCCTTCAACAAAAACACAAGCAAAATGATACTGAAAACTATGTTTGATAATATAACCATTATTATGATTATACTACACTGAAAGCCAAACTGGAGTCAGGGGGACTCTAAAAGCAGAGTTCAGTTACTCTGTGACTCCATGTCTAAAATGACTCTATATAGATCGGGAGTCATCTGACTCCCTTGGATAGTCGTAAATTGTTGACTCTGTTGAAGAGTCACCGTTGATGACTCTACATAGAGTCATTTGACTCCCAATATGGAGTCATTTTAGACATATAGTAGTGCAGTGGTAGAACTCTGCTTCTATAGTAACACGGACTCCATTTATAGAGTCACCCAGTGTACATGGTAGCATAGTATGAACAATTCATCACAGTTACACAAATTTACGCTTTCTATTATTAGCCTTACCTCACCATCAGGTTAACATTCTCCCGTAAAATCCAGTTCAAAACCAAGTTAACCTACAGCATAAAAATACCACATCACAATGGCCAAATACTCATAGACCGCGTGAATGACCACCATATTGAACAGCAGCAAACAGCAACAGCATAATGCAAAATGGCTGCTACCTCAGTAATGCACCGAGTATCGCGTCGATAACTCAGAATGTAGAGTCAATTGTCTCCACGGGTAGAGTCAATTGGCAGAAAGTCAGATCCGACTCCTTTTGAGAATCAGTGTCAAATAACTACCACGTCGTACACGACTCCGCATGTAGAGTAAATTAACTCCACGGGTAGAGTCAACTGACTCTCTTGTGACAGTTAGGCGGCTCCATTGAGAGTCAGTGCTAGTTTACCTCACTTTTAGAGTCACTTGACTTCATTCTGGCTATCAGTGAAAGCACATAATAAAATCCATAAAATGGTGATCTACCTAACATGTCGATTGAAAAAGGCGCAATGTCATTGTCAAAACAAAAGAAATAATATTTAGGTTTTAATAAACTTAATATTTGGCTATTGTAACTTACCTATTCGATCCTTCAAACGTCAACTAGAATAATTAACATTTTCTAGTGACATTGACACTCTTATCATGATGTACTCGGGTCACCCAACCCGTAGTGCACACTGCCCGTATTGATAATGAAATGCTTTTTATTGTATATACAATGTGTGTCCCAAAATAATTGCATAAAAAATGTTAGGTTGAAAGTCTATTGTTTTAAAAAGATTTCTTTAACTGTTTGTACCCAGAGGCGTAGCGAACGGGTGGACAGGGTGGACGTAGTCCAGGGGACCCTAGGGTTCAGGGGCCGTGCAAAAGCGCAAATGAAATAAGGTTGATAAAGGAGATGTTTAAAGGGCCCCGCACTGCTCCTTGTTCTTGGTCTTGTTACACCCCTGTTAATTGTACCAATATCAAATGAAATAATTTAGGAGTAGAAAGTTTACATTATTTTACTGTAAAGAATACGGCACGGGAAGCTTTTTGAATAACCGACTAAAACCAAAATATTGTTACATGCGTAATTTGTTTTTACGGTATAGGCAGTTATATGATTGTGATTTTCAATGTAAATTTAAGCACGAAGCGAGAGCACAAATTGGATGCCTCCAGCAGGGATGCCCGCTCTGGCTGCGAGCTATTCTGAAGGTTGGCCCTGCTACCCGCGTTCGGCTGCGCTAACTTATGGTGTGAAATGACATACCTTGCGACCCATATCCAAGACCCAGTCGGTCGTTTCAAGTTATGAGTTTTAGGATTGCTTTTGGTTTTGGTCACGTGGTGTCCTCTTATCCTACCTAAGCTCTTGACTGACGTTATTACCGATACCTTTGTACATGTTGTATGTACCCTTTAACTTAAAACTTAAGAAAGCAATTTTGGTTTTCATTTATGTTTCTTACATAATCGTACATGTGACCACAGAATATCTTGGTTTGAAGAAGTCATCTGATCAAAGTATACAAAAGACGTATTTAAATTTCGCAGTCCAATATTCACGAGCAGAGAAATCGAACAAGTCAATCAATACCTGAAAAGTAAAAAAAACCCCAAAACAACAACAACAACAACAACAACAAAAAGGAAAAGAAAAAAAAGCGCAGTGATTTAAAGTGCGCTACATACAGGCACAACGCCTAGACGTTGATCCACATGCCTCAGTACACTTTACAGGTTGTCGCTGACCACTACGGCCCCACATAGTTCCACAAACCATTAAACAACAATTCAGGGACTGTGCTGCTTCAAGAGCGCACATCCTAGACATTCCACAAATAAGTAAAAGTCAGGTACAATGAAAACTAAAAAAATGATAGTCCCTTATGCCACTCTTTGCCATAAGCTTTGCCAGTTTCATATTTCCATTGTAAACACAAAGCGTAATGAAATATTCATTCTTTCCACTCCCTCTCAATCTCGCTCCAATTCCCACGTTTCACCCCCCCCACACCTTCTCCATATTCTTCCCTTCTTCTCCCCTACATCTGTCCTCGGTCTCTCAAACTTTACACTCTCCTATAACAAACCACACCCACTCCGTGGAGCGAATTAATATTTGAATAGGGAGCCCGTTGAAGCAACTGTAGTTAGTTAATATTCTTTCGTTATTGAGGGTAACAACTTCAGTGACCAGCACTGCAATACAAAACATAATAATTATAATATTAAGTACACAAAAGTGATACAATATAAGATACCAAAAAAATAAAATGCAATCACAATTAGGAATTCATAAACATTTTAACATGAAATGAGAACATTTGTTTTGAATTATCTCAAAGACGTCCTGCACAACCAGGCGGCGGATGACATGATCGAGCCGGCAACTCGTGAAACCGCCCGGCCGTATGGCATTTTCCATATACTCGGTTAGTTTTGTGGGGTTCATTATCGAACCCCAAAGGTTTTAGCTTGTATTTATATTATTTATCAACATAGGCATATATAGACCCCCTAAACCTGTATTCTCTTATCATCGCATGATGACGGACAACAAGGAGGAGACCGTCCCTGGTAGCATAGTGCATGTAGCATGTAGTGTAGCATAGTATGTAGCATATAGCATGTAGTTTAGCATAGTGTGAGGGGACGACCGACTTGTGCGAATACGGGTAAACGTCCTGATCTACCTTCTAGTTGGCGGGGTTGTTAACTTTCTGACTAGTGCAGGAAGTTACGGACAGATCAGGGTGGCTAGGAGAGGACCGCTCATCCGCCTAGCTTACTTTTGAGCAAAACTGCATCACAATGAAGAGCCTTTACAGCACCAGGGTTAAAGCCCTGCTATTAACCAGCCACTTCTACCAATGGATCTACAACATGTAGAACAGAATGACGCAGCAACCCTAAATCCAATTGGAAGATTTGATGGTCTTCCCAAAGTTAAGACCAAAGCGGGACTAGCACCAAGTCGACCCCAAATTAGCCGGGCTGGTGTTGATAAACCATTGGGAACGGCGGCACTACTATCTGCCAAAGAAACTATAGGTATTGGAACATGGAATGTTCGAACTTTGTACCAGACTGGCAACTTTGAAATTCTATTGAACCTAGTCCGACGAGTAGGACCTTTTATTTCTAAGTTACCAGACTATACACATTTCACACTATGATCACTATCTCACATGGCGCAAGAAAGACGAATCGCGAAAGTCCAGTGACCGCGCCGCCAAAAATAACACGAGTAGGACCTTTTATTTCTAAGTTACCAGACTATACACATTTCACACTATGATCACTATCTCACATGGCGCAAGAAAGACGAATCGCGAAAGTCCAGTGACCGCGCCCCCAAAAATAACACGAGTAGGACCTTTTATTTCTAAGTTACCAGACTATACACATTTCACACTATGATCACTATCTCACATGGCGCAAGAAAGACGAATCGCGAAAGTCCAGTGAACGCGCCCCCAAAAATAAAAATATTTTCGGGAGGATAGTGGACTTTTGTGGTTAATCTTTCTTGAGCGATCAGAGTTAGAGTATAGTTGCTAGTTGGTAAACTAAGAAAAAAACAGGTCCTACTCGTCGGACTAAT
This sequence comes from Amphiura filiformis, assembly GCF_039555335.1. Lineage (NCBI taxonomy): Eukaryota > Metazoa > Echinodermata > Ophiuroidea > Amphilepidida > Amphiuridae > Amphiura > Amphiura filiformis. The sequence continues at coordinate 62,175,082 of NC_092640.1, read as the reverse complement.
TGAACCAGATAGAGAAGTACAAATGGGAAATACTGGGAATCGCCGAAACTCATTGGATTGATTCTGGAGAATTCATTTCAAAAGGATATAAAATTCTGTGCTCCGGAAACGACTCCATACATCGTGCCGGAGTTGCAATTCTACTTAACAAGAAGGCACAAAATGCCCTCTTAGGGTACAACCCAATTTCTGCAAGACTCTTATCAGCTAGATTCCAGACCCAAAATGGCGCCATGACTGTATTACAGGTTTATGCACCCAATACAGCCGACTCAGAAGAGATGGTAGAAGAATTCTACGACCTACTACAAACTACTATCAATAAGACTCCAAAAATGACATCCTACTTGTTATGGGAGACCTAAACGCAAAAGTTGGATGTGATTGCACACAATGGGAGAACGTTATAGGAAACCATGGTTATGGGCAAAGGAACGACAGAGGAGAAAAGCTGCTCAACTTCTGTGCAGTAAACAACCTTTTTATAACCAACACAATGTTCAAGCAGAAGGACAGCCGACAGTGGACATGGGAGTCGCCAGACCAAAAGACCCACAACAAATTAGACTACATTATTATCAGCAACCGGTGGAAGACCTCTGTAACCAATGCGAGGAGCTTCCCTAGCGCAGATGTAGGATCAGATCATCAACTCGTGATAACAAATCTACGCTTGAAATTCCATGCCAAAAAGAAACCAAATTACCCAAAACAATATGATATCTTCAGGCTAAAAAGCCCAGAACACCGGAAAAACTATGAGGTGGAAATAGGGGGTAGATTTGCCCCTCTGCTGGAGCAACCAGACACAGATACTGAAACTATGTGGGAAGGAATCAAGACAGCATTCAATGAAACATCCAAGAAAGTCCTTGGCTACAAAAAAGGACACAAAGAAAAGCCATGGATTAGCGAGGAAGTCATCCAACTGGCAAACGAACGAAGTAGAGCAAAGCAAGAAAAAATAAAGGACCCAACCAAGAGAAGTAGATACAACTTCTTAAGTCGTGAAATAAAAAGAAAAGTCAAGGGATGCCGAGATCAGTGGCTCAAAGACCTTTGCAAAAAAGTTGACAATGCACATCAGGCAGCAAAGTCAAAAGAAGTGTACTCAACCATCAAGAAAATTACAAGAAAAGCCTCTATCAGAATGCAAACAGTCAAAAGTAAAGATGGACAGATTCTTACTGAATCAGAGGAAGTAAAGGATAGGTGGAAAGAAAGCTTTCAAGAACTATACAATAAAAAGAACCCAACAGATGAGGAGCTAACACAAAGTGTTCCCCAGATGCCCAGCTGCAAGATAGAACCAGCCATCCTACGAGAGGAAATTGAAAGTGCTGTTAAAAAGATGTCAGATGGCAAAGCCCCGGGATATGACAATATCACAGCTGAAGAACTCAAAGCAGCTGGGAGCGCAGGGATCGAAATCCTACATATGCTCTGCACCAAAATATGGGACAGCGAAATCTTCCCAGATGACTGGGGGAGGGCTATCATCACACCAATTTACAAGAAGAAAGACAAGCTTGATTGCGGCAACTACCGAGGGATCAGCTTGCTTAGCCATGCATGCAAAGTAATTACACTTATTCTACAACGCCGAATCATGAAAAGAACTGAAGAAATTCTATCAGAGTCCCAAGCAGGATTTAGACCAGGACGTTCAACCATAGACCAACTCTTCACCCTCAGGCAAATAGTTGAGAAGCATCTTGAAATGAGGAAGGCCCTTTTCTGTTGCTACATCGACTTTGAAAAAGCCTTTGACTCAGTGTGGCAGGAAGGACTTTGGAAGGCACTTGGCTTCTTTGGTTTCCCAAACAAAATCACCTGTCTCCTGAAAGCTCTCTACAATAAATCTGCAAGTACTGTCAGAGTAAATGGGGAACTAACAGACTGGTTTACAACCCTGGTTGGAGTTCGCCAAGGATGTGTAATCTCACCTCAACTTTTTAACATCCTACTAGAGATGACTATGTTGTATGCCCTGCACGATACCAACATAGGAGTAAACATCCAAGGACAAGTGGTGAACAACTTACGATTTGCAGACGACATTGCACTAATTGCTAACAGTGAAGAAGACCTCCAGACACTGGTTAGCCTCATTCATCAAAGCAGCTCAGCTTTTGGACTCAAAATAAATATCGCTAAAACAGAAGTCCAGGCCATATGCAAAGTAGACACCCATCTGAACATCACAATTGACAATACCCAGCTTCTGCAGGTAGAGGAGTTCACATACCTGGGAGGAAAGATCACCCAAAACGGATCCTGCTCAGAAGACATTAAACTTCGAATAGGCAAAGCCCTAGGAGCTGTGCAGAGACTACAGAGTATCTGGAGTGCTAAGGACATCCAAACCAACACCAAGATTGAGCTTTACAAGGTCCTTGTTTTGTCAATATTGCTATACGGAGCAGAAACCTGGACATTGAAAAGAGAGGATGAGAATCGACTGCTCACTTTCGAGATGATGTACCTTAGGAAGATAATGGGAGTAACACGGAGAGACAGGATCCGAAACACCATCATCCGCAAAACCCTGGGTGTTGAATTTTCCATCTTGGACAGAATAACCCGGAAGAGACTGCATTATTTTGGCCACGTCCAGAGAATGCCTCCCTCACGCCTTCCAAAGATGGCCTTTGAATGTCACATCCAGGGAGTCAGACCTAGAGGAAGACCACCAAAGAGGTGGAGAGACTGCCTGCTAGCTGACTGCAAAAGAACCAACCTAAACTCCATAGTAAATGCCAGCCGTACAGCAGATGACAGAACAGTTTGGCGGGACATTGTGATGCGGATGCCACCACTCAACCCCCAGTTGGAGTGAACGGCATAGGTCAAGGTAGGTCAAGGCATATTTGTTTGTGATATTTCAAGCGTTTTAAAATTTCAAAATAATCCCATTCAATTACACGGTTGACGATGAAAATTTACTGAATTTAGGGAATGCACGTCATACACCACCTGTGCACAACTGTATGTCCTGCACAACCCTATTTCATTAGGGTTAGGTTCAGGTTACTCCCATTCCTATTTTCCCTTCCTTGTGGAAGTGTTATAAAAATTTACATTAATTTAATAATTATTTATTTTACATATCCCTTAAATGCCCCTATGTCATTGACGGAAATAAAAACCAGCATCCCTTTAAACAAATACATGTGCAATTATTGTGTATGATAAAGGCAAAATACAGACATGCGCAATATAAAATGCCTTGTTATGAACTAATGAACTAAGGAAAGGACAAAGGCATGGCGTATTTAACAGGCTGAGATACACAACATATTTTGTGCAAGCACACTGCGAACGGCAATTTCAATAATTATAACTTTGTTACGTTTTTACAGATAATTTGGTAAGTAGTCATCATTGTAATCATAGAAGTGTATTATTGTGTTATGAATGTAGATGCAATCAACAAAGCAATATAAAAGAATTCGAATAAAGTGTTTAGGTTAAACGTATGAGTCGTATTCAAATAAAGTAAACAATAGGCCTATCCTATTTTCTCACCAGGTCATAAACATCCTACAATTAAGATGGCTTGTGCAAATCCGCTCATAATTGATGAATCGCATATTAACTACGGTGCAATAATAGGACATGGATCATCCGGTGATGTATTTAAAGCAACGTGGACAAAAGATGGGAAAACGCCGTCGCCAGTGGCTGTAAAAAAGCTATCGAAAACCGGTATTAAAAGCTTTGATGATGAACTTTTACAGGAAGTTGAATTTTTGAAAAAATTACAACATGAAAATATAATTGAATTCTATGGCTATATTAACACTCCGAATTATTTAATTATTGTAATGGAATACGCAACTAAAGGTTCTTTGTGCAATTACCTCAAAGATCTCAACGACAAAGAGGAATTCTTGCCTGAAGATTTGAAATTGCAATGGGAACTTCAAATAGCCAGTTGCGTCGCGTATCTTCAAGAAAACAAGGTATTGCACAGGGATTTGAAAACGCCAAATTTCGTGATAAATTCAAAAAATATCTTAAAACTTTGCGATTTTGGAATTGCGAAAGATTTGACCAGTACTAAAAAGACGGAAAGTACAAAAGGGACCATAAAATGGCAAGCTCCGGAGGCATTTACAAATGGAGAACTGTCCCTAAGTGTAGATATATTTGCCCTTGGAATTATTTTTTGGGAACTGGAAACGTGTGAAGTGCCGTATAATTCGTTGACGCCAGGCGAGGTGATGTGGCAAGTAGGATGCGAAGACTTACGACCTACCATTCCTGAAAACTTTGCACCTCGCATTGAGAAATTGATCAAGCTTTGCTGGCACAAAGATCGTTCAAAAGACCGAAAATCGACACTGTAAATGAACAGCTTCTATCGTATAAACAAGGTAAGGGCTTGTTATTAAAAGGGCATTTCGTGATCCACAGCCTCATCCCCCACTTTTCTCAAAAAAGTTGAGATTTTTATACCACTGGAAACCTCTGGCTACATAATGTTTATGTACCAAAAATTTCTTGCAGATTAATTTGTTTAACAAAAATATCACCAAATTTGAATACACATAATCATGCATAACTCGCAAACACAAAATCGGAATCAACTGAAATTTTGGGAGTAAGCCTTTTTTCGTTGATATCTACTGAAAAACATCATAAAAAGAGGATGCTAGGATCATGAAATCCTCCTTTAAATAATAAGAATAAAAAAGGTAAAAGACACGGTTGAACACTAGGTTGTACGAATTATAAATCCCTATGTTGAAAGTATTTTCTGTTTTATTATGTTGTAGTTTCTAATGAAGACCATGGGTTGTAAACTTGAAATTGATTGATAAATAAATGAACGACTAATTATACGTTTATAAGGCAGGGTAAAAGGTCACAAACAGCAACTGCCAAATGTCAATTTTATCAGTGTACTTCGATTATATCTATAATAATGCGCTTTTATATAGTACGCACGTGATGGGCACGCCTTACCAAGACCAGCAAGCGTGACCAATTCCTCATGCATTGACCACTATACAGAAAGGGATAGGAACTCTGTAGATAAATATCATCAAATTTGAATATTAAGGCTTGGGGTATGGGCGAACTTGAAGTACAGGTATCTGGAGAGGGGAAGCAACGAGTTACCCCAAACCACAGCGACAGGTAGTGACTGGGCCGCCGAGTGCGAATATATATTTATTTTGGAAGGTTTGCGTTTGTTTTAAATTTTTGGGCGTTTTTCCGAAATTTGATATTTCCAAAAAAAGCGACATGCCAAAGACAACTGCGTTTTAAACTTATCATGAAATTAACGCAAATATCTAGTCACGCTCCTTTTAGAATTTTTACCCGATCGTCGGCTTTTGCAGGCAACAGAATGCAGATTGGCTCACGATAGATGTCGTATTCCTCTATGTGGGTCACTTGGTGATGAAATTACTTTGAATTCCTTGCAGCATCCTTATAGCATCCATTTCATTGAGTTGTTTAGCACCTGGTCAGTAGATAATCCTACAGGGATACAGTAGTTTGACTATGGTGTGAGCATGGTGAAAGACTCATTATTGATTAGGCGCGGACCCGGGGCGCGGATATTAAAAGCACAGGTCCTTTGCGTGTATAGGACCTAAAATACTAACTGCTTTCTGCATTATGTATTTGTTTATTTATTTAGGCCTATGCCTATTTATTTATTTACTGACTTATTTATTTATTTATTTATTTATTTATTTATTTATTTATTTATTTGGTATGTTAGTTAGTAATTAGTAATATTCCATGATTCATCGGTTTATCATTGATTGCTTGATTGTTGATAACTTGAAAACTTGATTGATTGATCGATTGATTGTCATTTCACATTATATTCCTAGTTTATAAGCCCATATTGAACGTCTACTAATTTTGAATAGCATCGTGCATTAGATAAATAGGCATATCAGTATTGATTTATTCTATTCAGCAATATCAAGGATTACTATCAAACCTCTCATAGCTAATATTGTCAGTTGGCTTAGTGGTTACGCACTGAGTTTTACAACAGGGAGGTCCCGCTGGATTCCCAGCTCCGCCTATTTTATTCAAGGCTGAGAAAAAAAATCTGAACTGCAAACTTATCTGGCGCGCGATCTGAGCTGGTCCTTTTCTGGTGGCTGTGTATGTTACAGGCACACTCCCTAAGGAATCCAAACCAGGTTCCCGCTCATTACACATCCCTTAATTGAATTATTACAAATTTTGCAATTCCGAATTTGTAATATGTTATCAAAAACAACATTTTGAAAGTTTTTGACGACGGAAAAAAATATTCAACGACAGAAACGTTTACAATATAATCACGAAGTTGAACAAAATAGACCATTTTGCTGCACAACAGTCTCATGTTGTTCCGCCTTTGCATTCAAATGTATAGAAAGACCACTCGCTATGTAAAAGGTCACTTCGAGACTTACTGTCTATAGGCTGTTATGGCAGCGCGGAGCATACTGCAGTTACTGTCCGTTTTCCTATACACAATACACAGTGCTCTTTCCCATTGACGCGTGACCTCTACAAATAGCCCTACGTTAAAAGTATGGGGATATGACTAGTTACCGTCGCTGTGTGAAAAATAACCGGCCAATATTAAAGGACCTCTTCTAAAGTTCTAGAAAATATAGTTTTTAACATGTCCTAAATTTTAGCTAATTTAGATGTTTGGAAATATTCGTACTTTGGTGTTTTAGTTAATGTTATAGGTAATAGTACATTGCCTAGTTAACGTCGCTGTGTGAAAAATAACCGGCCAATATTAAAAGTACTCTTCTAAAATTCTAGACAATATAGTTTTGTAACATGTCCTAAATTTTTAGCTAATTTAGGTGTTTGGAGAGGGTCGTACTTTTGTGTTTTAGGAAGGATATGTAAACGACAGATAACACCAAAAATATGAAGAAATTATTTCCAAACCGTGTTAAGTCAACAATCATTATGTTGCTCATTTTCAAGAATGCTGGTTTACAAAAAGCACGCCATTGTCTCATTTCGTGAACAATGGTACACATACCATTGTTTCCTTTCGTTTCCTTTATAATCGGTTACCCAACTGAAGCTATAATACAAACTTTATTGCGATATCGCACATGAAAACAGTCACATGTGCACAGCCAGAGAAGATCCGATTTAATCAGTTGAGCTGTTTCAATGAGTGTTATCTTTTTTTTCTCTTTCCACAGAGCACACAAGGTGCCCTGTGTATTTATTTATCAAACATGATCTCAGTTATACATAGTTATATAAGCCACAATTATACAGAATAATTACAATAATATTACATTGATGAAAGTAACTGTTATTACATATTTATAGAGTTCCATCTTTTATTCCATTCATACATTTTACCTTTATTGTTTGCAATGTGTTTTTCAGTCTCGGCGACATTATTAAGCATACCTTTAAAACCTTGTATGTCCAGCTTATTTTTATTACATCTTGCATTATAAATAAACTTTTTTCCCTGAAGAACAACAAAATTATAATGACAATAATCAACATCTAATATGCCCATCAGAACATCCTTCATGGTAAGAGTAATTCTTTTTTTAAAAATATTATCTTGAACCTTCTTCCAAAATTGAGCAGAAGTACCACATTGCCAAAATAAATGTGGGATATTTTCTAACTCCTGATTACAAAAAGTACAAAGATTTGAATCAACATAACCATATTTAAAAAGATTTTCATTTATACCTATAATTCTATGCAGAATTTTGAATTGAAAATACCTAAGTTTGGTTGATAGGGAGGAAGACAAGGGAATCCTGTAAATATCGTTCCAATTTAAATTCATATCATCAAAAAAGACAGCCCATTTGGCCTCGGCTTTGGGCGTCTTAAACAACTTGTCAACGCAAATTTTGTGAACCAATTTGCAGACTTTCTTAGAGGAACAGATAAGAGCAAGCATATCATCATGATCATTCTGAACAGTTCCCAAGTCTTCCCCCCTCTCGACACTTCTGATCCATACATTTGGAATGGCATAGATTAGAGCAAAATATTCCAAAAAGTTACATTGTAAATTATACTTGGTCTTCAAGATATCAAGGGGAAGAAAACTATCATCTTCATTTAAAATATCAGAAATAAATTTAATACCTTTCTCATGCCAGACTTTTTTGTAAACAGTGTTTTGGGCGATAACAATAGATGAATTATTCCATAATATTTGATGCCTAAAATGACTTGAAGGAGAATCATAAGTAATTGTACACCAAGCGTTGAGAATTTCACCAATAAACACATTCTTAATAAGCTTAATACATTTCTCCTCTGGTTTAGTGTTACATTCCCAAAAAGATTACCACCAATCTGTTTCATATAAAACATATAAAAACATTTCCATTTACCATTGTTGTTCACATCCAAGAGACGTTTAACCCAAGCCACTTTAAGCCCATTAATAACTGATGGAATGTGAACCATCTTGAGGCCCCCTTTCTCATAGTCACCAATGATGGACTTTCTGCTGAGCTTATCTGGTTTTCCTGACCAAATAAATTTAAATATTATCGAGTCAACCTCCTTCAAAAAATTATCAGGTGGTTTAGGTAAAACAGAAAACAGAAAAATTAATTGAGAAAGACCCAAGGATTTAACAATTGTAATTTTACCAATTGGACTTAAATCTCTCATCGACCAAATACGCAAGATTTCCTTGAGTTTTTTAAGTTTTGGAACGAAATTTAATTCAGATCAGATCAGAACTAAAAACTACACCCAAAAGACGAACAGGATTGGCAGTAAAATGTAAATCATCATTGTTTAAATCAGGAGGATTATCCTTAAACAAACCTAAAGGGAGTAACTCAGATTTATCCAAGTTAATTTTCAAGCCAGAGTAAATTTGGAAAGTCTCAAGAATGTGAACAACTCTGTGAAGGAGCCAACATCCTTTAAGTAAATAGTGGTATCATCCGCATAAGCACTAATAATAATTTCAGTATTCTCAACCATGATACCTTTAACACTATTATCATTTCTGATGGCCAAATTCAAAATCTCACTACTAATTATATAAAGCAGCGGACTAAGTGGACAACCTTGACGAAGTCCACAAAACAATTTTAAAAAATCAGAAGCATGTCCATTGTTCATAACACACGAGGTAATATCTGTATAAAAAACTTTCACCCAATTAATCAAATCATCACCACAATTTTAATGCCTTAAACACAAAGGACCATTCAAGTTTGTCGAATGCCTTTTCAAAATCAATTAAAAACATAATACCAACAAGATTATTTTCATTTACATAATTAATAACATCAAGGGCAAGCCTGATGTTTTCACCAATGTAACGTCCTTTCAGGAAACCTGTCTGGTCATTATGAATAATATTAGGCAAAACCTTTTTTTTTTTTTTTAAACGGAGGGCAATACATTTTGTAACAATTTTATAATCAGTATTGAGTAATGAAATAGGCCTCCAATTTTTCAGGTAGATCGGATCTTTATCTTTTTTCGGGATCAGGTTAATTATTCCCCTACGTTGATCAATTGAAAGGCTTCCATTGTCAAAAGAATAATTATAACTGTTGATGAGAAAGTGAACAATATCGTTAAAAAAAAACTTATAAAATTCAGTAGGGAAACCGTCTGTGCCAGGAGTCTTATTATTAGGCATTAACACTAAAGCTTCCTTACATTCATTTACAGTGACCAGTCCCTCACACACTTTTTGGGAATCCTCATCTAATTTTGAAAAATTAGTATCCGTTGCCAAAATATCATTGAGTTCATTGAATTCGGAGCATTACAAGAGGTATACAAATTTTGATAAAACTGTTTTTCCTCATTAAGAATATCGGCACCTTTAGTGTGGATTTGGCCGTTATCTGATTTCAATTTAGTGATGACCTTCTGCTTTTGATTTCTTTTTTTCCAAATTGATAAAATATTTGGAGTTTCGTTCACCATGCTCAACCCAATTGGCTCTGGACCTAACAATACAGCCTTCTGTTTTGATCTTATAAAAAGAATCAAGTTGGGATTTACATTCTTTAATCTCATTCAAAATACCTTCAGAAGGCTCATCACTATATTTTTTTTCAAGATTATTTAGATTTGTAACTAAATTGCCCTCCTGAATCTTGCGTTTCCTGGAAATTTTGGCTGAATATTCTATTGTCTTCGATCTTATTTGACATTTCACAAATTCCCATAAAATATTAGGATTCAACTCCTTATTACTATCATCATTAACAATATCATTAATACATTGTTTCACAACATTAACATATTCATTATCATGCAACAAGGATGTGTTAAATTTCCAAAATCCGCGCCCTCTAGCCTCGCTTGTTGTTACAACATTAAGGCTGATGGAGGAGTGATCTGTTTTAAACCCAGGGTTAATTTGACAGTCTTCAATCTGAGAAAATAAATTGAAGGAAACAAGAAAAAAGTCCAAACGACATTGAACAGGAGGCTTTGAGTTGGAGTGCCAAGTATATCTGAAAACATTAGGATTCCTCTTTCTCCAGATATCAATTAGATCGTAATCTTTCATAACATCCTGAATTCTGTTTTGAGAATTGAAATGGGTATGAGCACGACCACCTCTTTTATCCCACACAACATCAAGGACACAATTGAAATCTCCTCCCCAGATAATTGATTCACAGTCAAAATCAGACAATTTTCTATGAATATTCTCAAAAAAACTTGGGTCATCCTTATTTGGCCCATAGACATTAATAAGAGTAACTTTATTATCATTTAAAATAAGATCCAAAATAATGACACGGCCCTCATCGTCATTAAAATTTTTATTAATTTGGAAATTGCACGAATTTTTAAATAAAATGCAAACACCTCTACTGTTGGATGTCCCATGCGAAAAATAAACATTATTGTTACCCCAATCATCAATCCATTTTTGTTCAATGTCTGATGTTGAATGAGTTTCCTGAATAAGAAAAATATCAGCATCCCTGTTTCTGAGCCAGGCAAACACCTGGTTGCGCTTATTTTGATCCCCCAAGCCACGTGCGTTCATTGAATGAATGCTAACGCCCGACTTATCCATTCAAATGCAAATAATTAAGACATACATGTTCTCTGAAGCCAAGACTAAAATTCCACGAAGTATGCATTATCTGAATATACATAAACAAACCGGTGTATTTTATATGACAATATAAATGACATCAACTCTACAAGGATTATGCAAATGTAGGTACTTGGAACACAATACGCTGGCGAAGTTACGCAATAATCGGATTAACTACCATAGCAATAGGTGAAAACAATTTTTGAATATACCGCGCTGCACTGATACTTTCACGTGGTACCTCTGCATTGAACCATATCATGCTGATCATTTGCACCTGTAAGATTAGTATCTTTGAAAAGACCAGTATTGTGTTCAATCTATGATTGCAGACATACACAGGTGATTAGTTCAATCTGCTTGTAGTGCAGCGCAATATGTTCAAAATTGTTTTCACCTATTGCTATGGTAGTTAATCGAATTTATTACGTAACTTCGCCAGCGTATACACAGCCCCTAGGCACCGAGGGTGCGCTATCAATTCATCTCTATAAACATGCAAATATTTGATACAAATAGCATGATCTTGCGGATCATTGCTAATTAACCAGTTGTAACATTTCATAATAATATTATTAGTTTTTGTGGCGAAGTATTTAACATAGTATAACACAAGATCATTTTTATAGTACATCTGATTGACTTTAAAGCCAAAAGTAAAATCAACTGTAGCCAAACAGGTTCTTAAAGTCTGGCATTAACATAAAAAGCGGGTATTTAACGTTTCTTCATGACACATACACGTAACAAAATTACAAAATAAAAACATATGCATTTTGAGCTCATGATAAATACAAGATGAATGACAATTAAAATATGCCACAGTGTTATCTTGGTTTAATAGCTTTTAATGGGGTTAAGTCCTGCAAAGGTCGAGATGAATTCTACTGTAGACATGACTGCATCATGGGTCGTCACGTTTGCATTTATAAGTGCGCCTTTATAAAAGCGCATTTATATATATATGTGACCGTCCACTGCGAATGAGCCGTAAATTCCTCCCCGGTCAATTTTGTTTTATTTCGTGTTTAAAAATAAACATCATAAACTTAAAATGGTATATCATTTGACTTCAAACGATATCCAGAAGCGAAATTATGGTTTGTTAAACTTTGCTCCTTCAACAAACTTATTGCTTTTTACTTTTTTACATGTGTCTCTTTTTCCACATTGTTGGCAATAAATATCAAACAGTCATAATTGGCGGTCATTTCAAATCATCCCCAAGTCAACGAGGTTTAAGAAAGTTCTCTCATTGTTAATTGTTGGTTATGCATACCTGTACAAAATACAATGCCTGGTAACCCACCACTTGAACAGGATTGAGCAATATAAGCAAACAAAGACCAGAGCTATTAAAAGTTCTATAGCCATCTAAGGTAGAAGCTTATTATCCACTTCAACAATAGGATTATTGATTAGTTTTTGACTATCGAAATGAGACGGATGTCGGGCCAGCTTAAGTTACCGATGAATATGACATTCGTACACATTTTACATCGTAACTCAGAATACAATTTAGGGAATTTACGGCTCATTTGTGCTGCCGGGTCACATATATATATATAACCGAAATACACTGTTTATAGTCAATGTTAATGCAAAAAGGAAGACGCACATTAACACTTTTGGTAAATTTTGTTCAGTATTTTGAGCTAGGGGCAACTTTCCCCCCACCCCACAGTGTCATCGCCCCAATATCTTCATGGCAGAAATCGCCATGGTAGGTTGAATCCTCCGCCACGCATGGCCATTTTGTTCCGACCTGTTTAATAGTTTTGAGACGCATAATGGGCCGAAAGACATCTGACTAAGGCTACTGACAATAGCCCGGCGACTGACCTCGCTGTGTGTGAGTGAGCATGATACGCCATAGGTCATCTGCTTTTAGACTACCTCCACGATTGGCCTATACACTGCGCTATATAGTTCGGCACATATAAAATCAGGATTATTGTCAGTTTTTGAGTTCAAGACGCAAGCTTCTTTCTCAAGACGCAAGCTAACGATTATCATATCTGTTCAACACGTATATTCAAGTGCAAGGAACCACATCTGGCCTCTACAGACGAAATCATTTACGGGAGATATTCATCATTTTCTACTCCGGTATTCAAAGATTTTCGTCTGAATATCAAAATCGTGCATAGCACATTCACGTGTATCGATCCCGGGTATTTATTTTAGTATCTCTGCTGTACCAAGTAATTATAAGCCAGGCGATGTCGGTGTGCACCCCGTCCTGCCGGTACGCCTCTGATCATACCCTAACACTCGGTAGAATCATGGGTATCTTCCACATTTGTTGCTACAGGAAGTCTCCGGCAATCATAATGTTGCTTTATATAGGCCTATATGTTAGAAAAATAATTATTAAGCACGAATCACATGCTTTTATTTAAAACAAACTCATATTGACAATAAAAACGAATAAAAACAGCCGGCTCTAAACACGCGATATTCACAATTACCGCGCCGAAATTGTCTAGTGCAATAACGTACTGGTTATTGCTCAATTGATCATGTCAATTGTCGTCAGCCTTCTTTGTATTACTGGGACGTCATTGCATCAGACAATTTCAGCTCCCGGGATTTGAGAATATCGTGTGTTGAGTGTTATGAGTTTGTTTAAAATAAAATCACGTAATCCGTGCTTGCAAAATATTATTGATTGCCGGAGACTTCCTTTATATTAATCGTAGTTGGCCAAACAACCATTGCATATGAGTTTTTTATTTTTCACTTCACGTGGTCCCCTCCTTGCTAAGTAGTTGTAAGATGGTTAAACTGTTTTGATTGTTCCAAGCAGTGCTTTAGACAAGCAATTGACATTTTTCACTGTTTCTGTGATTTCAGATCCGAATGGTGATATTTGCAACGGGAATGACTGCTTCGAAAAAGTGTTCAAGAAGTGTCCAAGTTGCGTGGGTTATTTATGTCTTAACCACTTTCATGTTACTCATTCTATAACTGGAGGTAAGATAGATCAATGGAGCGAAATCTGGCACAAAAGTATCTTTACACCCCTCACACCCCACACCCCCCACCCCATACACACACCCCACACAGTGTCATCGACCCTATATCTGGGCCTCGAGGAAGAACAGATGATTAATTGTGTTTTCAACTGATTGAGTGTCCCAGGTTAAAGAAGAAATAAAACAAACAAACAAACATATCTTCATGGCAGAAATCGCCATGGTAGGTTGAATCCATAGCCACGATTGGCCATTTGGTTCAGACCTTTGAAGCTCTTTGAGACGAATAATTAGTCGAGGGACATGACTAAGGCTACTCACAATAGCCGGGTAATTGATCTTGGTTGTGCGTGAATAAGCTTGTATACCCCATTAAGGTCAATGGTCATCGACTTTTATACTGCCTAGTAGTGAGTGCAGCTGTACTACACGATGTAGTCCATACAGGACCAACGCAATATAAAATTAGAGTTTTGGTCCGATTTTGAGTTCAAAGCGCACGGCCAATTTTCAAAGCGCATTCTAGCGACCATCATATCTGTTCAACACGTATTTTCAAGTGTATGAGACCACATCTGGTTTCTTGAGAAAAATTCATTTACGGGAGATATTCATCATTTTCTAACCCGGTATCCGAAGATTTTCGTCTGATATCAAAATCGTGCATAGCAATTCACGTGTATCGATCCCGTGTATTCATTTTAGTGTCTCTGCTGCACCAAATAATTATTAGCCAGGCGGTGTCGGTGTGCCCCATCCCATAAAGCAACATTCAGAGATCCGTTACTGCTACAGTACAGAGTCCGTCAAGGCCCAAGGCCCAAGGGTGATGACACACGGAGCTAGTCCGAATGAGCTCCGTTTGTCCTCCTGAAATTAATATGGGGTTGTGTAATAATTATGAGCCCCATTATGAATGTGAAATTGGCATGTCCACTTTTATTTATTGATTTGTCTTTATGTAACAGTCATTGTCGCTAAGAGTGTACCATGTGGTGATACAAGTGGGTCATGGATTTTTTAAATAAAAATATATTCATAGCATGTTACATCAAGATACCATAGCCACATTTTTAGCGTTCTGACAATTTTGGTTCGTGAGATAAAAATTCTTGAAATGTTGGAACAAAAAACCTCATGAAACGATTAACACATTCACAATGAACGGAAAAGTGTGCGCCAACATTATTCAAATAAAAGTAAAACAGATTTTAAAACTTTCAGTTGGTCTTATAAAAAAATAAATAACAATAAAATTGGCGCATAACGTAATTGTGGTCGAAATCTGTGATGAAAAGCGCCCTTGTGCCATTTTTATTTTCTTATATCTCAACGCGCCATTAAGATCCGATAACAATAACAAGTCCTGAAACAAATGCACATATAAAACTGTCGGGATCTTGTTGGCGCACATAGACAATACAGGTCAAAGGTCAACATTTAACATTTTGTTATGAGACCAACTTAAGGTTTCAAAATCTGTTTACTTTCATTTCCGCGCCGAAATTGTCTAGTGCAATGACGTCATGGTTACTTGTGCTCAATTTTGTCAGCTTCCATTGCATTACTAGAACGTCATTGCAATGGAAATTTCGGCGCCCGGGAATTTTGAATATTACGCTTTGAGAGACGGCTGTATTAATTCGTATTTATGGTCTATATGAGTTTGTTTCAAATAAAACCACGTGATTCGTGCTTGATAATTTTAAATTTTCTATCATATACATGATATAAGGCAAAATGTTGTGATTGTTGGAGTCATCCTTTAGGCATAAATTAGCATTGGGTTTTAGATCTTATACTTCCCTTATGGTTTTTGACAATGTGGTTATATATTATAGATGAGGTGCGTAGGTGTGGTGTGGGGTGCGTTTGTACGTGTGTCATTAATAAGTGGTAATCATAAACATTTCCTATTTAATTTCAGACTCCCTAGTGGAATGCTTGAACAATCACAAGAACCTTGTATTTGCATGCAGGGCGTGCCGAAGAGCGGAGAAAAAAATCGTTATACTCTTAATTAATGTTTTCAAACGCGATATACTAGCAATGAAAGCGATTTACTATAAAGACTGTCTAGATCTTCAGACGACTCACTTAATGCACAGATTCATTGAACTTTGTTTCCAATGCTATCTTGAAAGTGATCCGAACAGGAAGTGGGATGAGCTGATTTCTTTAATCTGTTTAGATGACCACTTACTACTGATTAATATGTCACCTTCCGCGGCAAATGCAATAGCACGATATGTTGCAAATACTAAGCAATTGAAACATCTCACCATAAAAGGAATACCATCAGACGATGAACTTCCTTTAATTGAAGATAACGTCTTAAAAGCTATTAAGAGGTCACTGAAAACGCTTCCCAGTAAAATCTTGAAAAAGTTAAGTTGCAGCAGAATCGGAAATCTTCCAAATCAAGACGAATCTGTGACCTTTCAAAATGCTTGTAAGGTAAAGATGGATGAATTTTATCACGATTGGCCACGATTTTCGCAGCTCAACCTGTCACCAATAATAGAATCTTTTCACGGATATTGTAGATTACAAACTTTGAAGTTGTATAATATTCACAGAAGCGAACACACGACAGAGATTCTTAATTTTATCAAAATGTTTCCACGTTCGATATTGATATCTGAATTAACCTTGTGCAATTGTGGATTTAATAGCGTTCAAGTCAATTCGATCTTGCGCCTGGTTAAAAAGCGATTCCCTGAATTGATTAATCTTGATATTAGTTGCAACATTAGCCGATTAGAAACATTAAGTGACTTTATGTTTGCTTCAAAAGTTCGCAGGCTTCTTGTGAGTGAGATGCAAGCACCTCCTGAAGACATACATGCTTTCATTAGAGATCACGAACTCTATATTTCGCGCATGACTCTGTTGTTTTTGCATGGAAACGCAATGTGTAATGACACTGGGGAGACATTGGTGAAATGCTTACCTCATGCAACGGAGCTCAAAGGTTTCAGTATCTCGTTGTATGATGTAAACGTCCCACGGATATACCTGAACTTAATTTGCGCCATAAGTGGTTTGACAAAGTTACAACATCTTGAAATCAGAGAAAGCATCTGTCCTGAATACTTAATTATGTTGTTGTCGTGTATGTTTACACAATGGATGTTTTTGAGGCTCCGTGTTTTAATTTTGTCAGCGTATACAAAAAGAGACAAACGTCAAGAAGTGGCTTTTCGTAAGTCAATAAGGACATTTAAAAGAACGTTTTTGAATGACGAAGCCCCATTTACCGGTGACAGTGACATGCTTTATTTCCTACTTCACGAACATTTTGAAAATGATAGAGTTATAGGTGTTTTTCCTGTGGAACACGTGAAAGTGAATAGGAAACCATTCTTGTCAACCTATTTTCTTGAAAGCTTAGGAATGCTAAAGAAATTACGAACACTTGGACTGTACGAGATTCCTGTTTCATGCTTCTACTTCAATCAACTGCTTACACATTGTCGGCTGTTCAAAGGATATTTTAGGTATGTTTACATAATACTAATAAGTCAGAACATGAAGTTAGTAGTAGTACTGCAGAATGGAGAAACCATTGGCACAGATGCACAGATAAATTTTTGAGAACCATACTTTTTTCTGAATCTTTATAACCAGAGGAATAGTTTGGTGGGATTTTAAACAACATATGAGCAATTTTTGAATGTGGCCCACTGTATAAACTTTGATGATTTTTTCCCGGCATCTTGGAAAGAAATTATTTTTGGCCCTTATTCCAGCTTTGTTCAGCACATCAAAGCTACAACTGAGCCAAATCTGACGCCTTCCAAACAATTGCACAATACTTATGATACTGAACACGATTCTGCAGCACCAGCAGATAATCAGTAAGTTCGATTTAACACTCAGTACGCCACTGACCAGCTTATACTGTCATGCACCGTCGCGCTAAAAGTCAAAATCAGCACAATTCAGAGATACAGATTTTTGCTATGAAACTCATTTTCTCGGTTAAATATTATATAGAGCAATACTTTTTTCCTTCAGTAATGTCAGTTAAAGACATAGTGTTTTTGTTAAAAAAATCTTGGTGTTAAAATTAGGCATGAAATTGTGTCTTTCATTGTAAGATTTTTTATTTTTACAGGCCTCAACTTCGCCCATGAGCTTTTTTCGGAATTATTGTTTTTTTGCGTTTCAAACTAATGTAGTTCGGTAAAAAAGATATTTCCCACCTCTGTAAGGCACATCGTGTTTATATTATAGTTTTGCCAGAATATCCGTTTTGATTTTACCTTTTTTTATTTACTTCCGACTGCCAAAATATCCAACCAGTAATTTATTTCTAATATAACCAGCAGAAATAATAGACATTTATATTTTGGCTTGCAAAAGCATCCATCCATGGGTACATTTGCGACATTTTGACAAAATTGGTATTCGGAATTGAAAAATGGTGCAATCAAAACCGAAATTCTGACAAAACTATGACATAATTGCCCTATATGATGTACTTTAGAAAGTTGGGAAATATCTCTCGTTAGCGAATTATGTTACTTTGAAAAGCAAAACCCTTAACCCAGCACCCCCCCCCTAAAAAACTCACGGGGCAAGTTGAAGCCTGTGAAAATTTTACACTAGAAGCCTAAATTTCACACATAAGTTTGACACAGGGTTTGAAAAAAATATGTAGTACCAAGCTTATAGTTTTCTTCTGACATTTACCGAAGAAATGAAAATTATTGCTTTTCATTTGACCAAGAAAATTAAGATGTATTTAAAAATGTTACTAATTTCAACACCGAATTCGATCGTTTCACGCGCCTAATTAAAGCAATATTATAACATTTTCAAACAAAATAGATTAGCATTTCTTTGCCATAAAATGTTAGCTTTTACTGTCAGATATATCCCTTTTATTTTTGAGCCGAACAACTACGGCAAAGCAAAGAAAATTGGAATTTACTACCAGCTCACATGTCGCCAATACGTACCACTTCTTCGGTCATGTTGTGGTACGACCCTTTGTTGTGTATATCACCGTCAGCACGCCGTGACGTACTTTGTGTAATGAACATCGTGTATGCGTTCGACTAATAATTCCATCGTAATAATAAAGCGCTGAATCAGCCTTTAATTCAAAATCACGGATTTTGACAAAACTACAGCACTTAGAGTATTGATTTTTGCAGGGTATATTGGTTTAATAAAGTACAATTTAATCGTGTAAAAAAATGAATTTTAAAAATTCAGTGAGGGCGTCTTCCTCAGCAAATGTTATAATATGGCTTTAAGTGACTGAGTGGGTCTTGTTTAACAATAGCCATTGACTTACTAGCTTTCTGCGTGTTAAACCCATTACGTAAGTCCTATTGTAATCACAGTAGGTATAAATGTGTCATAAGTCTGTTCCTCCCCCATAAGAAAACCATTTTAACATCCTTTAAATCAAACTTACACAATTAATTTGATATTAATTTGTCACTGGTTATTGTTTTAGATTAAAATAAACGTCGATTAGCAATATTTATTTGAGGTTGTTTTCTTTTTATGGTTGATAACCTCCGAAAGTCTGCAAACCTCAGTTATTGTTCTTTTCCCATTAAAAATCAAGGTCTGCAGACCTTTAGATCTGTCAAACAGGGAGGTAAATAACATGTTAACTGGGTGGGCATGCCCACCCAGTAAATTATTTTGCCCACCCAGTAAATTCAACTTGCCCATTGCCCAAAAGTGCCCACCCAGTAAATTATTTTGCCCACAGAAAATTGGGCACCATACCATCTAATTTTACTGCTTTTTTCCTAATGGTGAAAGATAATTAGTATAAGATTTCTAAATGACTGAAGTGAAATATAACATGTTATACCATTTTCCTGGGACAATTTTTCTTGAAAGTTGCTACACTATGCTAAAAATTGGTAGAAGATGCATTTAGGGGGAGGGTAATGTCCACTTTTTACATCAAAGCCAAATTGTACGCAAAAACAGGTCTACATTTCCAAAAATCCAAACGCCTGGATGCCACTAATTATCGCTGCCCATCCAGTAAATTATTTTCCATTATTTGAGGGCAAAAATAAATTAAATTGCCCACCCAGTAAATTATCGTGGCCTTATTTACCTCCCTGCTGTCAAAACATAGGAAATTAGCTCTAAAAATCTTGAGTGTGTTATAGAACCATAAAAGGAAGCTAAGAAGTTCATTTGATAGAGTTCTGAGTGATGCACATTAACCTTCGGTCTAAAAGAGACCAACTGTGCTTCAAGCGTCAGAAGCACGAAAACTGGTGGCAGATGAATAACCCCGATGACCTCTTGATATACCAATGCACTTTTAAGTCAGTAGTTTCCCTGACCAGTTCTCAGTTGACCTCTGGATGACGTTGGAAACTTATTGGAAACTAACTTAATGTACATAAGTAAATAATATGTTACACTAAACTCAAGGTTAGGTAGGGTTTTAGTCAGAATTGTGGTCGTAATGTTTGTGGCAAGTTGATATGGATTTTTTTAAATTTGCTTTATATTTGCATTATTTTGTTGAAATATTGGCCATGTAAGGAAATAAATTAACTTTTTAAAATTCATTTCTTTTATTTTCAATGGCAAAAAGGAATGAAATAGTTAAAAAAGGTTCACATTTAGATTTTCTTTGCGTGTATTTATGAAAAAAATCAATGTACATCAATTTCGTAAAAGCTAACTTCCACGAAAGACTAGAGAGTGCACAGTAACGTTTAGAGGTTGGATGTTTGCAAGTTCTCCTTTTTCTGAAAATATCAAAAAGGACAACTTTGGGTGGGTAGCCATCCATTTTCACAGGATTTTGAATTTTTCGAATCGTAGTCATTGCCGTGTGCGTGAATTTAGTCAATCAATTCTTTGAAATTGAATAGGGGAG
Source organism: Amphiura filiformis (assembly GCF_039555335.1). NCBI lineage: Eukaryota > Metazoa > Echinodermata > Ophiuroidea > Amphilepidida > Amphiuridae > Amphiura > Amphiura filiformis. Next base: position 62,154,153 of record NC_092640.1, on the reverse strand, counting down.
TTACATTTTGTGAACCCTTTGTGTTTATTATGCATATGCAAAAGTAATCTATCGACTTGTGAAATTGTATACACAAATAACCACTGGTATTTTTTTTTATCCCTTCGCAGGTACAGCAGACACAAACTCCCCAGCTGCATTCTGGACAGAGAAGGTGTTCTGCCCAAAGACCTTCCTGCGTGTGGAGAACAGCTTGGTGAACATTGCAAAATAGACCTTACATCTTGTGTTTGTTTGCAGTTTGAATAGGCAAATCGAATACATATATGTAGCCATAAAGCAACGTGCACAACAAATAAACGTTATCAATATACTTAATAGCGAAATATGTATTTATAAATACACACGTGACCACCTCCATAACACTAGGCAGTACACGTAAGTCGCGAAGTGACTTTCTACGTAGCATGTGGTCTTCCTGTACATTTGAATGCAAAGGCGGCAAACAATGCGAGACTACTATATTTTTTCCATCGGCAAATACTTTCAAAATGTTGTTTTTGATAATATATTACAAATTCGGAATCCCATGTGTAATAATTTTGCTATTTAATTAATACTTACATTGGAAGATATTTATCTAAAGAGTTCCTACCTTTTTCAGTTGCATGAGGATTTTGTTCACGCTTGCTAGTCTTTGTGTGTCGTGCCAATGGTTCAAGTGCGTATTTATTAATAGTCGAAGGTAGCTGGTTATTGTAGAAATAGAAAAGTAAAGCATGTGATTTGCGGTTCTGGGACGTGATCACATGACGGTTTTCGACGCTTGGCGTCGACCACGATTCCTCTGCCTTATGGATTATTTCAGTATTGGAGCCGCTTGTTCAGACCATGGAAGTAAGAGCGTGTTTATAGTGAGCCAGATTATGCGGTATTTAGCTGGACTGCCACGCAGTCTATTCGCTACTTGCACGGTTCCGCCATTATGCACTATGTGCGGGAGAGCCTCGAACTGGCAGCATACATGAATGGGAATTGAACTAGTCATAACGTTCTGTGTAAGGTTACATAATTCTTCCTTTCATGTATGCTGCCAGTTCGAGGCTCTCCCCGCCCATATTGCATAATGGCGTCACCGTGCAAGTAGCGAATATTTGTTTATGTTTTACCATGGAAGAAAGAGATGAGAAGGAACCACAACGACTTCGATCGGCCAAGTTTTAATCCGCTTATCTATTGACGCATGAAAAGAAAAGCTATCAATGGTACTTACTTTCATGTATGATCCATTTACCGCGATCGATGCTTGGGAAAATCATTACTGGAAAAAATTTATAACAAACCCATCCACGAACAAACAAACGCTACCCAGAAGTAAGATTATGGAATTTCACTGATGCTCTGAACATGTATATAGCTTTGTTTTGGGATCTACAGTCAAACTGTTTTCTTGATCGTGTTGTGTAGAAAATGTCCTATAACATAATCGAAAAGGTAATCAAAATCGGCCGTTTTTTTGCTGAGTTTCATCTTAAGCAAATAAGGTAAGATTTTGGTGACTTTTTCGATGAAAAATAGATGTAAAATGTTCTTAAATAATGCACAATGTTCCGGTTGAGTCCGGTACATAAAACCTGTTTAATTTAATAGTTTATATGTGTATAATCGTAACTAGCTAACTCGTTTCAGTGCCAAAGACTGCCAACTCTGAGAAAAAAGTCATCAAAGTTCGGAAAAATTGGGCAAAATGGAAGAAAAAGATGTAGGCCATCAATGACCGATGATCACGTCACCAAAGAAAATCCTATAGGGTGCTTGCACGGAAGGTCATTAGTTCAAATCATCCTTCACACACGCTCCAGAAGACATGCAAATACATCACACCACTCCACGCCATACATAAATTCTCCCAGTCACATTTCCCCAATATGAAATTTAAAAAAAATTAAAATGTCAATTTTGCTTCTTCTAAAGTTTGGCAGAGACGGGGTTCGAACTCACGGCGCAGGCCGGCGCTTATGTCTATGGGCCTAGCGCCTTAGACCACTCGGCTACTTGTCTTGATGGAATCCATTTGAAACTTATTTGATGATATAATCGCAACTTCAATATAGGCCTACCACGTGACAAGCAAAAGCAGAAAACGTACCACATTTTAGAATTTTATTTGCCTAAAAACATTAATGTGTATTAATAGCGCTCAATTGTTGTTAATCTGACAATAAACATAATAAATGCGCGTCTATATGGACAATACATGATATCGATTTTGACACGTGCTCTCACGGTGTCAGTACATTTCCATGGTCAGTAAAATACTATAGAGGAACCTACCATTTTTCTTGTATACACGTTCGATGTTTTTATCAATTACATAAAAAATCCATTTTAGACCCCAAATGTTTCTTCAGGAAATAAAAGATTAGATTACCATAAAAACGAAACCGTGATCTTTTGCCGGGTCTAATGTTATTTATACATAGGATTTTCAACGTTTTTTCTATCCTTATTCTTGGTCAATTAAAAAATATTTTGGCGTATATAAAATTGAAATAAAATTCTCTGCCTCATAAACGACATCAAATGTGCCACAATTGGGTATCACGAATCGTTAAATATGATGTGCAGTTAATATTCATATTTTCTTTTATACAGAGGATGCTTCAGTTTTGACAGGAAAAATATTTTCTTGAAAACCCTCTCACTCGGTTATTTTAAAAAGGTAACCACGCTTCCCTAGAATGTGCAATAAATTAGCATTAAAATTTGTCTTATTCTAACAGCAAGCGTTTCTAGAATGTATTTTGGCGAAATGTGGTGTACAAATACATGGAATACAATACCAATCACCTATTTAACGCGGGGTATTGATCAAAGTAAATCCTCATGAATAACAATGTCAACTAAATGTCGGTAAAGGGAGTGGACAAAGTGAATGCGTTCGTTGTGGTTCCTTCTTATCTCTTTCTTCCATGGTTTTACTAACCATTGCAAATCTAGACTACGCGGTAGTTTAGCTAAATAACGGAAAGATTGTCTCACTATAAACACGCTCTAAGAGCGTGTTTATAGTGAGACAATCTTTCCGTTATTTAGCTGGACTGCCACGCAGTCTATATTTGTTTATGTTTTACTAACCATTGCAAATCTAGACTACGCGGTAGTTTAGCTAAATAACGGAAAGAATGTCTCACTATAAACACGCTCATAGAGACATGGAAGCTGGTCAAATACTACATCAAAGTGAGTAGCATCCTTGCCGCGATACTGAACAAAAGAAGTACAAGTGGAAGGGGAACAATTGAGTCAACGCATGGTCAACGTGTACCATATCTAAAATCAAAGTTCCCGCTTAAAAATCAATAGCAGTACGAGGTCGTGTACCAAGTCCTGACAATGGGCTGTGTTATATTACCGCAGTGCATGACTAGTTTTATGAACACAAACCGATTTTATAAAATCCCTACGTAATGATCAGAATGCTATCATTTTAATTTATACAATTTTATTGAAGGTATGTAATTATGTGAAAACCTACCGATTAAATATATATGCTAGACTCTCAGATAGCAGTTTTAAAACAGAAAATGAATGAAATACAACTTATTTTACCCAGAATGTAAAAATAATACCCGACTCTGGAACATTTTGGTCAACAGCAATTTCGGGCATCCCGGGCACACAAATAGATGCGAGATTAATTTTATAATGTAACGCATGTGCAAAGTGCGCTTATCAATTTTTACGGCTAATTAGCGGTTTAGAAGTAAATGCATGATTTCCAATATTTTGAAGTTTAAGAAAATATGTAAGTATAGGGTAGAGATCGATATTTTGATTGGATTTCTGTAATTATGGATTACAAATCTAACATCCCTGTCACTTTTTTCTGAAAATAAACAACATACTTGAAACATAGTCAAGAAAAACACGAGTTTTGCTCGTAATAATAAACCTGTAAATAAACGAACTGGCAAAAGGAGGCAAGTCTGATCCACATCAAAGATACGCTGACTACATTGTTAACACAATAGCTTGATACGTACCCTCTATAGAATGTTACGTAAATAATTCAATAGGTGTTGGATCGACCAGCTTCCATGTCTCTTACTTCCATGTTACAACCAACGCACTGCAGGGTTTATTGTTCTATTGAGTCTGATAAGACATAATGGAAAATGTTGCCAATTAATATTCATGACAGTTTACATTCAACGTCCAGTTTTCAGAATTGGGTGACTTGTGTTTGGCAGGTGTAAAATACATCTGACTGGACGTTTCAATTACGTAACGCATAAAGGCTTTAGCATCGTCGAATGGCTGCCTAGTGCTGTTATATGTTTAGTTATTATAATAATAATAATAATTAATTAATTTCTTTTCCTTTCTCTGCACTTCTTTCTTAGGCCCTCATTTTGTCACTTCCTCTCTTACCTCCACTTGTCCCTCTTTCTCCTTCTCCCTCCTATCTTTCTTTCTTTTCTTTTTGTCTTTCCACCCCTCTCTCGATTGCCTTTCACCCCTTTTCACCTCTCCCTCTTTTACTCCCTTACTTTCCCCTGGCTTTTAAGGGATATTCGTGATATACAGGGTGTCCCAGAAAAATTACCAAGTGAATAAAATTGAACGTAAGTCGAGAAATAGACATCAGAATCAAAAATTCAAAATGTAGCGCATAGTCTATTTTGTTGTGCATCACATACAAACAATTTTGTTTGATTCGGTTGACTGGTTCCGAAGAAATGAACGATTGCATAATGCGTGCATCAATGCAGTTCATTCCAAGTTTGATCAACAGGTGCTTTATTCATACTCGCTCACCGCTTCCTAAAAACTGTGTATCTCATTAAATTTAGTCCACAGTATAGTATCTATTAACATCCGACGGTGTTATGTCATTCATGCTGAAGATGAATAACAGTTTGCCCGAAAAACTTTGATTTCTGCAATTGGAAGCTCTCCAACTTTAATTCTTTAGGTTGTGCAAATATACTTGAGACAAGAATGACAATGATCAAGTACGGTACATACAGCTTTACGTGTGATTTTTGATACCATGCAACATTAATGTCGAATTTTTAAAAGATGTAAACTTTGCATTACAATTTCTTGGAAATATTCCAAAAACATAAATGTGTGTGAGAATTTTTCAAGCCAGATGGAATTCTTTATGCAATAATTCTTTATGCAACATTGCAACATTAACGAAAAAAAAAGAAGATATTTACAAGCATCATTTTACATGCAAGCTTTCATTTTCAATATCGTGCAGGGTTTCAAATTTGAAGAAAACCTAATTAAATGTTCTGCAAGAAACAGATTAGTTAAAAAGAACGAAAAGGAGTTCACGGTACAAAATATGAAGCCCACTGACAGTTAACCACTAGTAGTCCGCATTGTGTTGAATGATCTTTCTTTCAGACTCGGAATGAAGTGAATCCACGCATGCGTTATGTAATTGCTCATTTCTTCGCAAAAAACAGATTATTTAAAAAGAACGAAAAGGAGTTCACGGTACAAAATATGAAGCCCATTGACAGTTAACCACTACTGTCTGTTCAATTAGCTTAGATTCTTGTATTTTTAAGATATTTGAAAACATAAAACATTTTGGTCAAAGTCATCAAAAAACGTGATTTATACTGTTCAAATTCCAAAGTTCACTTTGAAATTTTGGTCTTTTCCCGCGATATTTTTTAATATAATGAACATCGGGTACCATAAACTTTTTGGGGACGAATGTCATAATAATTAGATGCGCTGAGATAGTATTTATTCGATCATCCGCATCAGGAAGTAGTTCGCAAGGCAAACTTAAAAAACCGGGCAAAACAGACGTGTCATTTATCGGTATGACATTTTCGTTATTGACGCTGCCCTATTTTAAGTTTGCACAGAAGAGGCATCTCAGTTCGAGTGCGTCGATTGTCAGTAAATTGCACATATACTCACTCTAAATTGTTCATCAAACTAATCCTGCGTTCCTTATGAAAAGAACCATATGCTGCATTGTATGTACAATCACCAAAAAAGATGAAAAACGCATCTAAAAAATTTGGTACGTGCAAGCTTACGGGACTAAAATCAAAGTCACAAAACAGCCTATAAACAAAGTGACGTCATCGCTTTTCCACAGAGCCAATGACGTAGCGCTGACATGTACCATGTGACACCTGATCATGTGATATTTCATATTTACGGCACTAAAAGTTGAAGTTGCATTGAAATTGTGTGCTCAGGAAAACTTATTTTTTCTGGATTCATAATGGAGTATTAATTACAATTTCAGCCATGCACGTTTAGGTAAGAAGTACAACAACCCGTGTAATTAATATTATGACAAACATGCAGATATTTAAGCTTCTGGAGCCTTGTACTGTTTATTTTTTGCTCTAATTGAAATTAAGTTGCACTCGCTTTCTGCATACAGATCAACCCATACCGTACTAGCAGAGCTAAGAACGGTACAGTCTGCCGCCTGGACAACCAATTCTTTAGAAATGCTTAGTCGCGCTAAAAGTCGATCGATACATGTAAAAATCAGCACAATTCAGAGATACACCTTTTTGCTATGAAATTAATTTTCTCGGTCAAATATAAAGCAATATTTTTTTTTTCTTCAGTAATGTCAGTTAAAAACTTGGTGCTTGGATATACATTTTTTTTAAATCCTGGTGTTAAAATTAAGCATCAAATTGTGTCTTTTAGTGTGATATTTTTGATTTTTATAGGCCTTGAATTCGCCTGCGAGCTTTTTACGGAATTCATGTTTTAGCGTCTCAAACTAACATAGTTTGCTAAAGAAAGATATTTCCCACCTCTGTAAAGCACATCGTGTGGGTCTATATGTTATAGTTTTGTCAGAATTTCCGTTTTTGTTTTACCCTATTTCCATTGATGCTCCGAAAATGTCAAACTAAGTAAAGGTAGGCAATGATGAGTACTTTTATCTCGAGAGCAACCAGCAGAAATAGTCGATATTTCCTTTGTTGTTATCCAGGTCAATTTTTCATTGAAAGCAAATTGCCCGACCAGCGATTAAATCCCCAATTGGGTGTTCTGGTTAAACATGATCAGTAGGAGCGCTATAGGTCTGGGAATTTCTTTGCTATATTGAAGTTCTGGCAACACTATAGCCATGCCGGTATTCCTATTAAACCCAGGGATATCGATCCACAATGCTAGTACTAGCCTTTAGATTTCACGTGTTGATTTAGAAATTTTTTCAGCCGACAGTGAAAGATGGTGAAATCAAAACGGAAATTCTGACAAAACTATGATATATAGCTCACGGTGATGTGCTTTAGAAAGTTGGGGAAAATCCTTCATTAGCGAACTATATTACTTTGAAAAGCTAAAAGGTTGATCCAAGAAAAAGCTCGCGGGCCGAGCTGAAGCCTATAAAAATCGAATATCTTACACTAAATGACTGAATTTCAGGCCTAAGTTTAACACCAGGATTTAAAAAAATCAGTATCAAGCATTATAGTTTTTCCAGCCATTTACTGAAAAAATGAAAATTATTGCTTTTCATTTTGCTGAAAAAAAAATGTTTACACTGAAAAGGTGTAACTCAAAATTTTGCTCATTTCAACACCAATTTCGATCGTTTGTATTGCCTCATTAAATGACTGAGTGAGCCTTGCAGAACAAAAGAATCGGTTGTGCAGGTAGCTGACTGGGTATGGGTTCCTCGTACTAATCAGGAAGTATTGTCCAGCTAAGTAAACTCAACCCAGAAAGTATCGAAACGATTATAGATGGGCAGATATATCGGGAACTGGAATATATAGCAAAAACCTATTTAATGTATATAAAGCACAGCTTTCTCCTGCGCATGTTGATACCTCTTTTGTTGCTCTACAATATCATTTGGTCGAGTTATGGGCGCTTCAGTGGCTTCAAGTCGGATTTTGAAAGTTACACTTAGCTCATATTCAAGCCAAATGCGTTCGTCGTCTACACACACACACAAAATCAAGACAAAGGGCACCGATGTGCTCTGTTTACTTAACCATGAACTTTACTTTATTTTACTCAATAGACTTCCAACTTCAATAGTTGATACTTATCTCTGACTTATCGCATGAACTCTTTCTGCTGACATCTCAATACTCAGTGTGCCCACCATCAGTGTCTATCACTGCCTGGATTCGTCGTCGCATGCTCTGAACAAGATGTCTTATCTTTCTTTGGTCAATGTCTCGCCATTTCCTGAGCAGGATTCGCCAAGGGAGTTCTAAGGTGGTGTCAGGCTTGATTGCCTTGTTAGCTTTCCTCCTGCTGACCATTGAGTACAATTGATGGTCATTGCAATCAATTTATTCAACACGAGACACACATATTCATTTGAATTTGGCGGACAAAAGCAATGGTCATTTGTGATGCGATCAAGCAAAATCAGTCGGAACTCGGCAATAATAAATGTTCAGTTTCTTACAGGATAGTAAAAAACATTTACAAAGCTGGATTTTGCAGAAAACCCCACTGAAATTGAACAACCAGTTCCAAAGATATGAGCAATTAAAGAGTTTCCAAAACAAGAAGAAACAAAAGAAAATATTTCCTTTATTTGGCTATATCTCAAAATCAATATTTCCGAGTTCCGACTGATTTTGCTTGATCGCATCACATTTATTGTTCACAGTACAACGCATTTGGCTTGAATAGGAGCTATGTGCAACTTTCGAAATCCAACTTGAAGCCACTCAAGCGCCCATAACTCGACCAAATGACATCGTAGAGCAACAAAAGAGGTATCAAAATGCGCAGGAGAAAGCTGCGCTTTATATACAATAAATAAGTTTGGCTATTTGTTTTAGTTCCCGATATATTTGACCATCTATAATCGTTTCGATACTTTCTGGGTTGAGTTTAGCTATATTTGTCAGTGGGCCTAATTTATGTTAAAACCCCACTGTTGAAACATTAAATTATTATAAAAATGTGAAAATGAAAGGTTTTCCAGAATAGGCCCAGCTTATATAAATACATTCCGTGCGCATTTATGTTTGTTTGTTTATTTATTTATTTATTTATTTATTTATTTATTTATTTATTTATTTATTTATTTATTTATTTATTTATTTATTTATTTATTTATTTATTTATTTATTTATTGTGTGAATGGGTCTGTGAAGGTGTAGGACTAGGCCTATTATAAAAGTGCACATTTATTTTCAATTTGTTATTTTGTTTTCTTTGTTGAATACAAACTATGTGAAGGACATTTGGAAACAAAAGAACTTTTGTTCAAGAAAATATTATTTAAAACAATGAGGTTACAGAAAACAACCAGTCTTGTAAAGTCACTGCATGGAAATAGTATTTTCATGGTCACTGTATCTGAAAATGTCAAGCAAATACTTATATTCTTGGAAAGGAATGATGGTTTTATACATGTTAAACAAAACTCAATTTACATTGTAAACCAGTTGAAACAAGAACGAAATCCATAATTTTAATGTCATTGTTTAGGATAAAAATAATGCTCAGCATAATGTTTTGCATAAAACGTAATCGCAATCGCGCATATAATTTCGTGCAGCAAAAACCGGTGGACCATCATCACCTATAGATCCTATCCAATAACCAGAACGGTATTACAATTGAAATGGTAGGACAGATTGGTGGACAGACTGTTTTGCTAAATTGGATAGGGTCTATACCCTGAGTTGAGAATGGACCGTCCCAGTTGATTTTTGAAAAGGTCGCGAACCCTTTTGGTGGACCCAAGTAACTGCCTAAAATGAGGCAAAATTGAAAAGAAATGGGGTTTTAAATTGAACTTTGGAATTTGAAAAGTTAAAATCACATTGGGTCTAAGGCTGTGCTAACACTTTTCTTTGATGACTTTGACCAATTTTAAAAAATATTTTTTCACATATCTTAAAAATACAAGAATCTAAGCAAATTGAACAGACAGTAGTGAGCATTGTGTTGAATGATCTTTCTTTCAAGCTTGGAATGAAGTGAATTGACGCATGCGTTATGTAATTGCTCATTTCTTCGGAATCAGTCAACCGATTCCAGTACAATTAGCGTATAAGATGCAGAATAAGATGCGCTACACGCTGATTTTTAGATTTTTGGATTTTCATATCTATTTCTTTCTCGACTTACGTTACAATTTATTTGCCCGGTAATTGTTTCTGGGACACTCTGTACAGTTTGCCATCAAGATACAAGATACAAGATAATTGTTTTTTTTTTCCATAATTCACACAAATCATACAAGTATAAATATCTACGGAGTCTAGATACTGTACAGACTGTAACAATAAAAAGTATACAATTGCAATTTCGTTTTTAGAACAAAATAAGAGAGATCATGACAACAATGTTACATGCAGTGGAATCAGTACCATCTTGGCTAACAGAAAAACTTAATGCTTTTCTTCTGGCTCAAACCCTATGCTCAATTAATTAAATCGTCTATATAGAAAACGAGTTGGGCCACTTTTGGCATTTTCACGCATATCAACCTTGCATCGCGTAAAATCGACTTTTATGATTACCAATTGTATTTTTTGCTTTACAGAAAAAAGGGGTCATGGTATAAATGTGATATGCAGTAGAATCAGTAATATCTTGGCTAACTGAAAAACTTGGTTTCTTTTATAAAGACTGCACAAAAATTAACGCAGTTGTTATAAATACGACCATAGCTTCAAAACTAATAATAATGTTTTCACAATATTTCAACATAGAAAGAAGGAGGTTTATTTATCCACATTTTGATACCCCATTCGTTCAATTCATTCAATATTAATATCACAGCATTGTTTTTAAAGTTGCAGCTATTTGTATTGATTTGAAGTCAGCGCCGAAGTTAATGGTGGTTTTCACGTGCCACAATGCTTGTGTAATAACCATTGACCGCTGTAAATTGCAACTTTTAAATTCTTCTAAATTTTTCTTTAAAAGCACTACTGTGTTTTTTGTTGGAAGAAGTACGTTCTTTGACGTATTCTAGATCTTCTCCGAAAAACACTGGCAGACAGTAGTGCATTGACTACATAAAATAATTCTGGTTTGCAACTTCCTTTCTTTGAAGGAATTGGACTGTACGCATATTAGCTAGCTAGCCCAGATCAACACTATAAACTGTTAATAATTGTGTTTACATTTTCTTATATGCCAAGCAGTGGGAAATCCCAATATTAATAGCCAAATGTGATCTTGGAAATTCCCAAGCCTTAATTATAACATCAACCTTTCACATGACATCATTTCCTGAGGGGAATCCTATGATGTCATCTTCATTTTACAACCTCAGGGGGGTTCCAAATATTTCAAATTAGATATGATTCAATTTGTTTTGCTCAATTTGAGAGGGGAATTCCCCCAAAATATCATCACTCATGTAACTTTGTAAACAAAGATAAATCATCAAATTAAACTACTCAGGGCACATCACAACATAAATTGACATTAGTAAATAAATAATATGGTATTTATATATTTCAAATTTATAAATTAAAATACCACTTCAAATGTCCCATTGTTTAAACTTACCGATCAAGAGTACCGACAAGGCTCATGATTCAACTCAATTCAGTCACTTTTGCTTCACAAAAACACGAAAGTGCCTCAAGCTGTTTTAGGACTACTTTACACAATTTACCATATCTTTGCTTGTAGACCATCGATTTTATTGAAACAAAGCTTATCTGGTAGAAATGATCTTGACGACTAAGTAACATTCAATATTGTTATTGTTACAACCTGTATTTGATTTTCAAGGGGTCAAAAAGCTTAGAAGTTACCATAATTTACTTTTTTGTTGCACGCGTTCATATCAATACATCTTGGGCTTTTCTCCAAGTCTGGGAGATAGGGGCTATTGGGCCCAATGCAAAAACATATATTTAAAAAAATCAGCACCCCTTTGCTGCCATGGTAACAAGCATTGTTTTTGTTGATTTTTGGTTAAAAACACCATAATTTCTCTCACTGATTTCACTCGTGAAAAAGTACAAACTTTGCAAATCCGTACTTAAAAGGTGGTAGACTTTTTGCCCAAACGGACTTCACAGTTGAGTAACCCTAGCAATTGTCTTGCAACTTGCCACGTTGAAATTGTACATATTCAGAAGTTCAGAAATTTTCATGGTCAACTTTAAGTTCTGATACACACCCTCGCAGAAAATCATGTTTCTTTATTCTTGGCAAATATAACAATGACATTATGCCCTCTTAGATGATGGAAGAAAAACTTTGGGCATATACAGAATTTGGGCATCACGTGACGTGTAAATAATGCGATCTGATTCAGTAGAAAAACATGCTAAATACGTTTCCCTGATCCAATCGAGGTAATGCTGGCGTCTAATTGTAGAGTTGTGTTGCCCAAATTACATCTGAGATATTTTAAAAAGCGAACTATGTTTATTAATTATCAAAACAAAATGGATGACTTTAAGGTATATACTCCTGGTCATAAAAAAACCCATCTTGCACTACTTCGCTGAAAATGTTAATGGTGTTGCATAATACCGGCACCACTAAGAAAAGGAGAAATTCTCGTATGATTTTTCTGGGCTAGTTTTGCATGGAGAACAAGAATTTATGAGGTAAAAAGCCTGTAACCTAAGAACTTAAATATGATGGCGGGTTTTTTTTCAAAATGGTCGCCAAAATCCAATGTAAAGCAATAATACGGTTAAAATAATCATGTGATAGATATTTATCTTGATGTATTGAATTTGTCCCTTATAATTTGGCTGGTCCAAATATTTATGTGCAATATTTTGTTCTGTTATTTATTAATTACTGTTTTATTAAATTAAATTCTGGGGTGCATCTGTGGTGTGTGTGGGGGTGTGTATATGGAGGGCTGATAGTTCGGGTGTGAGTGTATGTAAGGGGTGTATGTATGTATGTAAGGTGTGTGTGGAGAAGATGTAGGAGTGTGTGAGCTGTGTGACTGTGAGATTTTGCCTCAACATGTGCAATTAATTTCTTTGAGTAATTTTATGGTGTTTTCATGTATATTTTATATGTTTTTTATGTCTTTTAATATAAACATTGCAAATGTAATATTTCATGTAATTTGGCCTACGGGCCACGAATTTGAAATAAATTTAATCTGAATCTGAATCTGAATCTGAATCTGAATAATTGACCAAAATTTGGATTATTATTTATAGCAGTAATGTATAACTATGTCAAGGAATTAGTTGGAAGAAGCCAAGAGGTCACAATTGAGGGCGCCTTTCAAAATGGCCGCCAAAATCCAATGAAAAGCATATACACACGCTTAAAATGATTACTTATGGGTATAATTGACCAGATTTTAAATTAGTATTGTTGGCAGTAAGTATAAATAAGTCACAGTATTATTAGGAAGTTACCAGAAGGTCACAGTTAAGGGCACCTTTCAAAATGGCCGCCAAAAGTTTATGAAAAGCACATATGCAGTTAAAATGGTCAATTATGATGTATAGTTTACCAAATTTTGGATGAGTATTGCTGGCAGTAAAATATAAATAAGTCAAGGTATTAATAGGAGGGTACGAAGAGGCCATAGTTGAGGGCCTATGTATATGCTTTTCATTGGATTTTGGCGGCAATTTTGAAAAGCGCCCTCAACTTTGACCTCTTGGCGGATATGTGATATACACAGTGGATGGTATAGATGTTCATTACTGGCAAAACTCATTTAAGAATTTGTACGGTATGACAATTTCAAAAACCTACGAAAAGAAAATAATATTCTGACCAGCTGTTTTTCGGGAAAAGGGCATGCCCATGATGGACGTAGTTTCCTGTGCGGGGACTTGAACTCCCAGACAATCTAAAGATGAGTCCGATGCTCTAAAACCTGGACTATACAGGCAGGTTCTCATTGATATACAAGGTATTTTATATACAAATATGTGTCAACTTTTTCCTTAAAGCTTGTCGGAGTAGTCATGTTCGTTCAACTCCAAGAATTATTGTCTTTAAAAAGGATAACGCCTTAGATAATAAATTCATAAATAATATAATAAAGTTATCCGATCTATTTATTTATTTAACAGGTCAAATAAGGTACATACATTCAATACTATTCATGTATAAATATGATTGAATATCACCTATTTCATTTATAAGCTTTTCAAATTTTTATCCACAATCCATCAGTACAGGATATGATAATGACTTCCTCCATGGGGCATATATATGAAGGTTTTTATTTAATATGTACACAGCATAGTGCAGTTATGTCCACGGCAAATTCACCGTGACCTTTCCAGCCATATACCCGCTTAGTGAAGATTAAACCGAGATATGCAGTATTAAACTATAATTATAATATAGTAATCGATTGTCTAATGCAAATTTATTTATTACGTGATAATATTAATCCAATGAGCGATCGAATTGTCCGCTACCGTCGACTAATCCAATCGATAATGACGCTATTGACATGTACGGGCGGAGCTCCACTGACTGAGTTTTGGGGTATTTTTCACTGGTTTGCTGTCATTTATTCATCAAGGCGGTCCCCCGTTATTATAAGGACTATGTTAATGATTTAAAGATTGACATGTAGAGAATAAACCATACTTGATTGACAGAAAGTACTAAATTTGTACCTATTTCGTGACACCCCTCTTGCAAATGCGACCAAGCCAGGGCATCCCGGTGAAGCATAAATACGTTGGAATAACACGAGAGTTTGGATATAGCTGGTATATTTCTTTCACATACAAATGTATGGTCCTCCGTTATTATAGCTTGAACCGGGTTGAAAATTCAGATATTTTGAAAAGAATAAGTAATTAAAACATTGAGCAAGTACTAAAGTCATAGCTTTTATACTTTTTCATATATGACGCTAACTAGTTTATCTGCTATATCTACAACACATCGCTACCAGTAGGGGTCAATTGCCTATTGTGAGTGCCCCTGTGTTGTGTGCATACATGTAGTTAACAATAACTGCATGATAGACCTTCAACACTAAGTCCCCTATCAATGTACCCGCAACCAATTATCACCCATGCTGGGTCACTCTACCAGCCCTGGTCTCCAGCTCTGTGTGAACACCCGACTGATATCAAGGATGGATGTGTAATACTACTGGTTTCTAATATTTATGGAACTTTGACCACTGGGGACGGGTTGATTCATTGCTATACTGTTGATCACAAGAACTTTTGGCCATGTGTGAATTCAAAAGAAAAAAATCATATTTTCGTCAAAATGTAACAAAACTGAAAGTGTCAAGTATTAATCTGGACTGAAAATGAGTCATTCGCCAGAGTATGTTGATTACAACAAATTTCATCCATGAACAAAAAATATATCCAGCACATTTCATATCTGCCTAAATTCTTTAAGGCTACATGCTCTTTTTTTTTTTGAAATTTTGGCGGGAAATAATCCCGCCAAAACATTAAAGTAATCTTTTCCCACAACTAAATATCATAGTCAGGAAATTAATGATGCATCTGGTAGCTTAGATCATAACTATCAAAAAACATCACTCGGTGTATTTTGAAACTCGAGGCATTAAGGGATCTAAAATGAGCGTTTATTGCGTTTCGACAGTATTTTTTGTGGACATGAGAGCACCTCAGACCTATCGAATTTCATTCTGAATACGAAGCATGTCTTTCTGATATCAAATATTTTTTGAAAATCACAATATAATACAAATTTTATGACAAATTATAAAAATTTGATGTTTTTCAATTTTTGGATATATAACAGTACTCGAAGTAAATTATATAAATCTAATGACATATTCTTAAAGTGTATGTAGCAGGAGAGGAAAAAGCCGACGGTCAATTGAAAATTTTGACCTTTCATATTGAAGATATGGATTTTTTCCCCAAAAGACCTAATTTTTTTGGTGTTTTGGGAAAAAATCCATATCTTCAATACGAAAGGTCAAAATTTTCAATTGATCGTCGGCTTTTTCATCCCACCTACATACACTTTAAGTATAAATCATCAGATTTGTAAAGTTTTCTTCAAGTACTGTTAAATATCAAAAATATAAATTTTAATAATTTGCCATAAAATGTGTATTAAATTGCGAATTTCAAAAATCAAAATTATTTGATATCAGAATGACATTCTTCGTATTCAGAATGCAATTCGATATGTCTGATGTGCTCTAATGTCCCACAATAAATACTGTCCAAACGTTCATACCCCAGCCCTTAACTCTTCTCAAATTAGCCCCAAATCATAATTTATTATATGCACGTGTAGCAAACACCAATGGGAATAATTGGACGTTGTTTGCGGAGTCTAAATTTGGTTTTATTTTATTTCACAATAATTCTAAGGTGAAAATTTTGACCTGCCATTTCCTTTTTGGATTTCCAATTTAAATTCATTGATATGTGATATTTTGAATAAATAAAGAGTACGCTTACCTTTCTGCAACACTTCCCGGTATCATCAAGCATCTGCTGATAACCAACATTTTAACTGAAAACAGTCCCTTCCTATCATTTTTGAACAAAATATGGTTCAAAAGTGCGTACGCTACCCGTATATACTGGAACAGCGATGTAATGAAGAGAGTTATTTACGATGGGGTATCTATTGTAAGCCATTAGGGTAGGCCTATAGCATATCTTCCCGCAAGTGACATAAGGGCGGTATATTCAAACGCTATTGTCTGGATCATTGAGTATCGATTGCGCACGTATACATGCAACACGGACGTGTGTGGTCCTCCCAGGTTTTGACATGAATTACAAATGACGTCGTGAATGACCCAGCGTTTTCATTTTATTATTACTAAATTAATCGTCGTTTATCACGAGTCCTAAGAGTCGTACCAGTTCAATTCATCAAAATTAATTTGTATTAAATGAAAAACAAACAGACAAGTAGAGTCATATGTCTTTCTATGACCGTATTCCTACCCAAATCTGATTTTCTATACACTAGAAACGTGTTGATATGTATATCTTTTAAAATCGCCGAATGTTAACGACAGTCACCGTGGCACAGTAGGCATCTTTAGCATTCATAGTGCAATTAGCAGTGGTTCGAACCCCAGTGAAAAAGTTAGTATTTTTTTATTCTTTTTACTAATGCGCTGTGCCGTTTTTCAAACACGCCCCTGAATGAAATTGATGGGCAAGTACCCTTAAGCGCAATAAACAACCTCATCTCTTTTTCTGAAAAAAGCCATCTTGAAGGTTATCACAAGAAAGTCATACAAATGTAAAATGAAGGAAATTTCTATTGCTAACTTGGTAAAATGTAATCGTAATCCAATCTCATACATCATAACACCCAGTTTTGATATGTGGTTTCAAAATAAACATTGGGGTTTTCAAATAAAGAAATGCTTAAAGATAATATGTGACCGTCCACGGCGAATGAGCCGTAAATTCCTCCCCGGTCAATTTTGTTTTATTTCGTGTTTAAACAATAAACATCATAAACTTAAAAATGGTATATCATTTGACTTCAAACGATATCCAGAAGCGGGGTTATGGTTTGTTAAACTTTGCTCCTTCAACAAAATTATAGCTTTTTGCGTTTTTACATGTGTCTCTTTTTCCACATTGTTGGCAATAAATATCAAACAGTCATAATTGGCGGTCATTTCAAATCATCCCCAAGTCAAGGAGGTTTAAGAAAGTTCTCTCATTGTTAATTGTTAGTTATGCATACCTGTACAAAATACAATGCCTGGTAACCCACCACTTGAACAGGATTTAGCAATATAAGCATACAAAGACCAGAGCTATTAAAGGTTCTATAGCCATCTAAGGTGGAAGCTTATTATCCACTTCAACAATAGGATTATTGATTAGTTTTTGACTATCGAAATGAGACGGATGGATATGACCTTCGTACACATTTTACAACGTAACTTAGAATACAATTTAGGGAATTTATGGCTCATTTGTGCTGCCGGGTCACATATGCTAGTTGCGCCAAACAAGAAACTTTTCGTGCTTGGCTGATCCTCACTTGATGAAGGTCATATTGATTTATCGTCAACAGATATGCCTCCTCTCCAGGCCAATGGTACGTTCAAATCGATCGGTTGGACATCCAAAGGTCCCATAAACGTATAAAGCAGTATTCAGACTTTTTATTGTACGTACAATATTGTATGCAACATATCTGGTCAATTCCAGCGAAAGCGGGACAAAATTCTCTCTATGTTAACTTTCCACTTTAAAATGTCATTAATAAAGGAAATCACGTTATTGATGGAGCATATCATGTCACGTCCAATGTGCTCTCTTTGTGCATATAGGCCTTTACTAGCAAGTCATACCAGGGGACAAGTTATGATAGCTTAAATGAATTGGCGTTACCCACGAATTCAAAGATAAAGCACCATATATGTCATTGAATGTCCTTCAATCAAAATGAAATTATTACCGTTAGAAAGACGTTTGCATGATCTCTCATCATATGTAAAACGATTGAATTCCACCAAAGTTTGTGGACTCTAGAGGCCATTAAGTCAATTTGGCTAATAATTTTGTTACCCGCGTATCAAAAATAAAATGATCGTTCTGAAAAATGTTAAGTGAATATGCCATAAATGACTATATCATGAAACGAAGTTTCGTTCTATAATTATTCTGAGGTCCAAGTGATTATTTTATGCAAATACGTTTTACCCATAAAATTCCATAAAATCAAATTTGACGTTACCCACGTATCAACTGTTACCCACGAGTCCAGCAAATATAATTGCCATAACTTAAATTAACATTTAATGACTTTGGACACTGAATTTAGTTTGACAAGTTTAAACTTTTGTTACCCACGAATCCCGAATAGATGCTAACCTTGAAAAATAAGGAGATTGTTTATTTTAAGTTTAAATCAGCACATATTCAAGCCATGGGTATGCTATAATTTTGACAGTACTTACAGTTTATACACCTAAGAAACGCAAACCCCAAACGGTACTATAGTACTTATAGCTTTACCCACGAATTCGGCGTTACCCACGAATCCAAGGATTTACTCGTAAATTATATGTTTCTTATGCATCTTAACATTTTGAAAACATGCGAAATAGGTTCCAAAACAGTCCTGTTTAATAGCGTCCTCTTGAAGGTATACTGAAGCTGTATCATGAAGTTTTGATTGATTATCCTAAATTACCATTTTTTGGGTAAATGCAATTGGTTAGAGAAACGGGAATCATTGAAACACAATGGTGGTTTCCAACCTTCTGTAATATTTTCTATTTTGCCGCTTACCAATACATACCTTCAAATATGTGTTACCCACGAACATTTTGGTTACCCACGAATCCCTACTTTATACTATATAATTATAGTTAACAATGTATTGATAGTGTTTTAGTTCATAGGAACTGTCAAACACGAGTTAATAGAATATTGCTGCATGAAAATATGGAATGATTTTACTAAAATAATAATATAAAACTGTTTGCTCTGTCTATTTGAATTTGGCAATTTCATTATTCTCAAAATTTTTATACCCAAAATGCCATAATGATCCATTCTAAATATTCCATGTAGTCTGTATTTTGATTAAAATTCATTTTAGTGCCATTGCAGCCTGAATTATTGACATACGGAAAAGTATTTTTTTTTTTTATTAAAAAAATAATAGGAATTGCTATTTTCCAGACGCTGTTACCCACGAATCCATCCGAGATCCTCATACTGCGACGAGATACAAAATCTAACTTTATATTTATATGAAGCATTTATTCTAATCTTTCGAAATAATACAGTAATGTTAAATGACAGCCACTTTGGAAAGAGTTCGAAGAATTGACACAATCTTAACTATACACCTGGTTCTTTCTTAAAATTTATAATAACCAAAATATTTCTTTGTAGATATATGTAATAAAATTCTATTTTACGTTCAAAGTCTTCACCGATTTCTAGTGTATATGAGTCACACATAAAATATTAAAAGATATTAAAGAAAGTGAAATTTTATGGCGTACAGGTGAAAAATGCTTGAATTCGTGGGTAACATGCATATGCGCATTTAACACTTCATTTGGTCTAGCAAGAAAAGTTATTTTTCAATCCGATGGCACTTCCACCTGATGATTCACTAGACATGATCGTCTCATTTGATAAGTCTAGAATTGAAAAGGAAAACATGTTCAAAATGGCCCCCAGAGAGAATTTTGGCCCGCTTTGGCTGGAATTGACCATCTACGTTGTTTAATCTATTGCCATTCTATTCCCAGTAATGTTTAAGTTCTAACGAATGTTTGATGACGTAAAATCGATAATATATTTCTACTAGATATTACATGTAACATATTATCGATTTTTCGTCATCAAACATTCGTTAAACTTAAACATTACTGGAAATAGAATGGCAATAGATTAAATAACGTAGATATATTACATATAATATTGTACGTACAATACTCGGAGTCTGTGGAGCGCTTTAAGCGCGCTTCAGACTCCATATTGTACGTACAATATTGTATGTACAATACTTTTCGTGACGTCAAAAAGTATTGCACGTGCAATAAATAGTATGTACCGGGAAAATATATATTGTGCTACAATCGTTGGTTGCTTAATTGATACGTAGTTGCCAAATTTCTAAGAGTGGTAAATTTAGTGAGTGTTCGTGCACGGAATGATGAACATCTTTTATGTCTTTTGTATTCAACTGTACTTAATATTAAAAGGCCTATTAATACTAACGATATCAATAATATTAAAATTGTAATAATAATATAAATGGCGCATTCAGTTCTTATTCATTTATTTATAGATTTATTTATTTAGGCCTATTTGTTTATTTATTTATTTGTTTATTTATTGATTGATTGATTGGTTGATTGATTGATATTAATATTAAAAGGCCTATTAATACTAACGATATTAATAATATTAAAATTGTAATAATAATATAAATGGCGCATTCAGTTCTTATTTATTTATTTATAGATTTATTTATTTAGGCCTATTTGTTTTATTTATTTATTTGTTTATTTATTTATTGATTGATTGGTTGATTGATTGATATTAATATTAAAAGGCCTATTAATACTAACGATATTAATAATACTAAAATTGTAATAATAATATAAATGGCACATTCATTTCTTATTTATTTATTTATAGAATTATTTATTTAGGCCTATTTGTTTATTTATTTATTTGTTTATTTATTTATGTATTTATTTTTTGATTGATTACTGATTGATTAATTGATTTAGCGATTCATTTATACTGACATTTAGTCATATATTGATTTAGTCAGTTTCTTAAGTATTATTTGTAGGCCTATGTATTTATTCTGGTTTTGATTTGATTGATACTGATATTTTTATTGTTTTTTAAAGTTTTGGCATATAACATTATACATTATAACACGTTGTGTTATGAATTTGCAACAGCTTTTTACATGTTGATATCGTTGAGGCATGTTATGATGGTGTATGTTATACACCTACTTATGATCATCCCAATACATCCATAAACGTGTTAATGTGAAACGAGATTACTTGAAATATATATTTCAGAGTTGAAAGAGTTTCAACTACGAACATAATTCTAAAATATGTCTCTCTGATTGGTTGATTGTCAAGAGGATTACGGCATCCTCAAAGCCTCTTGCTGTAATTCTCTAATCGATATCTATTATAGGACCGATCTTTTGAAATCCATACAACCGTGTCAAATGAAATAGTCTCGGATCATAGTTTGTGGACGATACAACATTGATACGTCAGATTTCGGAATTGTATTAAAAATAGGCACAAATCACATTGAAAACAGGTTGAATGCTGGCAAAAGTAGATAAAATAACTATTGGTCGAATTTACATTAATCAGTGTCCTTGCTTTCATTTTCTCATTTAATTTGTTTTAATTGTAATTAATTTCTTTGTCCACTGGCTCTGTGGTAAATCCGGTATTGCCCAATATTTATCGCCCATTACCCGTGTTAATCTATTTATTTATTAAAATGCACCATCTATTAAATTCCTGTAATACAATGTATAGGCCTAGTGTATTTGATAACAAATTTGTTTTTATTTTTTATTGGAATTTGGGTGCCATTACACGATTTCATATATATAAAATATGTTTGGGCATGGAGGAATTAGTATATGATTAAAGATAGACATACTCTTAGGCCCCCTTTTTTAATGTTTGTACATTATTAATATTAATATTTATGTACAAAATGCAAACGAATGTATATATATTTGATTGTTTTGTAAACATTAAATTTGATGTTTACTCATAATTATGTCTGGAAAGTCAGGGAAAAACTAAGCAGCATCGGTATTTAGTTTCCTGGGAAAGTGGATCAGATGAGCAGTGAGTAAAAACATTCGCCCTAAATCTTTATTTGATTTTTATCTTTTTATGAATTTATTAGGCCTACTGGTAAAGTGCAGAAAAAACCTCAAAACGCACTCTAGGATTTTTCATCAGCAGCAGTAGAAATTTATCTTGCATAGATTTTCTGGTGTCCTCGCTTGGATTTAGCAAACAATGAACCGTCAGGGTTATAGCGCGGGGATTTAATCTGATTCAACTAGTCGTGGCACGTATATTTATTGCACGTGTAATACTTTTTGACGTCACGAAAAGTATTGTACATACAATATTGTACGTACAATGCGGAGTCTGAAGCTAGCCTTAGGGTTATCAATTTTTTTTTATCAAGGCATCAAGTTTATTAAGATTTCCTTCGTGAAGTCAAAAGAATGCATCGATTACACAACAATACAAAATTGTTTTTACTGATTTTACTGTTTTATCATGATACAGGTATAATGATTCTCTTTTTCCACTTAAAACAGATTAAAAGATAAATAAACATTTCGCATTCTGCTGTAAAATCAAATACATGTACACGTCAATGATTTTTAATCATGGTAAATACTGTTCTCTTTGTTACTCACAATTTCTTCAACTTTAACTTTATTTTCCACAATCAAACAAACAGTCAAAATTAATAATTATTAGATACATGATTACAAAAAGAAATTAAACGAAACGATTATGGGGGAATGATCGAGAGGCCAATAAGGCCAGAATTGATTACCCCCTTTTATAAGACAGAAAAAAGAAAAAGAAAAGCAAAATGAGAGACTATCACACAAGACACATAAAACTTAAAAACTCAGTTGCTCCAAGAATTAAATGTATGATGAGAAAAGATGCAATTTGTATTTATTCAGTGATTTAGCTTCTGATATTTTCATTTAGGGAGTTCCACAGGATTGGGCCTATGGTTCTGACTGCTTGATGAGTAAATAATATACATATCTTACTTGTCACCAATGCTCTATAATTGTTGAGAAAAATGCAAAAATAGGCACAAAATTGGACAGGGTGTAGTACCCCCTTAAACAAGTTTGGTAATTGATTAAGACAGTAATTGTACATAAATACACCTAATTCTAATTTGTAGGTATCAAATACGTTTAAAAAATCATATTTATGAAAAAGTGGTCCAGAATGACTCCGATAGTGGCTATTGGCTATGGTTCTCACAGCTCGTTTTTGAAGCTTGTGTATTTTCTCAAGATATGTTTTACACGTGTCCCCCCAAATGAGAATCCCGTAATTTATATAAGGCAAGACAAGAGTACAATATAGTGTTTGTAAAACCCGTTCAGGCACTTCCGAGTGTGCAGCAGCTGAATCCGATAGTGCTTGAAATCGACAGTTTAGTCCATTTTACAGTTTGGTTACTGTTTGGTCTTATTATTTGTTCATTATTGTTCTTGTACATGTGTCTCTCAGAGCAGGGTCGGACTTACCTTTTTGGGGGCCCTGGACCAGGCCAAAATTTGGAGGCCCCAAACGCACCGTGATGCGCGCAAAAATGTGCAATTTTGTACCCTATTTTGGCCCCAAACATGGTGTTTTTCGGCTAAAATGGAAGATGCACAGGGCAATTTTGGGGCCCTGGGCCCGGGCCCATTTGGCCCAATGGTAAATCCAGCCCCGACTCAGACCCCATTTCCTTCTACGTGACCGCCGCCTGTAGCAATACATCCTACTACTGTACAGGTATTTGGATATAACATTTTATTAAATTTTCTAAAAAGTGGCACAAAAGGGTTTTCATACATTTGTGTTTAGTGATCTCTAGATTGCCGAAACCAAAATGAATGAAACAAACGGTATTTGAAAGCTAGGACTGCACCCCTGACGTTGATGTAAGCATTATGTCACAACAGTATTTTCTAATTGCCAAAGATGGCGCTTTCCTTTTTTATACTTTTGTTAATAATAATTATTAAAAACACTACTATTATATCTAGTTTTGTTATTAGGCCAAAAAAAGGTTTGTCTCAAAGCTTGCGCGCGTATGTGTAAAATCGCGCGATTTGAAAAAAAAGAAGAAAAGAAATACGGAAATTTGATTAATTTTTATTTTACTTTTTTCCGGAAAAATTCGGCGAAAATGAGACTTTTTTTCTCAAAATACCATAAAAAAGTCGGGAATAAAAACAAATCGCATTTCGCATTTGTTTTCAAACCACTCGTGAGCTTTGAGACAAACCTTTTTTTTTACCTTACTAGCTTTAGTAAACTATTATATATTTCAATTGCTTTCACTGTTGTATCCTACATAATTATAATAATTATAATATATAATTATAATATATTTTCAGTACGGTATTTGAAAGCTAGGACTAAACATCTTGGATGTTTGTTGGGGACTCTGAATCTGATTGTTCAGTCCTTTCCAAGTCTTCATAATCGGAATCTGCATCTGAATCTGAATCTGAATCTGATTGTTCAGACTCAGTCTTTTCCATGGCAGGATTATCCCAGTTAGGCATTGCATGTTTTCTGGTATATGCCCTTGCATCTTCGTCATACTTAGCTCTATCTTTTTGGTATATTTCTGCTCGAGCTTTGTTCCATGGATCTAAAGGGTTTGGGTCACACAGTAGAGTGCTAATTGTCAATAGAACTGTAAAAATGATATGAAAACAAAAGGTTAGTTTCAAAAGAGCCTATTTTTGTACTCAACATACATGGTTAACACTAGGTCATAAGTAAATTCGGTAGTAAATTCTTGCTATTAATTTTTTTCTATTTATATGTAAGCTTTTTTAAAGACTGACACGTGTATGTTTCACCTGAAAATCCTAGTCTGAAAATAAAAATCAGCAACGCATCCCAATAAAATTCATGTATATTACTAGCTAGATAGAGGTAACTATCCCAAACATAACATAACCACCCCAAAGTTTCTCTACATACACCCCACTACCCACCTCACACACCTCTGCACCCACCTCACCCCATAGGCCTACATAATAGTACATACCGGTACATAATAATAGGGATGACCATGAAAATTTGAAGTTTCTTCTGTATAGTAGAATTATACCTTATATTAAAGGGCTCATGAAATGGAGCATTTCAGTCTTTAAATGACCTCAATAGGATAAATGGTTCTGAAGTTATGGCCAATTTTATATGTGTGTTTTGAATAGGCAGTTTGGACAGATTATGGACACCAAGGAAAAATGGCACACAATTTAATAATTTCCAGTTTCAAATTCAGTATTTTCAAAAAACACCTTTTCAGTAACCCTTGAAAATGGATTACATGCTTTATACAAATACTCACAAGAAGAAATCATTTATAAATACGGGTTTTCATAAATGCATTCGGAGATCTGGTCTTGTGAAATTGCCTTTTTGTTCTATATTTCTTTGTACAAATCCAAGAAATGGAAGAAAAATTATGAACAAATTTGACCCAAAAAATGGATCACCAAATTTTGACAATTGTTATTTAAGTCACAAAACATGTAATAAAGTTGATTTGTAGTGATGATTTTTTGTGCGAGGTTTCCGAATTTTGCATCAAAGGCCCAAAAAGTGCAAAATTCGGAAACCTTGCATAAAAATTCGTCACTACAAATCAACTTTATTACATGTTTTGTGACTTAAATAACAAGTTATCAAAATTTGATGATACATTTTTACACATGAGACTAATCCATGTGCTCAGTTTCTCATGGGGTGTTAGACATATGAACTATGTGACTGTTAATGAACGCTAGCTGAAGTGAAATCTACAGTATATCTGCATCAAAATATTTTACTGCATATTTTCTCTAAATTCCAAGTTATATTGGATGAGTCAAGTTTTGTATATTATAATAATAATATTGAACCAATTTCATGTACAATGTTAAGATATTACATGGTCATTGCAGAGTACATTGTGCATGTAGGCCTACGTAACTGCATAATTCTGAATCCGATTAAAAGAGGGTCTAAATTTCATCATCCAATATGCACCCCTAAAATAGTAATGAAATTTTGTGAAATTGCACATGGAATTAGATAAATAAAATTTATATATAGTATAGTATACAAAAAGTTTACTCACCTAATATATCTTGGAATTTGGAGAAAATTTACAGTAAAATCACTCTTTTATACAAATAACCTGTAGATTTCACTTTAGCTAGCTGTGTACAAAAATTATGGGTAGTTGAAAGCATAAACTCAGCTTTACCAGAGGGGGACTTCCTGTCAGCTGATTGGCCAAGTTATAGATATATTAATTGATATTTAGGGGTGCATATTGGGACTTTTTCCAAAACATGTTTTTGCCTATCTGACAAACAGCCTGATAATTACCTAGCCGGGACACCGGCTAGGTCTTGTGATGCTATCGGATCTTTCTTCTTTCTTCTTCTGCTTCTTTCTTCTGTCAACAAATTTCAAAATGCTTCTTCTCTTACATGTTACATCCTACAATGACTTCACTTGCACATATGCATCGGCTATATCCAGTGTCTATAAGGTGTTCACAAATTTGGGGTCAAAGGTCATTAAGGGTCATTTCCGGTATAAAACCAAATATCTTCAAAATGCTTCTTCTCCTACATGTTACATCATATAATGACGTCACTTGCACATATGCATCGGCTATATCCAGTGCCTATAAATTATTCACAGAATGTGGGTCAAAGGTCATTAAGGGGGTCATTTCCGGTCTGAAAGCTAAAAATATTCAAAAAATCACTGTCTTTACAAATTACACAGCAGAGTGTTGTCATTAGCACACATGCATTGCTACCTACCAGGGTCTTTGGGGTGTCTACAGTTTTGGGGTCAAAGGTCATTAAGGGGTCGCTTCCGGAAAAAAAAAAAAAATCATCAAATATGTTCATTTTTTTATATCTCAAAACATAACCAGACCAGAGTGACATTAATTTCATATATGTATTAGTGATACCCGATGTATGCACGGTATTTTTATTTTTTGGTCAAAGGTCATTTAGACGTCATTTCCGGTTTTAAGCTAAATAACTTCAAGAATTTTTATCTCCATAACTAAGCATAGTAGATTTTTTTAATTTAAACTGTAACAATGCATTTTCTCGGTGTATATGAGGTTTTTTTATATTGGGGTCAAAGGTCATTAAGGAGGTCAAAACGTCAAATTTGCAAAAAAATGTTTAAAATTACGGAAAAGTAGCTGTATCTCAGCCTATGGAAGACGGATAAAGCCCCTACATGCTACAGTGATGCACCATTAATGGTGTGAGATGTCCATAATAGCCGGTCAAATGTCAAGCTTTAAGTTAAGACTGACATTTCCGGCCCCGGCTAGGTCCAGATCTGTAACCAGATCTAGTAATACTACTGATGCATTGTGTGTGCACTCAAGCCTAGATCCATTGGTCAATGCAGTGAATGAGTTAGCTGTTGTGCTGGTCATCACTAATAATAATATTTATATAGCACGACTATACGAGTAGCTATACATTTAGAAAGTAGGTCCTATACGCCGTAGAAGTGACGTAGTTAATCGGATTAACTACCATAGCAATAGATGAATACAATTTTGGCTATATCGCCCCGCAGTACATGCGGTACCGATGCAATTGAAACGGTATTGGTAAATCAAGTTAACACATAATATTATTTTTATGTAATTCCCATTTCATTTTCCTACCCAAATCGCGTAGTACCCCTTTAAATTTCATTTCTGCATTAAATAAATGTTAGTATTTATACAGCGCCTTTCACATGTGAACATGTACCAAAGCGCTTTACATTTATTCCGCCGTCATTAGAATATGTCAGCTGCCATACAATGCCCAAGGCATGGTCATACCTTTGGGCGGCGCTCAATGGACAGTATTCATAACAGCTCCCCATTTCACACCTGGGTGGAGAGGAGTAATCGAGATAAAGTGCCTTACTCAAGGGCACAACACGGTGGTGTCGCCGGGGCTCGAACCCGCAACCTTCCGATTATGAGTCCTAGCCCGTTCCGCTCGGCCACCGTGCTCCCTACGTCCTTTAATGTGCGCTTCTGCCCATGTGCGGTTCAATCAATTATCTCCGTCAGCCAATCAGCGCGCCGTACGTATTCAATCAATTAACCGTCAGCCGATCAGCGCGTCCGACATGCTGGCCGGCTGAATTACCGCATGTCATTCTCGTCCTTGCTGCAGTCATTCTCGTCCTTGCTGTGCAGATGAGAGAGGGTGCTAGCTGTGTAGTACTGCAGAGGTAGTTGTAGGAGTAGGAAGCTAAAATATATTATAGGGGTGTGACTGAGTATTGTATGTTATAGTCTGGAGTAAATAAAATATTGTTGAGGATAATTGAGAGAACGACCTACGTGGAGGATTATTTAGATGTGCTTCTGTTTGTAAAATATACTCTGAAGATGGGGTTCTGCCCCCACGACTTGCCCACGTCTCGTGCAAAACTTTTCGTGTTCCTGTTAAGGGATCTAAAATGAGCGTTTATTGCGTTTCGACAGTTTTTTTTGTGGGACATGAGAGCACCTCAGACCTATCGAATTGCATTCTGAATACGAAGCATGTCTATCTGATATCAAATAATTTTCATTTTTTGAAAATCACAATATAATACAAATTTTATGACAAATTATAAAAATTTGATATTTGTCAAATTTTTGATATATAACAGTCCTCGAAGTAAATTATATAAATCTAATGATATATTCTTAAAGTGTTTGTAGCAGGGAGGAAAAGCCGACAGTCAATTGAAAATTTTGACCTTTCATATTGAAGATATAGATTTTTTCCCAAAAGACCTATTTTTTTAGGTGTTTTGGGAAAAAAAATCCATATCTTTAATACGAAAGGTCAAAATTTTCAATTAATCGTCGGCATTTCATCCCACCTACATACACGTTAAATATAAATCATCAGATTTATAAAGTTTACTTCGAGTACTGTTAAATATCAAAATATCAATTTTAATGATTTGCCATAAAATGTGTATTAAATTGCGAATTTCAAAAACCAAAATTATTTGATATCAGAATGACATTCTTCGTATTCAGAATGCAATTCGATATGTCTGATGTGCTCTAATGTCCCAAAATAAATACTGTCCAAACGTTCATACCCCAGCCCTTAAGGAACTGGTATTAACCCGGCCACCTGATTATCATATCCAACGTTACTGACCTATCAGGTTTTACAGACGATGGTGGACTACATTATTCAATGTGGCAACAGCCAAAAGCGTAAACAAAACAGACAATATGACGGCAACACTGCCTGCACGATGGACGCAATTATTTTTTCCCGGAGCCAAAATCCGTTTTGAGCTCTATTGGCCGGGTGGCCCCAATACAGAAAAAAAATGCACAAAATATATTTCCCAGTGCAATGTATACATTTTCACATGAAAATAAATAATTTTAAATTCAAAGAAAAAAGAAGAAGAACATTTTTTAATCATCTCCGGTGATGGGAATCGATCTCGGGACCCTTTGCGTGGGCGGCGAGATCAGTAACCACTACACCACGTAAACTCACTGATACACATAGTGGAAATTTTTAGTATATATCGTAACATATCGTGCGTTATTCATACAAAAAAAATTAAAAAAACAGTACTTACAATGAGGTTCACTGGCGAACCTCAACGGATTTAGACTGATAAAATAGTGCTTAATAACATACGTACAGTTTTGGAATAATTTGAGACATTTTTGTGTTTACGTGTAAAACCAATGACGACGTCAAAATTCAGCCAATCTTGGCCGCCCCCCCCCCCCTGAGGTTTTACATTAAAAACACATTGAGACATTTCGCCCTCTTGGCAATCGGCCGTCCCGCCACACAATGAACCATAGACGTCAAAGAAATGCTAATCACTTACAGCTGTAAGATAAGTATGTTTGAAAAGAGCGGTATTGTATTCAATCTATTATATGATTGAAGACAGGCGATGAGTGCAACCTGCTGCAGTGCAGCGCGGTTATGACGATTATATCCGATTATGACGTCAATTCTACGGTGTATAGCGCCAAATTATGACAAATAGGCCTACATTTCAAATAAAAAACAAACCCGAACACCAGTCTGAAGGGTGTAATGAAAATGCCAACTCGCGATGGGGGTGGGGGTGGTCATACAAAATTCACCTGGAGATAGGACGGGCATAAAATTAAAATCCCCTATAATAACACGCTAATTTTTTTAGGTTTGGACAGTGCATTTTCCCATGGACCTCAAGCGTGCGTCTCTTAATAGGAACTAACCTAGGTAAAGAAAGAAAGAAACAAATAAACAGACAAATGGTCGACATAATAATGGAAACCATATAATTTGCCATTGCAAGCTATCACCATGATCACGGAAGCAAATATCCAAAATTCACGTTAATGTGGGGGGATTTTGGCTACAAAATCGCTGGTCGAGTAATCCTTGCTTTCAATGCAGAAGGGACCTGGATTAGAACAATGGAATTATCGACTATTTGTGCTGCTTGATAAAGTACTGAGTTTGACATTTTAGGAGCATGACGTGAAAAAATGTGAAATCAAAACGGAAATTCTGGCAAAACTATAAGACCCAGAGGTGGGAAATAGCTTTCTTTAGCGAATTATATTAGTTTGAAACGCTAAAAAATGAATTCCGAAAAAAGCTCGCGGACGGATGTAAGGCCTATAAAAATCAAAAATCTTACACTAAACGACACAATTTCATACCTAATTTTAACACCAGGATTAATAAAATGTACATCCAAGCATTATGTTTTTAACTCACATTACTGAAGAAAAAAAATTGCTTTATATTTGACCGAGAAAATTAATTTCATAGCAAAAAGGTGTATCTCTGAATTGTGCTGATTTTAATATGTATCGATCGACTTTTAGCGCGACTATGCATAACAAATTAATTTTTAACCATCGTTCTGAGTGTTCAATGTACGATGTCAAGTCAAATAGAAGTACGGTAGGAAATCAGTAAATTAGAGTCACGCGGTAGAGGTGACCAGCAAGTTGTAAAAATAAATAAACGACTGTCTGAATGAAGACTAAAATAATCTCCGCGAGATTATATTACACGTAAAATTAAAGTACTCGACTTATTTTTTCCATGATATTTTTTAACGCGTACAACACACATCTAAAACCAAGCTGAATGTTATTTAGTGTCCCAAATTATATTATAACAAACATACTCGTACCAAAATTAGTAGCAAAGATTGGCAAATTCCGAGTATCCAGAATTTCTGTCCCCGGCTGCAGCCGTAACTAAGAATCATTGTTTCAAGTTATGACTTTTAGTTTTTCTTTTGTTCAATTGACAGAAAACAAAACAATCAAGCGATAGAAAGCTATAGAAGAATACCAGAAGTGGTGCAGAATGACTCCGATAGTGGCTATTGGATATGGTTCTCACAGTCATAACACCTTTGTGTTAATGTTTGAAGCAGTAGCGTAGCCAGCGGTGGGTCAGGGGGGCAGAGTGCCCCTCTGACAAAAAATGAAATAGAAAATCAGGATGGCAAAGGAAAAGAAAAAGGGCAAGGAGCCCCTTTTCTAACAAAATTCAGGGGCAAAATAGTGTAAAATACAATTTTTTTCCGCGCTACGCGCGCACATTGTAACGATTTAGACATTTTCAGCCGGATAGTGGGCGAAAATAGTGTAAATGTCATTTTCTTTCACACTACGCGCGCACATCATCCAAATAAAGCCTTTTTCGGGAAGCTCGAAGACATACAATCTCTATGTATTGTATTATGCAACTGCAATTTTTTTCGTCTGTGCCCCCGAATTTTTTTTTGTTTTTGCCCCCCCCCCCCCCCATCAAGAAACATGGCTACGGCCCTGGTTTGAAGTATACAATCATATAATGTTGTCATTTAAGTCTGAACCATGATGTCTGTATGTTTGTATGTTAAAAATCAAGCAGTCGCCTGGCAAAGTAAATAAATTTTAAGGTTCTTTTTTACTATTTGATGCACATTAAACCCAATAACATTGAATCTTTTTGTTGTGAAAAAGAATATCAACTAGACTTGATGCAATTTTGGTTTTGTGCCATGTTGGCCATTTTAGATGATTTTTGGCAAACATGATTTTAGTGTCTCGATTTGGAAAAATAAGTGCAATTTCATAAGAAATTTGATATTTTCACATTATCACAGTTTGCATATATAGGCCTATAGACCTATTAGAATAAATAAATATGAAAAGGTATATATGCTTATGTCAATTTTGCTTCCAATTGCTATGTTTGGACTTAATAATTTTATTTCGTTTCAATGACCTATCAGAAATTTTGAAAATTCATAATTCGAACAGATTTTGTCCGATTTTGACCATTTAACCACCAAATACTTCTGATTGACCTCATTTGAACTTTGACCTCGGGTAAACTCGGATTGTTTTGTCTATTCCCTCACATCAATGATGTGGCAATAAGTTTAAGCCCAACTGGGCCCATTTTAAATGTTGACCTCATTTAATTGCATCATTAATTGTTTAATTTTTGCTTCAACCACTTGGCGTGTTTTTCTAGTGTCTCCGGGTTTTCGCGGCCTGCTGTTTGCGTTCTTTTTGCCTCTCCCCCGTAAAACACTGCGAAAGCACGTCTGGTGGTGGTTGTGATTTCGTTGTTTTCCGAATTAGCATTTATGCTGTGTTGTAATAATCTTGCTTGATTTTATCTTGTTTTGCTCTATTGGGCTTTTTAAATTTGTAGTATATCTTGTAGTTAAGATTTTTCTGTAAAGCG
Source organism: Amphiura filiformis (assembly GCF_039555335.1). Classification (NCBI taxonomy): domain Eukaryota; kingdom Metazoa; phylum Echinodermata; class Ophiuroidea; order Amphilepidida; family Amphiuridae; genus Amphiura; species Amphiura filiformis. Next base: position 62,121,243 of record NC_092640.1, on the reverse strand, counting down.
CATTGAGAAACTGTTTTGTTTGTAACGCGCTCTATAAGTGTATATTATTATTATTATTATTATTATTTGACCTTTGACCTCGGTTGACCACAGGTTGACTTGTTCATGTTAACCTCATACCAAGGATCCTAATAAAGAGCAACTTTCGATTTGGCCTGACCTTTGACCTCAGATGACCATCGCGGTTTCATACTCCCCAAGTGCCGGGGATTGTTTTCCCCGAGTTACACCCCAATCGGAGCAACTTTCAATTTGACCTGACCTTTGACCTCGGATGTCCTTTGTGGTTTCATACTCCACAAGTGCCGGGGATTGTTTTCCCTGAGTTATAGCCCGTTCGGAGCAACTACAACTTTGACCTGACCTTTGACATCGGATGGAATTTGCGGTTTCTTACTCCCCAAGTCCAAGTGTCATGGATCATTTCCCCTAAGTTACAGCCCAATCAGGGCAACTTTGAATTTGACTTGCCCCCCCCACACCCATACTGACCTAGCTCCCGCACTTTCCCCCATCACCAAGCGAAATTGCATTCCTCGGTGCCTGGTCCACTTTTACAGCAAATAGCCCCCCCCCCAAAAAAAAACACACACACGATAAAATCTTATGTGAGATCCACTGTACAAAACCTCCACACTAATCAACCATTTCCTTCCACTCAGTGCACTGAAATGACCAAAACGAGTAACAGTACATGTCATCGCGGCATCAACTTAGCATGGCTACCATTCGTCGTAAAATCTCAGTTTAAACTAAGTGATAATTTAGGTAATTATTAAAGATACGAAAGAAAATTCATGTAGAAAAGGATATAGTTTTACAGTCACTTGAAAATATTAACAGTATGCATGACAAATAGTTGATACGTGCTCAATTCGATCAGCATGATCGATCTTTTATCCCTAAAAGTCAGTCCGCCATGTTTGCCATGGCGTCCGTGGATACGAGTTTATGTTGTCTCACAAATTGTATGATATTATGGATTGTTTTCAACTATAAACACCAAAATGATGTTAAATATAGATTTGCGGAATACAAAAACATAAATATGTTATGATTAAAAGAAAATAAGCTTTAAACTTTCCAGTAATTTTCAAGTTCAAGTTTCCATCACGTACCGACTGCGCCAGTTTTGTGAAAAATATTTCCGCATTTGCCCAGCTGTTACGCTATGGAAATGTACAATTGTTTTTGCTCTGCGATTGCTTAAATTTCTAAAAATGTTCAATGGGCAAAGTTAGTAGGCGGAGCATACAGGCAAGTTACCAGACCGTCACTGATACACACTCGGCTATGGAACGTATAGAAGCCAAATGTTTGATCAAGAACGACGAGAGCGCTATTGTGTACTGACGAAGACTCAGTTACACCCGTGGGCTCTATTAGAACAAAGGGTACCTCTCGCTAAAGGGGGCGCATTCACATGACATTCTTTTGATCACTTATTGACAGTAGCCCGTCTGGTAAAGCGTTAATACGCTGTCAGGTTAGTAACCGATTTAATGGTGGGACCCTTTTGTCCTGAACAAAAGGTACCTTTCGATGAATAGCTTGTCGGTAAATCAAATTGGCACGAAGGAACAATGGGTTACGTAATCTATTACCCCTCCACGGATATGATAGTTCCATGATTGCAGACATACAAAGGTGATGAGTGCAACCTACTTGTAGTGCAGGGCGATATTGTCAAAATTGTATTTATCTATTGCTATGGTAGTTAATCCGATTATGACGTCACTTCGAACTAAGTGAATTAAAACTCCGTGAGAGATCAGCATGATAAAAGTCCTTACGTTTCGATATGGTTATAGATGGTGACCAAGCACTGCCAAGGGTGTCCATACAAATGCTACCCCAATCGCTTATGTTGAGATGGTAAATCTTCGTTTTGAAAGCTATCTATGTGAAATAATAAAAAAATAATAATTAGAAGCTACCCGTTCAAAATGTGACGAGGTGTATTATGATAACCACACAATCAATCGTGATGCTTTGAAGTAAGAAGTGTTCGTTTTTCTCCATATATTTTTGCCTATTTTACAAGTGCAAATATTTTGAAAAATATTGAACTTACGGTTCTTAAACTTGATGTGTACAATAAAATACAAAAAAGCACTTGGACATTCCCAGCAAACACATAACGTTATACAGAAAAGGTTTACACACCGGGTTATATAAAGGGTATAAAAACGCTTTAATAACATTCATAAACATTTCTGAAAACGTATGACAAAACATTCTAACACAATGTTATTTAACTATTGACAAAATATTTTGCAAAAATGTTTACCTAATAATACAATAATATTTTAAAACAATAAACGTTTTAAGAACATTTTGTGACCTCTTTTCTTAGACGGAAAATTATGACGGGTTGTGAGCACGGTGTTACGTTACAAACAAGACGGGTCGTTTCTTGATTAAATATACGTGTCATGACTATTTTATAATCAAACATGTGTCAAGAATAATAAAAATCAGGATGTGACAATTAGTAATTTGAATGTGTCCAATTCTTATGTTAATAGCATATTGTTATTAAAATGAGGGTCTGACCTTGCTAGGACTGAGCTTGACTCGAATTCTATATTCTATTCTAACTTTTGTGCAATTAAATAGCTGTCCAATGATCGGCTTCAATCGTATACCATTTTTGTAATAAAATAAATGTTTCTGTTCAATTTATTGTGTATAAACACCGGGTATAAACATCATGTTTTTACGTGAATTTTTCGCATCAAAAGTGCCGAGTTTGGGTGAAATCTAGCTAAATCTAGTAATGTCAAATTCCGATGCATCACCCCGTCTGATAGAATTCTATTACAATAATATTGAATTCTAACAGATAAACTCCAGTAAACCTGGATTTATCAGCAGTTTAAGCCTAGGATATGTTAACTGGACAAGATAAACAATCGAGTGTACACATGACAATTAACTACATGTATTAAAACCAGCCGCCAATCTTAAAATATACTACAGACAGGCCCACGTACTTTTCAGTCCCAGACACGTCACTGTAAGCTGTGTGACCTTAGTCAAACATTGTTGGTTCATTTGTGAACGACTATTGTATGATTTTCTTTACCTACTTATAAAATCAAAAATTTATGCCGGGAGCCAAATACCATTCAATAGAGAGCTTGCGAAATGAAGTTTGAAAATTTACTTTAACTTGAACGGTAACTTCAGATATATCGATTGGATTTCTTGCTCAAATTTACTCCAACGCGAACGTATGATTGGTTACTGCACCAACAGCGTCTTGTCGCTTAAACTCGGGACATGTGTATCAATGTGCGTTCTAAAGAAGGTCATTTTTTAAGAGCTTTTAACCTTCTGCGATAAAGTGTATCTCTTTTGTTTAGTCAAGTGGTTATTAGTCCCACTTCAAGACAAAAGACTATCTCAGGCGCTTCGTTTGAATAAAGATGAATGAACTCGCGATACCACTCAACGAGGATTATGTCGGGACCCAGCGCTAATCTCCTTATCATATTATTTTGAACTTTAGCTATAGAGGTTATCCGTGTTCTATAAGCTGCATATCCTATCAACGACTGCTATACCTTGTTTAGGACTTTCAAAAGAATTACCTGCATGTGCAACCATGACTGTTTCAAAATAGTCCGCCAAGAGTCATGCAGGTAACTCCGAGGTCATCCATTGAATTGTTTTGAATAAGGAATACTACGGGAATCAGCGCCTTTTGTTAGAAGTCACACATGAGTAAAGTGGATAACCTCTATACGCTGGCGAAGTTACGTAATAAATCGGATTATCTACCATAGCAATAGGTGAAAACAATTTTGAATATATCGCGCTGCACTACAAGCAGGTTGAACTCATCACCTGTGGATGTCTGCAGTCTGCACGATGCACGATGCGATCGATATGACCAAGCGGTTGTTTCGGGCTATGTCAATGGTCGCGCTCTGCCATTCACCTCTACAGGCCCGCGTGGTTCGTTTTAATTTGCAACTTTTGAAAATGCACCAAATTTCATAAACTGGTATCAATCTCTCTGCATTTAGAGTGTCTGGCAGCAAATTTGGTATCAAATTGGAGCTAACAAGATTCTGCACACGACCTTATCAATTAAATTGTCATAACAAGATCAAGTTTTGGTGAAGGACAGGTTATATGACTGCGGACTTTCTTTATTTGAGCAGTTTATTATTTAATAAAGGCTCGTCAGCTTTGTCAATTTCATATTCCAATTTACTACGCAAAGCCTAATGAAACACCTATTCTTTCCCCTCCTTCTCAATCTCCCCTTTCCCTCCTGTTTCCCTTCCCCTACCTTCTCCATATTTCCCCCTCCCTCTCCCCTCTATCTGTACCCGCTCGCTCAAACTTGACCCCCTCCTATAATACCCCACTCGCACTCCTGTTTCCCCCTCCCCAGTTACTTTGTCAGTGTTTTCTGTTAGGAGGGGGTGGGCGATTCTCAAAGGGAAACATTTTTACAAACACGGGCTAAAAATGGCTGGAAAAGGCCTAAAAGCCTAAAATATCACGGCGTCCAGCATCCAACAGGGGAGGGTCAAGAAGGAAGACAATATGTCACATGGGGGCTGCCCCTCCCCCTTGGCTACCGTCAATGCACCTCCCTGTCCACTTCCAATACCCCCTCTCCTCCTCCCTACTCCCTCTCTTACCAAGCACAACCTATAACATGTTATATTTAAAAATGTTATGCACCTGCTTTACTCTTCCAGAAGTATCGTACACTGCTTGCTCATGTAAAACCACGCCATTTCTACGGGAACGTAATCCCCTTGAAGTGGAAGTCATGACAAAACTTCATTTCGCAAACTAATTTGGTGTACGTGATGAGCACACACAAAACTATATACCAAGCGTGACGTTTGGAACAAAAATTATTTTAATCTAATTCATTCAGTAATTTTCAGCAACATGTGGCATGTTTTTTACCCAAACCAAATTAGATTTCCAATAATTGGTCTTTTAACTAGATAATACATAAGAGGTAATTATGTAGTCTATGAGAAAATATGCAAAACTATTGTTCTTAAATTGATGTAATTTCATCATAATTTACGGCACACTACACACCGACATCGCCTGGCTAATAATTACTTGGTACAGCAGAGATACTAAAATAAATACCCGGGATCGATACACGTGAATGTGCTATGCACGATTTGATATTCAGACGATAAATATTTGGATACTGGGGTAGAAAATGATGAATATCTCCCGTAATTGATTTAGTCTAAAGAATCCAGATTGGGTTCCTTGCACTTGAATATATATGTTCAACGGATATGATAGTCGTTAGCTAGCGTCTTGAGAAAGAAGCGTGCGTCTTGAACTCAAAAACGGACAAAAATATGCTGATTTTATATTTGCTGAACTCTAGCGCAGCGCGTAGGCTAGCTGCACCCACTCCCGTATAGGCAGTATAAAAGTCGACAATTACCAGGCTATTGTCAGTAGCCTTAGTCACGTCCCTCGGCTCATTATGCGTCTCAAAGGTCGGAACAAAATGGCCATGCGTTGCTGTGGATTCAACCTACCATAGCGATTTCTGCCATGAAGATATCGGGGCGATGACACTGTAGATGAGGGATCTGTACGAAGGGATAAGCATCCTAGGTTACATAACCAAACCGGAAGATGTATCCTAGGTCCAGACAATAGGAGGATTAGTGGCCATTTTGCCTTCTACATGATTTTATTCACGTGTCCTTAAACTTTAGTACACAAATATATAAGTTAACAGGTTTACAGTTTTAAAATTATATTTTGAGTATACAATATATTCTGTAGTAAATCGATGAAATGACGGTGATTGTTCAGGTATTATATGCTTGATAGAATTAAACTGTCTGACCAGCTAGTATTCTCCTCCGCCGTCAGTGTGATTTCAGTCACTCCACGTACCGTAAGTTTGCGAAGGTGGAGGAGACTTAAGCTGTATTGACGAACACGCATGCTTTAAAAATGGTGTAGCCTAGGTCGAACAACAGCGTGACGTAGTTCCCGGCATTGTTCCTATGCACTTTCACCCTCCTGTGTAGATTCTCGCGTTAACTTCTACTTCCAGCGGCTTTAATGGCAGAGTGGTTTTGAATACATTATCCTCTATAATCCTCTAGACATTAAAGTTTGTGGTTTCAAACTTCATTTCGCAAGCTCTCTATTATATAGACCACTTGGCATGTGATGTCATTGCCCGGCAGTATGCGCGCGCATTATGGCAATTTCCATTGCTCTTTGCCCTGCAGTGTGCGTACGCATCGTAGTTTGCTAAGGGCACGTGAATTTTAAATCGCCCGCCACATTTCATGTAGTACAAGAAAGCTATTGAGCAGTGTAGCGACTCGTTCAAGCATATCGACAGACGAGTCCTGATGCGATCAAGCAAAATCAGTCGGAACTCGGAATTATTAAATTTTCAGTCTTTTATAGGATAGTAAAAAACATTTACAAAGCTGCATTTTGCAGAAAACCTTATTGAAATTGAGCAACCAGTTCCAAAGATATAAGCAATTAAAGAGTTTCCAAAACAACAGGAAACAAAAGTTCCGACTGATTTTGCTTGATCGCATCACATTTATTTTACCCCTGTGGACCAATTTATAGTGTCACACATCATTGCGTTCAGTCACAATGGTAAATTGTGTAAGACAAGTGGCCTGTTTAAAAGTTACACCTACGTCCATAGCAGCCAGGATTTCTCATGAATAGGCCTGGCCTATACTGTATTGTTTGAGAGTCGACTCCTATGGACTCAGATGCAACTTTTAACACTGTTTAAAACGGTCTCATTTTTTACATAATGAACCATTGTAAATTGTTACATAACATTGTTACGTAAGACTTTCTCTGTGTGTACCATTTTTCGCAGGTGGTCGCGTGCACATGACTTACTTTTAATCATTTTATTCAGCACGAATCTGGACCAATTATATGACGCATCAACTTACTTAAAATGATTCCAAATAATTACTGTACGTACCTCAGGTGGATGAAATGGATATTCCGGCGGTAGAATGATGTCCAAATAAAACACGCCTCCGTGGTATGGTGTGTCTTCCTATAACAATGTTACAAAATAGAAGGATATCAGTCACTCCCTCATTTCAAATATATAGTTTTGGTTTTTGTGCTGGGAGGACACAAGAGGGTATATATAACCAAAAGTATAATGGCCTATAACCATACGTATATAATAACCTATTGTGCTAACATTTTCATTATCGGATATCTATCAACGCGGGCGACAGTTGCTCTCTTCCGTAGGTGGCACACTTTCATGACACCTTATAATTACACCCGAGTTCTATATACGAGGCCTACATGTAGAAATCATGTGCATATATTGAGGGGTGGGGGGGTGTTTTGTTTATTTGTCTGAAATATAAACGATGCATGATGATGTAGATGATTTGATTATGAATTAGATTATTCCCCGGAAAGCACAACCCATACCTCTTACCTATGTTCCCTCCGCCACCTATATATAACCTCCTCCCTCCCCCTCCCCCCACTCGATATCGACTCTTCCCTATTATTCCACTCCACTCTTGAGCTCCCCTAGGCTCTCTCCCCCTCCTTTCCTTCCCACTTCCAATACTCTCTCCCCTCTGTTTCTTTTTCTACCTTACCCTTACCCCCACCCCCCATACACACCCTCTTTCCCTGACGATCTCTTCTATCTCGAGTCTCTCTCTTCTCCAATAAATAAATTGAATAAAAGTCAATTTAAACAAGCTTTCTATGATATTGATCTTCCGTCATGGGACATGCACATAAATAGAGTTGTGTAATTGTGTTTATATCACTCAAGTCAAGTGTCTTTGGTAATGCATGTGGAAATATTTCGATGGTCTATATATTTTCACAGTGAAATAAGCTAAGGCTGATTCGTAGTCTCAAGTCAATGCTTTAAAACTAAATCAATGCTTTCAAATGTAGACTGCTTTGTTCGACTTCTCTGCTCGTGAATATTGCACTGCGAAATTTAAACATTTCTTTTGTATACTTAGATCAGGTAACTTCAAATCCTGTAATTTTCTTCGTCACACCACTTATAAGAAACTGAAACCAAAACCGAAACTATCTGTCACAAATGTTTACTTTTAAACAAAAGGTACAAACAATGAGTTCGATATCTTGTGATTCAAGTGGTTAGGCAGGACAATAGGAAACCACGTGACCAAAACCAAAACCAAAACTAAAACTAAATATTTGAAATGAGGCACTGTATGTTATGCGTTACATAATGTACTATTGTGTACAACTTATCAATATGAGGCACTTGTCGAATGATACACGTGTCTTTCTTTTTAGATACTAGCCAGGATGCTTTAGAAAGTTGGGAAAATATATACAGCAGCAAGCATTATATTTGTTTTCTGACATTTACCGAAAAAATGATAATTATTGCTTTTCATTTTACCGAGAAAATTAATAAGTGGAAAAAGTGTAACTAAATATTTTTCTAATCTCAACACCGAATTCGATCGTTTCTAGTGCCCAATTACGTATAAACTGAGTGTGTCTAGTAAAACAATAGCTATCGACTGACTGGCGTTCTGAGTGAGGAATACATTATCCATTAACTTCAACATCTCTACTGCTCGTATGGAAATTGTAAAATATCATGTAAATAGGGCTTATATTATTACAAAATGCTATTTAAATAGAAATTTAATAATTAATATGGTTTTTGTATGGATGATCTCAACCTCTCTATCTCTCGTACCACCACATTTTGTAAAAATATAACAATAGTAGAATAACAGTTATATTTTAAGCACGGTTTCAAATATTTTCTAGGGAGACTCCCGTGTTAATGTTTACAAATTAGGCAACAGAACTGGCAAACAAATTCACGTTTGTTATTGTTGGCAATATCAAAAGCCTATAGAATGAAAAGCCTTGTTTCTGTCAAAAATAACACGTACATGTCTTCAATCATATGTGATGCGATCAAGCAAAATCAGTCGGAACCCGCAAATATTGATTTTGAGATATAGCCAAACATAGGTAATATTTCCTTTTCTTTCCTATTGTTTTGGAAACTCTTTAATTGCTCATATCTTTGGAACTGGTTGTACAAATTCAATGGGGTTTTCTGCAAAATACTGCTTTGTAAATGCCTTTTACTATCTTGTGAGAAACTGAAAATTTAATATTTCCGAGTTCCGACTGATTTTGCTTGATCGCATCACATATAATAGATTGAATACGATACCGCTCTTTTCGAAGAGACTAATCTTACAGGTGCAAGTGATTAGCATTTCTTTGACATCTATGGTTCAATGTAGAGGTACCGCATGAACGTAGTAGTGCAGCGCGATATAATCAAAAATTGTTTGTACCTATTGCTATGGGTTACGAGGTTGCATCGTTAGCATCCAAGTTTCGCGGGAAAAGCAGTGGACCAGTTCTTCTGTGATCAAGCTATCAGACAAGATGACGAAAGCTCAGTTCCGTGAGTAATACATTTTAGATTTGGCTAACAAAAACAAACAGTTTTATGATCTCAACAATCCGAATATCTTTGCTAAATACGTATAGTTTAGGTTGCTTAAACGGGCTCCCTATTCAAATGTTAACTATGGTAAAATAATTCGCGACCCGCGGATAAAAAATAAGTCAGGGTCGGGCGGATTTTTAGGGTCGACCAGGTTACGCCAGCCAATCAAACTCAAACAATTGTTTAAGCCTAATATAATATATGCTGCATACGTAGGATGTGTGGAAGCATATTCTATTGTGCAATATATAATGATTGAACTCACCGGACCTAATATCATAGCCTTCCATTTGTAAACTGAAACATACAACAAACAATCAAAATAAGTAATTAATAAAAAATAACTTAAATTGACGAGAGTGACTATGAGATAATAATTATGTGGGTTTGTGGACATCAATCAGTGAAATAATGAGGCCTATATTCAGTGTCGTAGCCAGGACTTTTTCAGAGGGGGGGGGGGGGGGGGGGGTAAGGCAAATTTCCAGGGGGTCAAACATTAACGAAAATGGTCAAAATGGGCTAACAATTACAAAAAAAGGCCTCCCACAGGGGCGGGCAAGACTTCTCCCCCCTTACACTGGCTAGCCCACGACCTATATTATATAGAATCTGAAATTTGGATACATTAATATTGCAAAGTGTAGGGGCAGATATATCCAAATGTTCCAAATAAATATATAAACAAATTGGGAAAAGGGTTTAAATATTGTATGGGGGCACAAAAATCCAATAAATAAATATAATATAAATGCATAAATAAATGTAAGCAAGGGAGGAGACTTAGGCCTACGCATCGTAAACTGGAACATTAAAAATTAATAAATAATTTTTTAGTCATAAAAATCGGCGAAACTTCAGGCAAAACCCAGTATTGACAAGCAATAAATTAAAAGGATGCCTATATGAATAATACCAAAATAAAAAAAAAGAGAATAAATAAAAACACAAAAAGCTACCAAAACAGACAAAAGAAGCAAAAGGAAATAGCAGGAAAAATAAACAAAGATACCGACTAAATGAGGTTGGATGGTACAGCTTATTTGAAGGCCTGAAGGGAAGTGGACTTGACGATGGCTTCCGGTAAGTAATTCCAAAGCGAAGGACCGTATGGAGAGAAGAATCTCTTAGAATGAGTCAGGCGGCAAAAAGGGGGATCAACAACGTAGGAATTTCGGTGACGCATGTCAGGACGGAGATGGGGTCTGAAAGGGTATGGAGATGAACACATACTATGGAAGATTTTATACAAAGGGCAAAGAATGGCAACGTCACGGCGCTTAGAGAGGGTTGGTAAATCAGACTATAGAGATATTTATTTCCGCCTTTTATTGTGTTACAACACAGCTATAAAATGCTATATACCCACCCAAAAAAAAATTACAATTACATGTATACAAATAAACAGGCAACTTACGGTTATCGCCAACTGGGCCTGCGGAGCAGTTTGCAGGAGGATTTTTCCGAAGATCACGTATTTCCTGTCGAATTAAAAAAACAAACAAAAACAACAACAAAAACAGGTATTTGTATTTATTATTGTAACACTTCCACGTGCTCTTATAGGTTTAGAAAGCAGCTAAATAAAAAGGGCCCCGATCCTTCCCATGCCACAATATAAGTACTGCATTAGATAGTATAATAATACCTATGCAAAAATACTACAAAGATTGTGAAACGAATTTATTTAAAAATAAACCGATTAATTATCATGTATAAAATCAGGAAGGAAGGGTTACAGTCATATTACACTTGACTGTTAAATTATATTAAAATCATGTTTATAAAATAGTTTCAATTATTCAAAACAATTAATGATGTCAGTATCTAGTAGCGGATTAAAATAAAGTTCCATTCCCTTCGTTGTGCTTGTAATTCATCTATACGCTTAAGCCACATTTGTGTAATATATGATTACAGTGTTCAAACCGGTATGTTACTTTAGTAGCAGCATTTTACCTTTTTGATCCTCGCTATCGCAGCCATTTTAGGTTTGAAGATAAGTTCTTTTGACGACGTTCGGCTAGAGACTCTCTCAAATTGAACCTGTTTCTATTTCGAAACCACTGTTCAGTATTGATTAGGGATATCCCGATGACGATATTGCTGTGAGCTATGCTGCATGAACCTGAATGACCTCAAACATCACAAGCATAACGAATCACGTTGATAATATATATTTCTTTACCACTGTTTACGATTATCGATCTGTAAATATTTTTGTATACGATATAGCTAAAAATAATTTATAATTCCATTTCATATAGGCTTTCCAGATGTGAGCAAATCCAAAATGAACTTTTATTACTTGATCGAGCCCTTGTCAGTATTTCAAGTATCAAAATGGACCTAATTTCTGTTTTAGATAATTGTCGTCAATACAAGCCTATCCCATGATTGTATCTAAAGTCCAAAGTTAGATATCGGATAGGCCTACATGTAATTTCGGATAAACGCCACCATTTTATTGCACGAGCGCAAATAAAATGTTAAATGAATGTCGTTTGTTTCGTTCTGCATTACCAAAGCACCTTGGCACTAAATCGGTTCAACACAAAAGTGGTTCAAGACTAAACTGGTTCAAGACAAAGAATGCTACTAAAGCAACGGTACGTTTTGTTTTTGTTAGCTTGATTAACAAGAATACCATTTTTGCAATGTTTCTTTTATTATTCTTTAGTATGTGCAGTCAGTAACGTAGCTCGCTTCATATGGGCTTAAATCTATATACGAAGGTTGCCTGGTCCAAGACTCTATTGTTTTCCTCCCTCATGATAAGCACAACCCGTTAGGACGTGAAGCTTGTATGCATGAATCTGTTACTAATGCTACCTTTTGGTACCAATTAAGGTTTTGCAAATTTTGTTTCTTTAGTCTTGCCGAGCTCGGCTAGACTATTGTTTTTCAATGGTTTCTTACACAGCCGTGACGTTAGTCTAGCCGAGTTAAAAATGTCGGGTTATATAAAGGTCATGATAACGTTTTAAAACGTTTTGTATGAAAACACACTACAACAATATTTTTTAATGTTTTCAAAAAATGTTATTGTAAACTTTTTTTGCAAACATTTTTGCCAAATATTGTGTCAATACTTAAATAACATTATGTTAAAATGTTTGAACCCAGCAAACACAGAAATGTTTTTAAAATGTTTTTTTCTAAACCTGTTAATAACATTTAAATGTCGGGTTATATAAAGGTCATGAAAACGTTTTTAAAACGTTATTGAAAATATTTTGGGCAAACATTTTTCGCAAAATATTTTTCAACCTCAAAATAACATTCTGTTTAGAATGTTTTGTATCAAATTTTCAAGAATGTTTTTGGAATGTTATAAAAACGTTTTTATACCCTTTATATAACCCGACATTTAAACGTTTTCTGTAAAACATTTTTGTTTGCTGAGCAGTAGATTATCCAAAAATGGTTTTTAAGGTTATGAAAACGTTTTATACTCTTAATATACCCTTTATATAACCCGACATTTAAACGTTTTCTGACAACCTTTTATAACCTTTTGCGAATGATGTCGAAAACGTTTTGTGTTTACTGGGCCACTTTGATAGGAATGAATGGTCTAGGAATCGATCTAGCGACCTGTCTCTCTCTGTCATCTTAAGCTACAAGGTGTTCCAGAATGATCACAATTATTCAGTGTTTGAAGCTCTACATCTGTGCCAAATTTGTTGTATTTCCTATGACAAATGTATGATTTCTTCACTATATTGCTAAGTACGGCTGGGCGATAGTGATAAAGCAGCAATGTCTTATGAAGCCTTGCGCTGTATTGCACACATGCAGTTTTGTCTAGTTTTAACAATATCAATCGAATCAAGTTTTAGTCAATGAACGTAAAACAATAAGTAGGTGACATGTATGCCATTGTATTTCACGTACTAAATTTAAATACACTGTTGATTAATTTTTTTCAAACACGGTATAGATCATTCTGGGACACCCTGTGTCTTAAAACTGTCCTCCAACGCGGCTGGAATTTAAATTGTTATACCGTTCCGGTAAGTTTATTGCCCCCATTATGACATAGTCATCCTCATTTAAAAAAGATTATGGCCTCCGTAAGGTAGCACAGGCCAAAATACAATAAAACAGGAGACCGGCTAGAATGGTTGTGGAATCGAACAAGAGATCTGTTCCTCTGTCACCTTAGACATATCCATGTGTACAACAAAAAAGTTAAGGTATATTACTATACCTCATAAATATTTATTAGGTAATCCAGACATCTTATTGGTTAATAACGCCAGCGTCCGAGTACGGTATTTTGACTACTTCCCCGCGCCTGTGCAATTACGCGAACGCGGGGAAGTAGTAAAAACTTCCGCACCCCTACTACCACACGGTATATCGACCCCGCGCGTCACCGTTCCTTCAGACGTAGCACTATGCTAGAACAACGGCGATTCTGCAGATGCGAATTCGTGAAAATGGCGTCTGCTGCAGTTATTTGCCGAGATTACCGATGGATAATAACTCGCGAATTTGACGTTTTATGAAACAAAATGTTATTTATGGAAAGTTAAAAAGAAAATTTGAATAATATAGGTCAAAATGTAAATATTGATTGAACAGAAATTCTGCAATAAAATCAGGTAAGCAAAATATTAGGCCCAAGCTTTTACCATGCCGACCGGCACGATGACATGTGTGTTTTGACTTTTGTTTACGATTTTACCGTGATAGTGAAAATATTTATGAGGTATAGTAAAACAAATACAACATGTTTCATTTCGGGGAAGTAGTCAAAACTACTGGTCCCTCGGTGTTGGATGATTTGACTACGAGTAGTCAAATCATCCAACACCTCGGGACCAGTAGTTTTGACTATTTCCCCTCAAAACATATTGTATTTGTATACTATAGTATTGCTTGTATTAAGTATGTTCAATGTGTTAGAATTATCAGGGCAGTATTCATAATAATTATTGTTGATAACGCACGCGCCAAACACACGCGTGACAAGATACACCTGTCCACCTCGCATGTCGACGCGCGATCATTGTACGCAGTGTACTCGTAGGATATACGCGAGTGAATAAACATGAATACGCATTTCCTCGCCTGCGCACGCACATAATGCTGAATGCATGACTTACCGGTACTGAACAGTATACGCAATGACATACGCGAGTGTATACACATACATACGCACCCCGCGAACCGCGCACGTATATAATAATCAACACAAGACTTGCCAAACCTTGTACGCATATGACATTTACTAGTGCATACACATACGCACAAACATCTCCAACACATTTTACTTGTAACGTTTAAACGTCCAAAACGCATTGCGCATTATAGCCTAAGCATACTATTCAAAATGCGAAACGTATGCGAACACAGTACGCGTATATGACAATCAAGTGTGCTTACGCACAAACATGCGTAATACATAATTTGCCTCTCGTTATAAAAGGTCAGCAGACCTTGCTCGTCCTTCAACATGTTCGAGGGGAGTATGCCGATTTAATTTGGTTACGTAATGTATCCTTTCAAAGCAAACACTATGGACCATAAGAGCCCCGTCCAATGGCACATTTCAATAACCTCAATTACATAATCATAGCGCAAAATTTGACCTCAAGTTGCAGAGTATGAGTTTTTGTACCCAAATCTTCAAAGGTCATTCAATGAATGTATAAATGTATCCCCTGATAGATAAGCATGTTGTGGATCCTAGTGAAATGAACTGGAAATTGTGTCATTGTAAAAGTTCTAATGTTGTCCTCGAGAGAGACAGTTATATGCTTCGCTATGCATCTGTGTGTTAAAACAGGCTCACTTTGTAAAATATTATGAAGCGAGAAAAACGCATGTCTGGTTGTACATAACACGTGAGCAAGACAGGCTCTAATAATGTAAGCAAACACTTGACTAAACGTCATTTTATTTGAAAGTTACGGGTGTCTACAAAACTAAGACCTAAGACCTAAGACCCAAAAACTAAGACCTACAAAACTAAGACCTACAAAACTAAGACCTACAAAACTAAGACCTACAAAACTAAGACCTACAAAACTAAGACCTACAAAACTAAGACCCTATCTACAAAACTAAGACCTACAAAACTAAGACCTACAAAACTAAGACCTACAAAACTAAGACCTACAAAACTAAGACCCTGTCTACAAAACTGAGACCTACAAAACTGAGACCTACAAAACTAAGACCCCGACTAAGACCTACAAAACTAAGACCTAAAACACTAAGACCTGTGACCATTATGATCAATTCAAAAATGGGTGCTGCATGATTTAATTATTTGTTATGATTTAATTATGTGGCATTTTCCTCTTTGATATTGAGATTTTTCACTGAAACTGGGGATACTTCTTACAAATTTCTGGTGAAATATGGTATTAAATAACCCACTTTAAAATAGCTTGACACATGAACATTCCAGTATAATCACAGTCTATGGTACGTGCTTTTTGCCATGAGAGAAAGTGACACCACCTGTGTAGGTGCTAATTGACAACCAAGGGTAGGCCTATTCCAGATAAGGGACTAGTAAAAGCTAGTAAAATTGGACATTGGGGATCAAATCTTGTGAGTTTCACCATGCATAGCTTTGATCTGATCTGGTGTGTAAAATACTTGCCTCACTTGTTTTTTGAATATCAAACATGACTGAATGCTACAAATTAGGCTAATTGTGAAGGGTCTATTGTGAGCCACAATAATGACAATAGTGCATTGGTTGACATTAATATCTATCTTATTTTACATAAATGGTGTAATTACATACACTTCATCCCTTTTATTACTGTTAAACCGTAAGCTTACTTAAACCATCTGTGCTTAAACTTCACCAAATGTTCTCTATAAATGACTCCCACATGACCTCTGTGCTCTGACACATTGCTGCGTCCAACTTCTCAAAGAAAACTAAGGTCTCTGCAACCACACATACAGGCCCGTATACAGAGTGGGGTGGGTGTGGGGGTGGTGCGGCGACCCGCGAACCCTAGCCCATTTCAAATTTAGGCAAAATATTACAAAATTTTCAATAAATGTTGGCATAGGCGTCATATACCCCAAATCATGAACTTTTTGTAAAAATTGTCTAAAATAAAAAATACCAATAGCCTTTTAGCCAGAATGAAGATTTTCTTCTGAAAGGTCTGCATTTGAAAAATCTACACCCCCCTATCTGCGAAATCATGCTGGCTACAGGGCTGTCCACTATCCAGCAAACACAAAACGTTTTCGACATCATTCGTAAAAGGTTATAAAAGGTTGTCAGAAAACGTTTAAATGTCGGGTTACATAAAGGGTATATTAAGAGTATAAAACGTTTTCATAACCTTAAAAACATTTTAGATAATCTACTGCTCAGCAAACAAAAATGTTTTACAGAAAACGTTTAAATGTCGGGTTTATATAAAGGGTATAAAAACGTTTTAATAACATTCCAAAAACATTCTTGAACACTTGATACAAAACATTCTAAACAGAATGTTATTTTGGGGTTGAAAAAATATTTTGCGAAAAATGTTTGCCCAAAATATTTGCAATAACGTTTTAAAAACGTTTTCATGACCTTTATATAACCCGACATTTAAATGTTATAAAAAGGTTTTGAAAAAGACATTTTAAGAACATTTCTGTGTTTGCTGGGTTAAATATTTTAACATAATGTTATTTAAGTATTGACAAAATATTTGGCAAAAATATTTGCAAAAATAGTTTACAATAACATTTTTTTGAAAACATTAAAAAATATTGTTGTAGTGTGTTTTCATACAAAACGTTTTAAAACATTATCATGACCTTTATATAACCCGACATTTTAATGTTATTAAAACGTTTTTACCTAAACCAAAAGCCAAAACATAACTTAAAGGCCCATTCAGTGATTTGCTCATCCGGACGATCGTAAAAATCATCAAAATTCAGATTTTGGTACCTTTGTAATTGGCATAGATGTGCTAACATAGCCTGCTAGTGGTTCGGTCGAAAGCCGTGTATTTTAGACAAAATAAAGCATTTACATGAATCTGGACTTTTGATACTGACAGTACAAAAAGTCCGACTCGAGATCGAAAGAAGCTCACTCTCCACCGTACCAACACGCGTTGCGTATTGTTTCTACTACTTATTACATCAGTAGCACTATTTTAAAGAAAATACACAATTTTAACTGTTTTTCATATTTGAATTGACCGTTAGTTTGCCTCGGTGAAAATAAGCAATTAAAATTGCTTATTTTGTTTTCTACTACAAAAATTAAGCGTCTGTTTTAAATCAATTTAGCCTCTACTTCCCCCGGGTTAGAAACACTGGACTATGTATTTTTTCCAGTCGATTGGTGGCGCACTGTATAAAAAGCTCGATTTCCTCGAGTCGATCTGAGTTGAAGTAGAAAACCTTTCTAAAACTTCTGTTTTTGACTAATTTGTCGATGTATTCAGGGAAAAGTGGTTTAATGAAATTCTGTAGACTTATTCTTTATTTCTAAGCAACTCTGACAAATTTCCATTTTTTTAATGTTCCTGTGAAATCACTGAAAGGGCCTTTAATTAAAACGTTTTTACTGGTCTTTGTGCCCCCTTATTAAAATATATGATGGTGAGTCCCTTATCCTATAGTTTAT